>NC_087071.1:10670622-10721622 GCF_963678635.1 Symsagittifera roscoffensis
GATTGCGAAAATTGTATGAGAGTTCTTCACTTCAGCCAAAAAAAAACAAGTGTATTGTCTTTGAACTGAGTAAGATCTATCAGAAAACTATCTGTCAACAGAGACAATCCAAAGAGAAACAAAATTTCAAAAAAAACAAGAAATGAAATAATTCTGAGAATAAAATACAGACTACGAGAAGAAGATGTAAATAACAAGGACATAAAACGCGAGAAAGCCGATTACAATCTAGCAAAAAACTAGAAGCATCGCACTATGAACAAGTTAATAATAAAGACACAACAGTTTAGAGTCTGAAAGAGGAAATACCAAAGTTATTGGATCGACTCCAATTCCCAATGTGGGAAAACAAGAACAGCAAACGCAAACATTGGGCTTCTCGGCAATACAAGACTGTCCCGAGGCGGATGTTAAAAAAGCAGAAACTTCGGAGGATGATTTGTACAAGAAGAAATTTTCATTTATCAGCAAGATGAGAGCAGGATTTTCAACAAAAGTTGGGCTGAAATCAAAAGACAGATGAAAACGTTGCCTAAATTCAGGAAAAGATGATCGGCATAGTAACGTCAGAGTGGGCGGAGACGGAACCCAAGACGGCAATTCCTGAGAAGCAAAAAGACAGCAAGGCATTTTTGGACATCAACACCGTCAACGATCAAAAATTACTCGCTTTTTTATTGAAAAAGTGGATCTCCTCCCTTAAAAGATGAAAAAGAGAATAAGAGATAAAAAATGAAGACCTTGAAAAGGGAAAACTAAGACATGGTAGCAAGAACAACGGGAAAAAAAATGAGCGAGTTTTTAGATGGTAGGGAATCGGAAAACACACTCTCTCTCACACACACACTCACACACACACAGAGAGAGAGAGAGAGAGAGAGAGAGAGAGTGAGAGAGAGAGATATCGTGAGGGAGGAAGATAGGATAGGAATCAACATTTAGGAGATGCAGAAACGATGAAAACCTACTCAGCCTTGAAGTAAGAATGGTGAATAGTTAACCAGATTTAATCAGCCAAATTTACTCAGATAACTCGTGGATCCTTGAAAACAAGCTAGATGCTCTTATAAGGAACTCGAACGCACCCTAGCGGAAGGTATTCCGCAAAAAGAGGATGCACAAAATTTTAGTTTGGATATCAGAGAACCAAATGGACCTTTGCTCAAGAACTCGACCACTACTAAAAAAAGAAAAACATAAACCAATTGAATGAAAACCTGAACACAATACAACATTAATAACATTCTTAATAACCTTTAATAACATTTATCAACGTCAGGTTTAGGGGCAACATTAGAGCAAAATTGCCCGGAAGGCTGGGTGGCCATAGCATATGCTTCATGTTTTCTAGATTCTCTGGAAGAAACGTATTCTGTAAACGAGCAAGAATTACTCGGCGTAGTTTGGACCATCGAACGTTTTGAATATTATCTATACGGAAAGCACTTTGCTGTCATCACGGACCATCAAGCTTTAATCAGCGCATTAAACGCAAGTGAAAGATCAAAAACCAGTCAAAGCAGGTAAACCCGAGAGACTGACCAGCTAATTCCCTTTTTAATTTTGACATTAAATATTTTGCGGAGAATAAAATGGGTCTAATAGATTATATGTCACAAAATCCGGCTGGATCAACAAAAGCCCCTAGCGCATACGACGAGGAAATTGTAGTAGCATCAATTATTTCATTCATAAACAATCTTGAAATGATTTTCAGTGTCATACTGAGCAATCTAGCCAATCTGAACAAGGCACCACATCGGCTGATCAAAGAGCGCGCGGAAAATAAAAGAACGTTAACTAGCAGTTCAACATATCAACCGAAACTCAAACATTCCGCATATTCCGGACGCGGTCATTCTCAATCACTCAAATCAAATCAGTTCTGCTCCAAACCATTTGAGATCCAGTCAACAAAATAATCAAACTAATTTCTTAATACTCGGTCAACTTGTATCGAAAACACTCCGAGAAAGTAGGACGACAAAGGAACCTTAAAGAATTTGAAGCTGAATTCATCCCGGATGATGTGAAAACGCTTGAACCACGTAGCAGGAACAAAACGCAATGGCAGGGCTAATCGAAAAGTGAGGAGAGCCTGTCCGATCTACTGTGGCACAAGAGAAAAACAGTTTCAAAGAAAACGAAACTAAAAACTACGCCCCCGCGACAGGAGTAAAGAACGCACGATAACTCCTCTTATCACAACCTAAAAAGCAATCGAACTTTCCGAAAATTGCTTTTAGCGACTACCCACCGATCACAGAAATTTAATGACCATCAAAGCCAAATAAAACTGCTATCCAAGCAATGCAAACAGAGAATTACACGATAACAATCGCCAGTCAAACACAAGTCTCCGTAGAAGTACACGAGACAAATGATTAATGCATAAGCCGCTTGGACCCATCTCAATGTAGCCAAGAAGAACATATACCTCCCACTATGACGAATATGCAACAAACACAACTAGAGGCCAGCCACAACCTGATCACAGAGGGAATCATCGACAAAATCGACCAGGGTACGAATACCGAATTAGAGGAGGACACAACTTTTTTTCCTGAGAAAATTCCAAAAATCATCGAAACCGCCACCACCAATTTCATTACCGCCACACATATACCTCCCACTATGACGAATATGCAACAAACACAACTAGAGGCCAGCCACAACCTGATCACAGAGGGAATCATCGACAAAATCGACCAGGGTACGAATACCGAATTAGAGGAGGACACAACTTTTTTTCCTGAGAAAATTCCAAAAATCATCAAAACCGCCACCACCAATTTCATTACCGCCACACCAAAAAGGACAAAACCTTGCGATCACTCAAAAACTTTGTCAAAAATCGAGACTTCGGGTGCCAATCATGACTTTGCATGAACAATACTGGTTCAACATCCAAAATAGACTACACGTGAGAGAAGAGTGTTTGCTGATTAATGAAAGAATTGTCATACCGACAAACTCAGACAAACAGTGCTAGACAGCCTAAAATTAACTCACGCTGGGTCGGTAGACATGTTGGATATGTGTAGTTTCCACAATTACATCGCTCGATAAATCAAATGGCTCAGAACTGCCGACATTGTACAGAACAAGGTGAAAAACCTCAAAACAATAACAGACAAACAACACTCGTTCCAAATTGAGCCGGTGGTCGAACCAAATGAATAATTAAAGCTAGATTTCGCCGGGCCCCTCCCTGATGAACTTAATAATGATGCATACATTTTGGTTGCAACAGATAAATGGTCAAAATTCCCCAAAGCAAATTTCTTTCGTATTAAGCACAACGGTAGATATTGCAACGATATATATCAAAAAAGGGGGTATCGCGACGTTTTTGATGTGAACAACCACATACATTTAGGGCCGAAAAATTTCAACTGTTTTGCAACAAATAACGTCAAATTTCTTTTTGCACCAGTGTTGGCCATAGAGCAATAAGGGTGGTAGAAAGAATGATTCAAACACTAAAACGTAAATTAGGGGTAAGGAGGGAAGACAAAAACAACACACCAAATAAACTTGCCGCAGATGTTGCCAAAATTATGAAAACAGTACGCATAACACCACACGGAGTAAAAAAAATGTCACCGTTCGAAGCTCGCATGGGTAGAAAACAGAATATTCTCTTTTCCACCTTAGCAGCAAGTAGCTCTCCAGATTAGAACAACCTCACCAAAGAACAACGTCTCTACCAGCAGAAATGATGCAATGCACGGTTTACAGAGAGTGTCGGAAGTTTCAATGAAGCGACGCAGGACACTATCAACAACCCTCTGATTGGCGAAAAAGTCACCGCCACAAAAGCACTGAACATCAGGTGCGAAAATTGGGCGAGCCGTATAAATTGTTAAGAATGAGTTAAGCTTAGGACATATAGGAGAACAGGAATTTGTAGACATACACAATCCGTATTGCTACAAAAGTAAAGGACCCAAAAATTTTTGAACAAAAACACAAAACCATCGATAGTAAAAATTTATTTTATACGCCACACAACGCGTGGCCACAAACGTTTGGGAAACAACCCAGACTACTGAGAAATAGTGGATTTGCATTTGTCCCTAATCCTCTAATATACGGGCCTTGCAGACCCTCACGATTAAGTGATTAGGTTGCGTACAAATCCGCGCGGATATTTGGACATTAACTACGTTTTTTAGACAATAAACATCCCAACGCCCAACAACATCCAATGTTCAAGGAGGACATAGCGACATGTCTCCCCAAGCGCCTCACCAGGAAAAAGCAGATCGCAGGACAGCAGAGCAGTCCAACGAAGCGACTGGCCAAGCCCACAGGAAAACGAAAGGGCCGCCGGCCTAACCGCGCGACCCAACCCACAATTGGAATGAGCCTCCAAGCGGAAGAAAAACTAAAAAACAACCCGACCAGAGCCACCTCTGAGGAAAGCTCTTCCAGCGAGGACGAGGACGAGGAAAAGCCATCTACGACATCAGAAACCTCGGCACCGTGGCCAAAACGACTGAATCAGAAGAAAACACCCCCAAATGCCCTACCCACCGAACCGACCAGAAAGCCAGTCCGGAACCGCCAGTCGAACTTGGCAAACGCCCTGGGAAATCCTGAACTGATTGATACAAAGAAAAAGGAAAACAAAAAGAAAATTCAATTCATTTCGAGATCGAGTCACCACCGGACAAAACGCCGCCACCCACAAAGCTAAGCCTAAAATCGTTGAGCGCGGAAAGGTATTTTTCCAAAAGGAAACCAGAGTACAATGCTTGTCTGAAATTCCTCGAGGCAATTAGCCAAAAAACAAGGGTAAACAACAGAATACAACTGAAATCATTGAACTTATCTCATTGAACTTATCGAAAAAAAAAGATGATGCAAACAGAAAAGAGAAGGAAGACGAGACGACAATTGAGGAACATGAAAACCAGACGGAAGACGACATTAACAAAATCGGCACCAAACTCGATCAAAAGACCAAAACCTAGAAATGACTTTATAACAACGAAGTGAAGGAAATTGAGGTTCAAAGCAAAAAAAAATCTAGGGAAAATTAACTCAAAGCCAGAGAATTATATGACCAACAGCTCAGACGTCAATAAATGGTTTTATGAATCAATTGTTTTGTCTCGCTTACACAAGAGATCATGTGTATCAATCCGTTTGGATTCAGTAACTGACACGTTCATACATCGCGGTATGATACATCTCTTGTGTCAAAGCCGATGATTCAACGTCGCACTTTAAAAGATAAATTTTTAAGGTTTACTGAATACAGTTTATTCGTTTTTAGATCCTTTTTTTACCTTGATAACAAATTCACTTTTCAGATATGTGATTTTTCATTAGAACTTTTTTTTGTTAAAAAAACTAAGTTAGAAAAAACAGATAGAAAAGTTTGTTAATATTTTGTTTTCAGGACTGAAAAAATGCACACAACAGTCTATATCGCTAAATAGCCATAGTGATAAATTAGTTTTTTTTTTTGGAAACAAGCCGCAAGTTCTGCAATTAGAGCCATATTGGGAGAACGTCTACACTGGAACTCCTATTCCAAAGGAATTGTGGAGGAAAGGTAGGGGGCTTCCCAATCTAAATCTGGTTGATTGAATCAACCACCTTTAATAATTTTTCGCTAGCGCAATTAATAAGTAACTTGAAACAACTTGATTTGAAAAACTGTTCCATCGAAAATTGGATTGCGTCTCAAATGGCATAATTCCCAAAGGCATAAAAATGAAAAATTTCCCAAATAGCATAAATTTCATGCAACAGCTGCTTTGGAAAAATGGAGAACAAATTTTTCGTGAACAATGTGAGAAAATTAGTCAAATTGTCAATTCAAATGTTGATTGACATTTTATCCTGAAAAACTTGTAGAACTTTTTATCAAAAGCAAGAAGCAGAAGCTTGCGATTATTAATAAGCTTCTTGTGGTCAATTTTTTTTGACAAATCTGTTGCTTAAATTTGTTTGGAAGCAATTAATTCCAAATCTTGTTCACATGCTTTCGTTCCTGACAAAATCATAGAAGTAGAAATTGATAGAAAACGTTTAAATTACAATGAAAACTTAAAATTTATGCCATTTGGGAAAAATTTCCTTTTTTATGCCATTTGGGAATTATGCCATTTGGGAAGTAACCGAAAAACGTACATCGCATAATCTTTCTTTCTCCAAAAATCTGCTAAGTTAATCTTCTTTAGGTTGCATCAGACCACGAATGTTTGACATTTTATTGTTTGAATCCGACACTTATACAGGCATGAAAATTTTTTCCGAGAAATTGATGAGCAACAGCTTCATAACTTAGAAAATTAAAAAAGAATGTTAAGAAGCTATCAGTATCTTTTGGGGGTAACACTCTCCCCTGAAAAAATGTCTCCTGTCTCCTGATAGCAAATAAATTTGAAGAGCCACCATCAACTTTCAGATTTTTAGTAGACTACTTTTTGTAGTAAAATTTTCTCCTGATAAATTAGCTACAAAATCATAAGTAAGATTTCAAGAATAAAATAAGTGCGGGCAAAAATTTCGCTCGGCTTCTGCTTGACAAAAAGTCATCAAAAACGATTTACCATTAACCAATTTGAAAAAAAAAATCGACTGAGTGGTCTGTTGATTATGCTTGGGAAATCCCCTGTGTTACAAAGGCCAGCCAAGTGACCCTTCAAGTGAAACCTGCGTTGATTCGTGGGTTGGCACAGGTCTGAATGACAAATCGTGTTGGAGAGAACGGGAAGTTTTGTGCGAATACAAACTGCCCGAACCAGAACCAGACCGCTTGATGCTGACTGTTTTTTAATTAGGTTTATTTGGAATTGAAAAAAAGTTCAGGATAGACAGAAATATTTCACAAAAAAGTTTCCTTTCAAAATTTTGTTCACACCAAATTTAGCTATTCTGACAGAATACTGTGTACTTTCAATTTTGCACGATAGTTTGATTAGAATCGACAGATTGCTTTTGAACTAATTCTGTTCGTTCGATTTTTTGAAAAGCGTTAGTTACTCAGCTGATAATTTCCGAAGAACATTTTTCAGAACTACGCCATTTATTTTTTTGTTTTTATCTTTGATCGTTTTTGTACAAATCTTAATATGTGCAGTTGCCTATGGAAAATATTTGTCAATCTGCTGGTATAAACCATTTCTTTTGACCATTATGGAGCTTGATTATAAATGGTTGAAAAGAAAAAAAATATGTTGTCTTATTTTTGCAAACGGTTGCTTATAGTTGTGCTTATGCTGAAAAACTACCTCTTTGAAGCTTTTCAAGCATCTAGTTTTGCTTTTAAGTTTTCCCCGAAATGTTTTAAAGTTTCTTTTCCAGACTATGAATAATCGGAAACCCGGGTTGTTTCAGCTTGTTATCGATCTCGGACATTGCGGGTAAAGCCATGAATCAACTTCGTTGACTTTACTTCTTCTAGAAACACTAATTATAGTTTGTCAAGTTTGACAAAAAACATTGATATCGTGTTTTTCATCATAATCGATGTTCAAGTGCTGTAGTTTTTTGTTCGGAGCTTTAGTGTTATGTTCTATGATTACCCAGGTTGACGTGCATAGAAGAAAAATGCTTATCATACAGCTTCATATATGAATTCTATGGAAAAAAGCTTATCATACAATTTTCATGTATAAAAAAATATAAAATAGTCATTTCGTCATAGAAAAATCAAAATTTTCAAAAATCACCAAAAAACGTGTCTGGGTAACTTTAAATAGTTTTAAATAAGTGTATCTATGATAGAGGGCATATTGACAATCAAAAACCTAATTTTAATTTTGTTCAGAAAAATGCTTACCATAAAGTTTTCATATATGAAAACTGTATGATATGCATTTTTTTCATACACAAAAATAAAAATTTGAGGTAAAAAATTTTTAATCCCTTTTTTGGCTGCAAATTTGCATTTGTGCTAAACAAATTTTGAGAAAAAAAAATTGCTGCAAAATTTGACATTTTAGTGTTTATAACGTAGTCCAGGATGAGTTTCTCACCCAAAAAACCAAAAATAACATGAAAAGGTTTTTTTTTGTAAACACGATTATTATCTTTTGTTTCCTTTGCTAAGATAAAAATAAGTTTGTAAAAACAAAAAGGCCTTTTTTCTCAACCATCATATTTTTCCAGCTAAAAATTATCTAGCCATGTTCGAAAAATTACATTTTTGGTATACATTTCAAAACGTTAAAATTAACTTTTATGGCTGAAACCACCAAATGCAGTTTATCTGCGTGGTAACTGCCAGTTACACTTTGGGTTTTCTCATGACAAAAAATCCTTGATTAGTGGTTCGGTATTTTTTGAATTTCCATTTATGGAAAAAATACTTATCATTCAATTTCATAGTATGGAAAAAATACTTATCATACAATTTCATTTTAAAAAAAAATACTTATTTTGCTATTTTCATAGATACTTTTTACTCTATGAAATTGTATGAAAGAATATGATACGCATTTTTTTCATTTATGAAAATTGTATGATAAGCGTTTTTGTCAACCCGGGTAGTCATTTTTTGTCAACCCGGGTAGGGAGCTTTACTTTTTATTGTTCAATGATTAATTGTAGGTTGACTGATATCGTGTTCTTCAATTTAACATGTCAGTTAATCAATGTTCACGTGCTTTAGTTTATTGTTCGGAGCTTTAGTGTTATGTTCTATAATAAATTGATGGTTCACTGATATCGTGTTCTTCAGTTTGATATGTCAGTTAATCGATGTCCATGTCCTTTAGTTTAATGTTCGGAGCTTTACTTTTATGTTCTATGATTAGTAGAAGGTTGACTGAAGTTATTACCTTTTTTCAATTTATGTAACAAATTAAAACAAATTCTCTTCAACAGTTTTATCCGAGCTGAATCTAGATATCAAAAGATATAAAAATAAAAGATAAGTCGTTACAATTCTGTATAACCTCAGTAAGATTTAACTCAAAAATTGGGAAAGTTTTATGTTTTGTCAATTCCCCATAAAATCAAAATGTTAGTTTTTTTCTAAAACTTTCGAACAAAATAACTAAAAAACAGTATTAATTATTAATACCGCAAGTTTATCATTTATCATTTTGTTGCTCTGTGGAATACAGAGTCAATGTTGATCACGAAAATCACAAAAAAGTGCTGGAATACATTGAATGTTTATTGATTAGATTTATTGTGATTCTAAAGTTATGATTAGGTTAACACTTACTTCCCATAAACTTTGAAAATCTAATTAAAAATCCCCATCGATTAGTGTCCACTGAAGATTTTCCGACATTGTAATAAAGTAAACTAAAACAGCACACGGGGGGTTTTTTGGTAGATATGAATAATTTTTCAAAAGAATTGCTGTAGAAGGCGGTAAATCCAATACTTAGTTAGTTGATTGACCGCAGCTTGTTAAAAATGTTAATGAAGTTTGACTTCTTAATGAACTAAGGACAATACAAGATTACGCCTCAACCAATTTGACCATCTTGAATGATATGTTTGCGCATTCAAAGACAAACCCACTTCAAACAGTATATCGAAGCCCGCAAAACGATACAGGACTCCGCATATGAGCACCGCAATGGCTCAACGACGATTCACAAATTTAAAGCAACGGTGATAGTCAGAGGCAAAAAGGATAAATCCAGTGGCAACAAACTATACGAATTTACGTGAAAACTGCTACTCCAGCAAAAAAAAATGTCTGCGTTGCAAGGGCAAAAAGTTTTGTCAACATAAAGTCATCCGCTAAGGTACGACTAAAGCAGCAACTTGAAAAAGAGAAATTTCGCTGAAAGGCTCCAATTGTTTGAAATTGACCATGGAGTAATTTGCTGCTCAATTTTTTGTCAGTTTTGTACAAAGTTGGCGATGAAAATCTCACATGTCCTTAAAAGACTTCGAGCATTGCAAATTTCCATGTAAAATTTATCATTTGAAAAGGTGATTAATTCGACTCAAAGAAAAACCTTATCGGATTTTTTGTAATAAATTTTGGAGCTTTTCTCTGTTTTTTTCTACTTCTATCAGGCTAAACTGTTTGTCTTGATTGGAGTCATTATCAAATCATGCTTCTTAATAAATAGGTGAAACTTTAATTCAAACACTCAGATTGGGAGCCCTTAAACCATGACCCCTGAAACTTTGGGCGAACTTGCATGACCGAGAAAAAGTATATAGGGGCTTATTGCCCAAGACGAGATATTTCAATATAGAAAAATAGTATAGAAAAAAAATTGAAACAAGTTCAGAGGCAACGGATTGCAAAGTTCCTCTGTTGGCTCGCAATTGAATTCGATTTGTCAGACTTTTCTGAATTTTATGTGAGAAATAGACCTAAATTGCAAGCAATTTTTTAGATTTTTAATTATGTTACAAACTTGTGCTGGCAATTTTTAGTACTATGTTTCCTATTATTGTAACACCACGGGTTGTTCATGATGTCTTTCTATTTTCTACTCCGAGAACTCTAATGAGTTGAAAATGCAACACCAAAGTTAACGCATCAATTTTCACGGAATATCTGCTTTTGAGGTTATTTCACAAAAGTCTATGGTTGTTTGTCGCAAAAAAGGTTCATAATTCTTTCAAGCGGTGTATGGACTGAGAATAACGGTTGCCGCGTTCCTATTGGCCCAATACCTAATCCGATTTCAGTGACTATGTTAAGGTAGAGACTTGCTGTATTAATTAGTCAGCCTCAATTGAACTCGGAACAGTTTTGTGGTGCGGGGGATTATTCGCCTCAACTAACTATTGCCCGTTAAATTTTGAGCATCGGAGTATCATAGCGCTCTTATAGTCGCTTTAGTCTATTTGTGAGCGTTTTCTAGCAATCTTTAAGTCAGGATAGTCTATTGGTGAGCGCAAACATTCCGGAACCACAAAAATCTATGAATCGGTCCACCGAGTGAAATGTTTTTGAGATTTGGTCCGAATAAAGAAACATCCCGAGCGTATACATTCGTTACTGTCCTCAAAATTCGGAACAACAGGTAGAAAGAAAGTTTGTTTGCAAGTATTTGATGCACTGGTTTTTCTCATAGCTAAAGCAATCACGCTGTTTTTTTTCAAACCAAAACTGAAACACAATCCAGTAAAACGTGTCTTAAGCTCAACCAAAACACTACTGTTAACACAAAAATCTTGAAATGTATAATTTTTCATCGTAATTGCAAATAAATGCGTGATTGCTTTAACTATGTGAAAATCATTTCATCAAAAAATTGTAAATAACTTATTTTTACTACCAAATAAAAAAATTTCGAAAATAGGTTTCAAAAATTCTTTAATTAGCAAAACAAAAAGGAATATCGTATAAAAATGTATGCAAAAACTCTAACGCTACGTGGTGCCTCTCATTTTCTTTTGCGTTTTTTGTTCTGACTTTTGAAGACAGTAACCAATGTATATGCTGGGGGTGTTTTTTTATTCTGACCAATTCTCAAAAACATTTCTCTCGGTTGACCGATCCATAGGTTTTCGTGATCCCGGAATGGTTGCGCTCACTGCTAGACTATCCTGACTTAAGATTGCTAGGAAACGCTCACAAATAGACTAATGCGACTATAGGAGCACTGTGATACTTTGATGCTTTAAGCTTAACATGCATTAACTAGGTGTGGCAAATTATCCCCCCCACCTCCAAAATCAATTGAGGCTGCCTAATTGACCTGGTGGAACTCCATTCACTGAAAATGCTTATTATACACTTGCATATATTAAGTGTATGGAAAAAAACTTGTCACGCATTTTTCGTACGAAAAATGGTTGAGAAAAGATATGATTGAGAAAAGATAGCGGCTTTTTGATTCCAATGAAACAGTCTGGTTTTTGTTTTCTGAAAACAAAATGCTTAGGATACAAATTCTAAATATGGAAATTGTAAGACTAGCTTTTTTTATGGCGACACAATTAATTTTGAAATTGCCACAAAACTTTTTTGTTTTTTTTTCAACTGCAAAGTGAATTTTGTACTCGAAAAAATAATTTTTATGGTAAATTTAATCTTTTGTGTGCATAACGATACACTAATATTGGATTTTGTTTTTCATTTTTGCCTAATTTTTTTAAACGATGAAAAGGCTTATTTTGATTTGAATGGCATGTTTATGTATGCCGTGATCAATTACTGATATTTTTAAGATTCAAAAGTTGAAAAACTTTGCAAAAGTTTAAAAGTTTGTTATTTTCGTTATATCGTTTATGAATGACAGCTTAAAGACAGCTCAGGTCATTTTCGATGCAATTTAAAAGCAACAACGGCCAACCTTTAGAAAACGAAGATCTTTGTCACTTGCGGTCGGAAAATTTAAGTTCGAGAATTTTCTTAGGAAAAAATCAACTTTTTGTTTTATAGGAATTCTTCTCTCAAAAATTTTTCACATTCACATATCAAAAAATGCTTGTCTACATTTTTCTGTACGTATGCAATTGTTTGGAATTGCATCGTAAGAAGTTTTTCATATATGGAAAATGAATAATAAGAAGTTTTGATCAACCCGGGTTCAGACAAAAGCTAAAAACAGTTTGAGAATGAAAATTGACTGAAGTTAGTGCCATATGATTTAACTTAAAAAACTAAATTTGTTTTTTAATTTGTTAGATAAACAAGTGAGAGTGGCTACTTGGTAAGTATTACTGATTGTTGCACCGGCATTCTTGAAAAACTGCAACTTTTTTTTATCGTTACTTCTTTGATTTAATGTTTTTTCTGTGTGTGTTGCGGTGATATTATTAAGGGACTAGTGAGTTTGACATGAGTACAATGATTGTATTCGGTCACTGAGCAAAAACAAAAAATCTTAGCATGAATCAAGACAGTTTTGTCAAAATAGTCCTCTTGCAGTATTATTTTGACTTTTTTATTATTTGATTTCGCATGAAGTGTTGAGGGAGGTTAAAACTGAAATAGTTATAGTACGATACATCCTTCGACCTGTGAAAAACGAATTAGTCGGTACGTCAATTCAGAAATAATAGTATCTCCAATTGTATTTCATATCAAAACAGATTCAACTATTTCAGATCGAGAGCATGAACAGTGACAAGATGGCAGGTACTAATTAACCGCTGACAACACAAGGGCGCAAATAAAGAACTCAATCAAAACAAACTCAAACTGTTCATATGAAATGTATATATATGACATTCCGTCTAGCTTAAAAATTTTAAATTGTAACTTGAAATTGCAGAAACACAAATACTTCTGAATTTTAGACCAAAACTCAACCCTCTCCCTGGTCATATACCTTTAAAATTCTGGTTAAATTTTTCTCCTGTATCCTATAACAAGCCCGGACTTTTTGGCGATCGCATATTGTCCAAATCCTGCAAATCCTGACTTGAGTAGGACACTAGCCGCTGTTTTCGCAGTCTCCCGCCTTCTTTTTAGCCCTCCCATTCTCGTCTCCGCACGCTCTTTGATCACGCTCGCGGCACTACTTTATTTCTCCTTAAGTGCCGTTTTGCCTGCGTGCGCCTACTCCTTTGTTTTGTTTTTTTTTTGTCCGTTGGCATTTCATTCCTTTCTGTCGTCGTCCTTCATCGTCGCTGCGCGGCTTGGGCCTTGTCCGGCCTCCTCTGCTTTTCTTTGGCAGTCTATGCACAGGGCAACACTAATGGTTAGTACTCGGAATTGGAATCCGAATCTTCGCCGTCCCAGCTATTTTGGTTCTGCAGTTTTTAATGGTTCTTTCTTTGAATTAATGTTTTTTTTTTGTGTGTGTTGCTGAAGTGTGAGTGATATTGTGAGTGATATTTGTGAGTGATATTTTTGAAGGCGCAGTAAGTTTGAACTGATTACAATGATTGTATCCGTTCAATGAACAGCAGCAAAAAAAATCAGAGAAAAAAATCTGGAAAATTTTGTCAAATTCGTCTTTTTGCATTAATATTTTGACTTTTTTTATTATTTGATTTCGCCGAAAGCGTTAAATGATGTTTCCCACAGATAGTTTTCCTTTTAAGTAAATCAATTTTTGTAGCCTGAAGATTGTTAGAAAAAAGTACTTAAAACTGAAATGGTTATTTTACGATACATAATTCGACCTGTGAGAAACGAGCTAGTCGGTACGTCAATTCAGCGTTAATAGTATCTCCAACTGTATTTCAAATCATAACAGCTTCAATTATTTCAGATCAAGAGCACCCTCAGTGACAACCCGCACCGAGCACCCATGGATCATAATCGATTAAATTGTCATAATATGGTCAGCATCTAAAAACTGACAAAATAATCTATTATAATCCATTAGTAATGGATTAGAAACCTAATATTTTTTATCCCAATAAAATCGATTAAAAACGATTACAATCAATTATAATGGATTTTTTCGAGAGGTTATTCATGAAATTTACAATTTTGTTAAAAATTATCTCATTTCCTGATTAGTGTAGTTGCTACGTGTTATGTTTCATAAAATGTTACATTTAAGAAAAACATATAAATTTTTTTTGTCTCTAGTTTTTCTAATTCATCGCAGTTTAACACTTCATTTTACCCCCCCCCCCCCCCCCAGCCAGTTAAGCCCCCAGTACCCAGTATACTACCACCCACCAGTTTACTCCCCCCCCCCCTCCAGTTTACCCTTCCCCTTTAGCTGGGTAAGAAGTTGAGACATGGCATTTAGTAAAAGACAGGGCATAATTTCTGCAAACTTCTCGCAAAATTTGCAAAATTTTGCAAAAATAATCGAATTTAGAACTAAAATTGAAATGGATTATAATCAATTATAATGGTTTATAATGGCTTTTCATTTCAAAGTAAGCGATTATAATGGATTATCTTGGCAAAAATATTCGATTTCAGTGACAAAAATAAAGGATTATAATCGATTATAATGGATTATAATGGATTAATTTTTCTCAAAAATAATCGATTATAATGGCAATATAATCGATTTCGTTGTCTGAATTTTACATTCGGAATGGATTATAATCGATGATTTTTGTCTCGGGCGCTCGGTGCGGGAAGGTTGCAGATACTAATTAACTCAATCCACAACCACAGACAGCACCAAGGGCGCCAAAAAACAAATTCAATCAATTTCAAACTGTTCATATGCATTGTGTATTTATGATAAAGATGATTATTTGCACTACGTAATTTTGCGTGAAAAACCTTTAGAAAAGATTGAAAGACTAGAACACACACTGGCACAAAGTTCTCACCATCTCAATAGCCAGATCAACATCTATATATTTTAGCTTGTATATCAGGGAAAAACCCTGCATGTTCCTACTGTTTTTTATCGTCACTTACGAGCTTTTGGCCCCATAAGTAATTTAAAAGTACCATGTGATACATTTGCACGTGGTAACATATCAACAGCAGCAAATCGTTTCCATCAAATTCATTGGGTGAGTTTCATTTGCACAGCTGGATGAAGACCACGCGTCAATTGAACAATTTTGACTTATAGTTGTAGAATTAGAACCAAATTCAAATATTATATCTCTGAGAAAACTTCAACTAATCAAATTTTCCTTTGAAAAGTTGAGCTAGTGACAGCGAACTTCTTAGAAGGCATAGGAAGAATTTATCAGAAAACGCTGAGTTAGAAAGTAGTTGAGTTGTTCGAAAAAAAAGCAAAAACGGACCTAACTAGGGTCAAATTTGTTAATTTGGTGCTTGGCTGATTATATTAACTTTGTTTCCTTTTGATTATAATTTGCATTTCAATTTTTCACAATTACGTTTTTTTTTTCAAACTAAGATAAAACAGGACTACGCAATTAAGCAGCGCAAGTTAGTGTAGGTTCCTTGACAAAAAGCTGAATGCAGAAGTACACCGTGATAAAATGAAATGAAAGGGGAAAAACGTTTCGAAACTTTGTGGAAAATGCTAATCTGAAACAATCCAATTGTTTGAAAACAAGTTCGAAATATTTTGAGCGTTGGCTTTTTTCAAGGCTTCATTTGAGGTTAAACACAAGCAAGAGTTCGTTATAGGTACAATTCCTTAGAAGTTTTCGACCGTTTTTTCCATCACTGCCCATTATGAAAATTTTGCCCCATAATTTCAATAATTTTTGCTCAAAGTTGGCATCTGAAATTAATTGTTAACCGTGAAAGAATTTCTGATAGCCACATTTACACTGTATTGTTGATAGCATTGACCTGAAAATTCTCCATCCGATTAAAACTCCCTAAGGGTTTAAAATTTAATTCAAAATCGCTTCAGATTTTTCGTTATCTAATCGAAGCCATTTTTTTCTAATCTCAGGCTTTTATAATAAAACACGATATTTTTCGATTGATAAACAGTTCTGCTCAAGAAAAAGGCGCAAGTCCAAAACGTAAGCAGCAAAAACGTTCACGACTAGCCGCGACCAAAGAGAGCAAAAGAAGATATAATAATTTACTGCCATCAAAAACCTGGCCTGCTTGTCAGTTTAAACTATTTTTTGGTATTCTTCAGTGCCAAAATGTTCACTATTTTTTTTTCAATTCTAGAAATCGAGCTCAAAAAATTTTCTCAAAAATTTAATAAATACCAAAAATACTCACATGAGAAAAGAATTTGATTTAAATAAAAAATCAAAATAAACCGCACGCCGATTTGAAACCAAAATTTGGCCGACGACCTTTTTCGTTTTCCTAAAAAGAGTTTCACATAAAGCCAGTTATTGGAAAACCTTATAAAATTAGACTGAATAGTTGATTTTTTTGTATTGTTCATCAACACTCAGCGGAAATTTTTCATCTTTGCAGCGATGTGAAACGCATGGTTTTTGAAATGCAAAACATTTTAAAAACTTCAAAGGAAAAAACGTTTTTTTACGAGGTCGTGGTTAACTTTCAAATTGAGAACAAACAAAAACATCATCGAAATTTGAGCATTAACTTCCGCTGGCAATTGCATTAGGAGGATATTTCACACAGATCCAAGCTTGTTCTTCGCATAAAATATTCAATTTGAACCAATCCCATGTCAATTGATCCCGTATTTTGTCGTAAGGGAAAAAATGAATCATTCCACCGGTGTTTGGGCTGAGAATATAAGTTGCCTGGTGGTTTTCATGCGCTGCAATTGGCCCAGTCCCGAATCCGATCGAAGTGACAATGTTAACACACAGACTCCTGCTGTATTGGGCCTAAAACAGGAGCAAAATACGAGTGGTGGGGGGGGCAAACAATGGTCAAACTCTTCAACTGATTTGGAACCAGATCTAAACTAGTATTTATCATTGGTTATTATTATGATATTTTATCTCTATAAAATATTAAATACTAACCAATCATACTCCATCAAACTAACAACCCACTTGTTTGTAAGTGTTGAAACTACTTGTAGTTTCAACACCAGATCAATTTGAATTAAACTTAGAATACAGTTGTTCTCATTCTGGAACTAACTCGCGCAAACCGGTGTACACTAGATCTATTGAGACTAGGAGATATAAGAGTAAGATTAAGATTGGTATTAGACTAAGAAGTTGCACGAATCTATCCGTCCGAAAAAAAAGATAGCGTGACGAGCAGACGGTGTACCTTATCTGAAATTACTCCAAAAGGATATAACTCATCTGATGCGACTGACGATGACTGAATAAGATCAAGACTGAACTTACTTCAAATTATCTTCAGGCTAAAATTGTTTCTCATGAAGTGTTTACAAGAAACTGATAATAGGTCAAAAATTGACCTTGAACCAAAGGAGAAATGTAATCGTTCGTAAAGGTAGTTTTTCACAATCTGAGCTTTTTGAAGCGGCATAAAATAGAACCTATTTTACCTCAAAAATCTAGCTAGTAAGCGACATTTTACGGAGCAATTATGTTTCCAGTTGTTCTCGAAATAGCTCGTATCGAGTGACTAGCAAAGCTTGCAACACATATAATCTGTTTGTGTGCAATAAGTTTTTCTAAACTATTTTAAAACAACTTAAATATTAGTTAAAAACCGGACAATTTTTCTGGTCCCTTATATTATAATTGAAGAAGACAAACACATTTTTTAGTATGACAAGTATCTTCTCAAATAAAATTCAATTTCAATTATATCAAACATTAAGAAGTTTTTCTGAGAAGACACCTAATCACTGCGTCCAAATATAGACGAAAGTTATAAATTTTTGAAAAACTAATCGTGATAATAAATTCTTTCCAAAACATATCTAACATTTCATCACTTTTATTTTTTCATTTTGCAAATTGCAGATTATTTTGGTAGATCACCATTAGACACAAATTGTCTGTTTTGAGACGTCTAGCAAAAAAAACTAATTGCCCTCGAGAAATTCTTAGATCAACTCATGATTTTGACGCCTGTGTTTTTGACTTTTCCAATCGTAAAGCAAAAACAGGGGATTGAATTTTTTTATACCTATGACCAATTTAAGTGCAGCGACATATGACAAAAAAAATAAACTCAAAATCAAATCATCATAATTTAAATAAATAAAACAAAATATAAACTCAAATAAAAATTTAGTATATGTATAACCAGGGGTGGATCTAGGATTTTCACAAGAGGAGATTGGTAGGTTTTTCTCGAGGGTGGTAGGTTTTTCACGATTTCAAAAAAATGAATTTTTGGTCGAACAGATTGATTTTTCTGAGCTCTCCCAAATATTTGTAAGGACCCCTTTGAAAAAACAGGCCAAAAAGCATTTTCACGGACTTTTTGGAAAATTATAAATAAAAAATAAAAAAATCGCGTTTTTTCGGCACGCACTCCACCTCAAAATTAGTACATATTGGCGCCAAAAGCGCCTTAGAAAAGTTTTGTGGTTCGTCAGCCAAAAATTGATTTCTCAACAAAGTAAAAAGGGGGACCTTTTGGGTAAGCAGGTGTTCGAATCCCTGAGTTGTATTAAACCTTGCATTTAACTATAATAGCCAGGGTGATATGTTAACATTACTTCGGCTGTTCAAACTTTTTACTTGATTCGCGCTGCTTACTCACACTGATTAGATTCACTTTCCGGTTATCGGAAGTGAAATTTATGACTTCTTCGTAATATTCTTGAGGGGAGATCCCATGTTCCTGGCCCCACTCTTTGTAGACGCCGAGTTGTTTCATGCAGCATCCACCCCATTCTGAACAAAAACCCAATGCACTGCCCAGAAAGGCTCTTTTCCAGGTCCCCCCCCCCTTGTGAAATAACAAAAAAAATAAAACTGTTCAAAAATTGTTCACCCGGCATTTTGCATAATATAATTGATGTAAAATTCTGTTTTTCTGTTCATGCTGACACGTTTTTAACATGAAAAGTCATTTTATATAGATTTTCCTTTCATGAATTTCAGAAAAAATCAAAGGGGGACTGAAAAAGAGCCACCAGAAATTGTAGGACGTTTTCAAAGGGGCAGATTCAAAATAATTTTGGCCCCTCATTTTTGGAGAATTGCTCAAAACGCCTCAAAATCAAAATAATGATTGACTAAGAGAGCTTTAAATGACAGAAGTTTTCAAACAGTCAAATCAAAAACCTTTCAAATCTGATTGCTGGAAAACTATTTGCAAATTTGGAGAAAAAAAAACTTGCAAATTGAGCGAAAAACTATATGCTTTCAGCTGTAAAAGCCAGCTTTTTTGATGTAATAATTATCTCTTGATAACATTTTCAATTTTTGATGCATCGATTTGTTTCTGTCTTTTGTAAGCAACAGTTTTTTCACGTTTGGTGAACAAAATTTAAGTTACTATCTTAAGTGCAAAAATATCAAAAAAGGTCCAACCGATTTTTCAAGCAATTAATGTTGGGAGCTCCAAAGCTTTCTAGCGAGTATATTGCTGAGTGGAAAATACGGAAAACAAAAAGAAATCAAAAACTTACCCACTTTTTCAAATGAGTACCAATTGATAGTTTTATAGACTAATTTTATAAGGTCTCTGAACTGGTAATAATCGTCTGTGCGCTTGACTCTCATCGTTGCAGCTTCGGAAGCAGCTCCACGCGCAATGAAACGACCCAGATAACAAAATCTTTCGCTGAAACCAAAATCTTAGCAGAAAGGTTCGTTTTTTCATCCAGTTTTTATAGTAAATTATGAGAAAACACTTGGTTTTTATTAACTTTCCTACACTAAATTTTAATGTTAGAAAAAGTTTTAACGTTAGGTGAACAATTCCAAAAAACAAAATAAAACTTTAATTTGATCATAGTTATATATTTTCTTATAAGTTTTATCCTCCTATCTAGAATTTAAATTCCTGTTAACCAAAATGGATAGACTTTTTTTGCCATTCAAAACATAACCTGCATAAAGCAACAAAACTGATTTTAGTTGACAGCATTAAAATTGCATATAGATTATATAAGATTTTTTATGTCACTCTAAAAAACAGCCAACAAGCAGTTGGAAACGAGTGTAGGAATGCTAAAAAGAAACGAATTAACACTGACTTGTGTTTGTTTTTGGGAAGGCATTTACTTTCAATTTTCAGAACAATTTCAATTGACCACAATAATCTTTGATTTTTCAAAAACAATTCGAGGTTTGGAACAAAATTGGAACAAAAAACTAAATACATTTAAAAATTGGATTTGAAAACTAAAATCCAGTTTTGAAACTAGAAGTCGATTACGTATGTTGAGACATTAAGATCTTTATTGTTCGAAAGCAAACTTTGTATTCCTGAAATTAAAGTAAATGAATTAAACTTAAAAAAAAGTCCTAAATAAAACCAAATTCTGAGTATGAACGTTTTCTTAACCTACTTTGCTGAAAAAATTAGGCAAAGTTTATCACGAACTATTTCACACTAAGTTCAGTGGCTCTTAAACGCTGAAGAAGAAAAATCTGGTCTGTTTAAAGTTTGAAGGTGGTATTCAAGGCATTATCGCGCTAAAATTTGATTTGCTTCACAATATAAACTCCAAGAAATTTTACATTTTTGTTAAAAATTACAAGCGTTCACAAGATTGTTTGCCGTTTGTTCACGCCAGGTTTTTTGTTCTCGACAGGTTTTTTGTTCTCTCGGTCATTGAAAAATCTGCCTTTTTGACCAGAAAGCACCAGTCTATAAAAATGTGATTAACTGTTTCAACTTTCATAGTTTTTAATGCACACTTCACTTTTTGATCCAGACAACAGTTTTTTAAACTAATGTTTTTTTCTGGAATTTATTTCAAAGTATTTCGAAGCCCATATTTGACTCTTTCAAAGTTTTTAGTACACAAGTTAGTGAATTTCTTTGTAGTCGTACATAGGATTGTTTAGAAACTTCAATTGCTTTGAAGCGAATTTTTAATGTGAGTTGGGATGGATAGTCTAACTGATAGAGTAATTTCAGATAAGGTACACCGTCTGCTCGTCACGCTATCTTATTTTCGGCCGGATAGATTCGTGCAACTTCTTAGTCTAATACCGATTTTAATCTTACTCTTATATCTCTTAGTCTCAATAGATCTAGAGTATACTGGTTTTGTTACGAGTCGGTCTCTTGGAGAAAGCAACTAGGTTGTAAGTTAAATTCAAATCTCTCTGGTGCTGAAGTTACAAGTAATTTCAGCACTTACAAATAAGTGGGTTGTTAGTTTGATGGAGTGTGATTGGTTAGTCTTTAATATTTTATAGGGATAATTTATCTAATTTATAACCAATAATAATATATAGTTTTGATCAGGTTCCAAATGCACTCTTTATTTCTTGATCCAAACAACAGTTTTTTTTTATTATGTTTCTTTTTTGAAATGAAGTATTTCGAAGCATATCGTATTTGACTGTTTCGAACTTTTTTGTACGCATGTAGTGAAACTCTTGCTGCACTTTGTATGTCGGACATAGGAGTGTTTAAAAGCTGTTTTTACGGCTGTTTATTTGCTACTCTGGAGATTTTTAACTAGTTTGTACAATTTGGGCTCAGAAAAGAAACTGTCTATTGTTTTCCCACCTTTTGATTTCAAGCTTTGATGGTGTTTCATTGCTTGAAAGATAATTTTTAATGCACAATTCACTTTTTGATCCAGACAACAGTTTTTTTGATGATTCGTACTTGTAAAAGCCGAACGCCATAGTTAGTTTTGTATTGAATCTTCCTAAAATCTTGGGCATTGAATAAAAATCTTACGCTAATTTTTCTTGTAATTACAGTTGAAATTGATAGACTTCTTTTTTCTAGTCATATTTACAGAAAATCAATTTTTGTTTTATCACATTTCAAAGCATGTGCCTTAACTTTTTCTCCTTGATTGAATTGATTTAAGTATACATTTATGAAAAGCAGTGGACAAAGAGAAGATACTTGAGGATGCGAATTTTCTTTATTTTTCAGGTTGCACATTTCGGTTCCACAAACTGCTTCTTTTGACTCAAAAAAAGTTTACATTTTGAATAAGATTTTGACTCGGATAAAATTTTTGAATTGATTTTTCAATTACAACCAATTAAAAACCTAAACCCACATGACCGAAATTTTGTAACAGGAATAAATAACTGTCCCAAACGCTTTTTCAAATTGTATGAAAGTGCATTTTGGCAATTTTACTTGATCGTGGAAAATTGTTTTAGCCTCAATAAGTGACAGGACTGCGTAGACTGTTCCACGACGAAATAAAAATTAAACCGATTGTAGTTGAGAAAGTAAAACTCGACGAAATATGTTATCATGCTGATTTTAATATTTTTAGGAGCTTACCTACCACTGAAAAATTAAGGCAGAACATTTGAGGGATATTCTTTTTAGTCTTCATAATAGACTTGAATCATTTTGATCAGCTTAGAAAAATCTTACAGCTTGAATTAAATAAAATGACAACGTTTTCAATGCTGGCTACCTTTGAAAGTTTTTGCATTGCTTAAAATTGAATTCGGAAATGTCTTTTAAATTCGGAAAACTTTTAAAACAAAAACTCTCAAAATCAATTTTTTTTTGTAGTATTTCCAAGTTTGTTCTTTTTTGAAAATTCTTTACAAGTATCTTCGATGGCATACAAATTAATTTTTTTATTTATTTTTGTCAATTTTTTCTTGTATTTAATAATTTTTGATTTTAAAGAATCCTTAATGTTGTTCTAAAAATGATTTCTTTTTGTATTATGAAGTGGAACTGCAAACAATTCCAGTTTGAATTGTTAATACCTAGAGTGCAGATACCTCAACCCACCGTTGAACTTTTTGAGTAAAACGTGAAACAAAAAGGAAACAACTTTTGTGGTCCAAGTATCTGCGAAACTTACTAGAGATTACCTGGTCGCTAGTTCAAAAAATTTTCCTTTGCTATAAATTGACTTAGAAACTCTACCAAATAAGTATTAAACTTCTTAGCTCAAACAAATGACCCCCTCTCCCCCAAATGAGCCACTGGTTACCTAATTGAAAAAAAAATACTGTTTGCTGACCTGAAATGATAACAATCACGCGCATTTGCATCTTTAGTTTTTCGTAACGGCAGTGCAAATATAGCTGTGGTCCAGTTGCCACTCTCTTCTTTGTTTGAAGTAGAAGCAGCAGTCTCTAAAAAGTACCTTTTTCCTTTTCTTCAAAAATAGAAAACGCTGCAATAATTAAAAAAATGTATTAAACTTTTCCAAAAATTACTGCAAATTAAAAAGAAACCATAAGATTTCTATCGTATTTTTTTCTCTGCACAAATATTAATTATGATCGGAGCGTTTCTTTTCTACCCTGCCGGTACGTCTTGTTTTGGACCAAATTTTCAGTCCAGGGTTTTTGTGGTTTAAAAAACTAATTATTATCTCTCTGGAATATTCAACTTTGGACAAATATCTCTTCAACGTTTTCGATCTGATTTTTGGACCATTCAAATTAGAAAATATCTCTTCAACTTAAATTCACTATAGATATTTACTGAAGACATTTAACTGCACATATCTCGGTAATGTAGAACAGCCGCTTCTATTGTTTTTTGTCTCATTGTTTTTTTTATTTTTTTATTTATGGCTGAAAAAAACAAGTTAGAGTTAATTGTTTTTTCTTAACTAACCTCAATTTTTTTTCTAAAACGTTAATACTTTCAGAAAAATGAAAACAAAATACGCAGAACCCAACTTTCAATTTCATTAAACAACTACCAGACCATAATACCGGCTGCAAATTCATCTTCAAAATTGAAAAAAAAATGGAAATTAAACAATCCATTGAACAAACCAAAATATATCAGTCGGTCAATTCATGATGTGAAAAAAAATCTATTAAAAAGTTAGAACAGTGGGGCTTTAAAATCTGTAATAGTCAAAACGTCAAACTGTTTTCTCGGCCAAGTTTCACTGCTAGCAATCTAACGATCAAAAAGACTATCAGGATGTTGAAATGCCTGCAAGAGTTGGAAGAAGTTGCTGATGATATAGCTTCCTGTCTTCCAGCAGACGTGCAAAAACGGCCACAAGATACCTCTTGATACATAGCCGCGAATGTTAGCGGAAAAAAAGGCGACGATAGGAAAAATGCAACGGAACACAGACATAAGATTCCTTCAGTCCTTCTCGTGCATATTTCCTCGGCAACTTATAAGAACACACACCATGCGTGTACGTCGCTTTTAGTTTAGATACTGATGCAACAACGGTGCCATCTAATTTTTATGCTTTTTGACTGCCAATCCGTTACGACTACAAAACTAAGGGACTTTACACTATGACAGGAAACTCAAGAACGATGCAAGAATTTCCATGGCCAACACATCGACGACAATGTGATGACATTAACGACCATTGTAGTTCCTCTAGTTCCTCTTTATGATAAGTATGCACTGAATTCATCGCCACAACAGTAACATACTTGTGCTAATGGCCTCAGCATAAGTTCTACGGATCAGCTGGGTGTGAAAATTGCGAAACTAGTCAGCAAGTCAACACAAGCAACAGTTCATTTTATTACAGTCTCAAATGGATCAAGCTGATTGATTAAAAGCGTGTAAGTTTCTACTGTAACCCAATAGAACGGAATAATTGGTTTGACCTAATTCAATTTGCAACGGGGAACAAAGTCACACAGATTGATGTGAAAAAAATTTACCTGCAGTACCTGTGAGACGATGGAGCTTGAAAAATTGTGGTAAATTTTGGCACTGGTTCTTAACAGTAAACTCACGCAAAACAGGAGCTAAACCGCAGATGGGGCGACACCGAATTCGTTATTTAAGCTTTTACCAGTGAACTGCAAAATTTTGGGCACTTTGATGATACCCAATTTTTCGTCATAATTACTGCTTTTCAACGTAAAATAAGGCATATGTACCCATCCGAATTGAACTTGAGCAACCTTTTTCGGCTTGCTCGCTGCATATCCCACTAGCAGTTTTATTCAAATGGGAAAAACACTGAATTCATGAGATGGATTGTGATACATTCAATTATCCCACGGACAAAACAATGTCTTGCTTGAATTTTTTTTGTAAAATTGGACAAAAACAACCAGCAACAAAACTCTTTCGTAACAGGCATTAAATCGAAAAAAAAAATTTATTAAGAACGAAGCAAGTAAAACAAAAGGTTCATGCCCCAAGAACAAAAAAAAAGTCACTACATTGGACAGCATCTAGCTTTCTTGAAGCTCACTGCGCAACTAAACATAAGTAGAGAAGAAGAAAAATGACTTTTGCTTCAACTGCCAAGTTAAAATACATAAACTGAATGTACGTCTGCAAGACGTTGTGCCATAGATAACTGAGGGGAAAAGTTCTATTTTCAATTGGAACAAGAAAGAAAGTACTCAGCAAAAAATTCAGATATCTAAAACTGTCACCTTGAAAACCAAGTGATTTGAAAGTCTGGTTTATTATACCAACTCAAAAACATGTCAAAATCATAACTCAACAACAAACGAGCGATTCATTGCTATTTAATTCTGAACAATTGCAGCAACTGTTCCTATTTCTTGAAATGCAAATATGCCCTACAGTGTAGGGCCCGTCAAGCAGTTGAATGGAACATTCTTTATGTTTTCAGCGAGAACGATGTTTCTTCAAAAGTCGATCAACTATTTTTTGGATTTTTCATTTCTACTTCTGCTACGTTTATTCTACAAGCAGTCTAATCAATGTTTAAATTTCGCGCGAGTGAACAACGTAAGTTACAGGTATGACCATCAACGACACATCTCATTATCTAGTCTCTTCGATCTGTTTTATACGGCTTCGACATATTCTTTCAAGAGAGGAACCCTTTGAAAAGCCCTGTCGGCAGCCGTATGAAATATGCATCCTGGTATAATGGACGCTAACCGACACGCCAAATCAAAATTTTTCAATTGAGTAGTAAAACTATTTTGCTTGAAATTCAATGAAGTAAGACAACACAAAGATGCCACTTTAAATGCAATTTTGATAAATGATGGTAAGTCGAAGAATCAGGCTCAATTTTTATTGTAACTCAGGACTATTTTCAAGCAAACAAACAAAGCAGTTTGAATTTGAGAAACAAAGCTATCAACAAGATGAAGCTCGCTACCGCATCAACACGCTTTGGAACAACATACAGCAAATAATTCATAACAGCTTCAAAATGGATGATTTTGCTCTCTTTGTAGACAAGCAACTAAAAGCTCAGCAGTCATCTAAAGGTTTGATGTTGGCAATTCCAGTCGCACTAGGTTTCCTCACTGAACCCAAAAGTAAAACCGAAAACCAGTTCATCGGAATTTGGGAGGACTTGTGATACCAGGAATGATACTCTTTCATTCAGCCCGAAGATAAAACGGCTAAGGAAAAACCACTAAGAAAATTTTGACTACCATAGCAGGAATCTTGCAAACAGAATTTGTCGTAATTCTTGAAATACTGAACCAAAAGCTTTAACTGTCCAATAAAAAATGATATGCTTGCAATTACAGGCAATATTTCGAGCAAGAACACGAAAAACTGTTATTTATGAATGGAATAATCAATGATGCACCATTATTGAGAAAAAAAAAATTTGAGCTAGAATTGCAAGCTTCTGTGTTTGGCGCCCGTTTTTGTAAATTTACTTTCGAGCAATCCCCACTCAAGTTCAACTGTGTTTTGTTTGGACAAATAAAACGACAGAAAATGCTGGATCAAAACAACGGACAAACATAAAGACTATTATTCCCACAGAAATAATCAAATTTGTTTGCAATCTTAAGATATATATGTTTGTCGGAAAAAAGGAACTGTGCAACGATGTCACAGAGCTCATTTCGAACACAGCTTAGGTTAACACATCCTCTTTACAAGTCGATCGTGCAATTCTAAATATCCAAGCTTCAAAGAAAGAGTAAGTTTACCACATTTTCTGCTACAAAAGTGGTCCAGTCTTTGATGTTCCGGAGAATTGATCGTGTTATAAAAATGACACATATGCTTTGACGGTAACAACCTATAATGGGTAAAGACCGGGAGCAAGCTCAGACTCCAATTTACGAGTAACTTCGGCAATTTCTCAGATATCGGTAAGCGGCTTAACGTGTATAAGGCACTATAAAGCAAAAACGCTTTACTACCCTGCTCACAATTCCTTGATGGATTTTTCTTCAAATCTGGTGTAGGTTGACTAATTCACTAAATCCAGATGCAACCAAGCATCCTACTTATTTATACGCATGTGAACCATGAACTTGACTGATGGTGAGCACGCTCATCATAAGCGTATGCAATTCAGCACTGATAATTTACAAAACTGCTTGCAACAAAACTTCATAATATTGAGACTCCGAAAAATGTTGAGGCAAAATTGTCATCACTACTTCTTGTGCTACCGCTTCCAAGGTAAAATTTAAAACGCTTTTTTGGTTGAGATTTTTTCTTAGCAACAAAACGATCGGGAAATAATTTCACTTCCATTCGAAAAGGTTGGACTTGATTTTGTGTCGTGCAAAAAAAACTATAAACAAAAGCTACACTTGTCTTATCACTTGTCTGACAACGCGTGCAATCAACTTCCATACCACTAAAAATCTTAACTGAAAGTTGTTCACCAGCAGTTTGAACGTTTATGACTCAACACAGAGCACCGGAACTACTTCTGTTGGATAAAAAAACCTAATTTGTAGCTGCACACAAGCAAATTGTGCAGAGTCACTAGCTTTCAATCAAGACGAAATAGCAACTAAGCTCCAATTTTAAAATTTGGAAGGCGGCCTGACCCCAGTCTGCTCTTAAGTTTGGCGAGGCATAAGAGAAACTCGTCTCCATGTTATAAAACGAGCCTTTCTCTTAAACTTGAGATCTGACAGACTTTCTTGTGATCTGCTTTCAACTTTAGCAGTCAAATTTGAAGGCCATAGCAACTCGAGACAACTGACTCAAGTAATTTGGAACAACAACAAACAATTGCTACTAACACCGAATGTATTTATGCTCAAACTTTTATTTCATCTATGCTCCTGCGACTACATTCTAATCAAAACCACGCAAGAACATATTGAGCACTTAAAACTGGAAACCTACAAAACATCAACTGTGTAGCTTTTGAAATACGCTCCAACTTGTATCACTCAAAGAAGATGATCCAACCTTGATAAAGCGGATCGAGAGCAACTATACAAAAAAATTTAAAGAAAAAAAGGGATCCTCAAGGCACTTCGGTAAGATTTTCGAAGTATTTACCGCTCCTGGTGGCATGGCGCTCTCATGCTTTAATGAATTTGGGCTAGGAAAACTTGCCTTGGTTGAACCATAAGAAAGTTTTTAGATTTTACTATTACTAAATTGTACCAAAAATCTAACTAGTCTAGCTTAAGATAATGAAAAATTATAAGAATAGATTTCAATTGAAATGTGTGTTGTTATAACACACAATAACACTGACGCTCGCCCACTCCGAAGGAGGTCACTTGCGATAGACAAGGTCATATAAGACCGGTTAAACAAAAAACGATAATTGAAATAAGAACAATCACAACACTTCCCCTAACTAAGAAAAACTCGAACTAAGTACGTACAAAATAGGTGATCCTTTTCCCTCTAAGAACGAGGAAAGAAAATAAATAAAATCACAACTAACTAGATAGCACGATGATAAGTTATAAATTAGGAATGCAATGGCTGCGCTTTGGGCATTTAAAACTAATGACGTTGCACATTATGATAAGTAAAAAAAAAAATTTTGAGTGATGCAGTTTGGTTTATCCGGTGGGTTTGATAGGATAAATCAAAACTTCAATGTGAGGTACCTGAACTAAAGAAGTTTCCTCCGTATACAACTCCAAATGTCAGTTGCTTACATACTGTAAGCGAAGAGTTAAAGTTTAAGGTATGGAGTTTTTCAGGCGAAATGAGCCGACGGATTATCTAATTTTCTAAAAGAAGTCTAAATGTGTTTAGAAAAAACTATGGTTAATGCCATAAGCTGCAAGTTTCAGATTTGATAAAGGTTTGGGTATAAATAGCAGATCCGTAAGGAAAGAACAATTTACAAAATCCGAAGGAAAAATGAAGTTTTGTAAAATTTTAGTTTTTTATGTCGGGTTCGAATTTATCTAGAAATTTCTCGCATTGCCTAATTAAATCTGAATTGATCTCCGAATTGTCTGAATTTTCTACTACTGAGGGCGGCATTGAGGTAAGTATCTCCTGTAAACCTTCTTTATTCGGCAACTACCTCCGTCGGAACTTGTGAGATGATGGGACTTGGCTGTTCAAATGATTGGGTGACCAAAGTTTCTCTGCACTCCCTCTCATTTTACGAAATTTTGTCCCTTGCAGTGCCCTCACTGAGTGTGTGGGGTTATCTGCTGTCCCAGCTGACTGTTCTCTTATAACAACTAAATACAACCTTTCACCCTAAGTTTTTGGTGGTTCAACATTTCGTCTTCGTCTAAAAGGAATAAAGTTTTTACGTTCAGGGGACTATCCCACTTCGTACAACAGGTTTTCATTTGCGAAATCGTCTTCCAGTTCCAGTACCAACGGCTCAGCAAGTTACTCTCTGCTAGTTCGAATCACATCTGGTGTTTTGTCATAAAAATAAACGCTGAAAGCGATTCCGTGCAGTTCAAAGAGAAAAGGGGGCCAGTGTTAAGCTGATCGGAAAATTAGCTGATGCTCTTTCTTGAGTTTTTGCACTAATCCATTGGAACGGTGGTCGACCACTGTAAAACTAGAATATTTATAAAGTTTGAATCACAAAATTATTTAAAATCTGCTCCGGTTTAGATTGGGATTTCTTGAAGATGAATGTAATTGGTAAGAAAATCGACTATTGTTTTAGCTGAAGTACTTGGAGTAATTTTCGACGAAGGGAATTTAGAGATTATATCTATACAAAATGGGCTGTACTTACAATGGCTCCACGAATAATCTGATGGACCAGCGGAATATATATCAACTTCTTCATTCACAAATATAAGATCGGGGAGACGATTATAAAAATTTTCAGGAATTAGTGGTTCAAGATTTTTACCTGCTTGTATACAATCTGAGCAATTTTTTCCATAGAAATAAACCATTCTCTTAGCTTGTGGCCACCAGACGTATTCCGGAAGGAATATCTTTCCAAAATAACCAAAATAACCTAATTTATTTTTTCATATTGAGTATTCCATTGGCAGCATGTAAGTTTTTGTAAAATTGATTATAAAAACGGCCCAACTTAGTGGTCTGAAACTCTCTTTTCTTTTCTGGAGCTCTGGCAATGGTTTATAAAACGCTACTTTCTTCGGTAAGCCAAGCGATCATTATGCTATTAGAACAAAACCGGATGACAGGGGAGTATTTACAACTCCACCATTTACATTTACATAAAATACAATATTAAATTCCATGGGATATTTTAGGTATTTCGAATTTAAAGATAAAAAACGTAGATAAAAAAACTTTGAGATGGTAATTTTGGAACAAGTTTTTTAGAATGATCAAGGAGAAGTTATTTAGAAACACTAATTAGAAATTCGGAAAGGATTAGAAAATCAAAATCGCAAATGTTCAATATGGAGCTATCTAGGTTTAGAACTGATTTTCGGTAATTTAGTTAAGTTGTAATACGTCATTGAAATTTATCGAAAATTGATCAATCAAACTTAGGTGTGGCGCTAACTTCTCGTATATCTGTATATCCGACGGATGTATAATTTAATTAGTTTTACTGATTTTTGCTACGACAATCTCTTCTCCAAAATTTCCGAGAGCCTCTGGAATTCTTACCAATTGCAATTCTTGAGATCAAATCGGTGAAGCCCATATCTTTGCCCACTAGGTGATTTATCGAAATTATAAACAGTAAAAATGTATCGACTCATCTTGTTAAACAGCTATGATAGGTTTTAAATCTATGATTACAAGACAATGCTGATAAAAGGGCTTTATGGCTGGTTATGATTTCAAATTCTGAACCGTATAAATAATGTGTTTATTGTTCTACAATTCAAACAACGCCGAGGAGTTTGAGTGCGTTTAATGAGTTTTTAGCTTCATGCGGTTTTACTAATCGGCTAGCGAAGAAAACCGATCTCCAGTCATTCTCGTGAAGTTGTTCGAGCGTTGCCCCAATGCCGTTGTGTGGTGCGCCAGATTTTTCTCTTGTATTCAGTTTCACAACGAAGTATTTATTTTCGGTTTTATTAATAATTTTTGATTTAATGTTCTCGAAAGCCATGTTATAAACATCTTTCGATTTTATTGTCGAGACCGAGAAATTGTCGATTTCTTATTTAATAGAGTTCTCAATGGACTTTCTAATGATGCGAGGTTCGGTACGAATTTTATAATTTGGTTAGTTGATGCGAAAAATGAGCGCAACTCCCTCATGTTCCAAGGAATTGGGTCAGATTCTATTTCTAAAACTTTATCACTCAGTGGGATAACTACTGATTTCGATTTTTCCCTACCCATCCATTTCGAAACCTAGCCTCTCGATTTCCTGTTTTAAATTTTTCATTTCAACCATTTGACTGCAAAATGTTTATTGTCTAGTGTAATAAGAAAAATTTCAACGACCGCTTTTTGATCCTTAAAACTTTTTTTGGGAGGAAATTTTATATATTCGAGGTAAAGGTTAGTAAAAGAAATTTCTCCGATGGTTGTGTCCATTACTCTTTGGAACACATTTGACATATCGCCAAGTCCGTGAAACCACGTTCAGAACTGATACGCACCGGTTATTACACTATTTACTTGCGAAGTCGTCTAAGTTAATTTATTGTAAGCATTTTTGAGGTCTAAAGTTGAGAACCAAATTCTCCGTCGGTTTTTCTGAAAGTTGTGATGCAAAATTCTCTACTAGTTCATGTTTGTTCGGCATCTGGTATTTAATTTTGAATTTTTATTTTTATAAAAATTTTTAGTCTAACGCAAGCTTTATTGGTTTATCTTTCCTGCAGGTAATTACTATTGGCTGATATTTTCATCTTCGTCGCATAATTCTAGCTTTTTAATATGTTTTTCCGAGATAAGTTTGTCAAGCTTTTTGCTTACGGCCGGAAGTAAGTGCAGCGAAAACCTACGCCCTTTTGTTCGTATTGGGTTCAGCAGATCGTGAAAACGGGTAAACTTGATTTGGTTCTTTCTTTCACCGACTCTGTTAAATAATTGATTGAATTTCTTGAAAAGAGTTTCTGTTTCTTTCTTGTTTAATCTGACGGGATTTATGAATGACTTACTTTCATTGCTGTTCTTGTAGTATGGAAAAGATTTTTGCGCGACTTCTATTCCGACGTGTGGTAGATTGTCGTTTCCTACAATTTTTGTTCGTGCCCATCGGTTAAAAAGAAAGCTGTTTTGTCGTACATTTATCCTTTGGATTTTTTTGGTACGAGGACTTGTCCCACGATCTTTATCGGGTCATCCGTGAAGCCGCAGTAAAGGTGTTCCCAAGTGTGGATCAAGTAGTTTAAGTTCAAACTTAATTGCTTAAACTTAATTATACGTTCATCTTCCAAAAGCATACTGGACTAGCTGAGTCTACCTGTAATTTTAGTTGTACGAATATTTCGTTTCCCGATCCAAAACTCAGTAGTTTCTTTGTTCCTTTTCCATCGTTGTCAATTATCGTCGTCACATTCAATCCTGAACAATCGCCGTTATTACTTTGTCTTGTTTCCGACCATGCATTAAGTGCACCGCAACGTTCTGGATGTATATGGCTAGTTACAGCAGGTTGTTCCGATGGATTTACAACTTCGGTATCTACAATTTCATGATCATTTACAACAGTTACGTTTTTTCTTCGAGAATTACATTTTTTTTTGTTAACTGTCCTTTAAAAATACAGGATGTAAAAATCGCGTTCTTCACCGGACAGACTGCAAGATGTCCCTTTGTAAATTTTCATTTCATACTTGAATTTCCTCGGTCCACAGCTAAAGTTGGATCCCATTTGTTAAAGTTTTTGTGGTTATTTAAAGCATTATTAATTACAGGGTAGGAAAATTTAAAATGATTTGAGATTCCGTTCTCACCTAGTTCCGACATCTCATTTTGTTGATAAATATATCGCGGATCCACTCCTCCACTCCGCTGGCTATGATGCATTTCTTTGCCCTTTATGCTAGAGAGCCCCAGAACTGTTCCAACCTTTCTCTGACTCTCTGGCGTCTATTAAGTAGCTTGTGACGTTCGAATGTTATATTGGGTGTTCTAATAAAAGCTTGGCTTAGAATATCCCAAAAATCGGCGAAATTTATCCGTAGGGTTTTGACTTTCGAAAGCTTTTGTGAGAAAACTCTTTTACGCTCACTACCAAGTGCTGCTAGGTCTACCATAGAGTGGATATTCGTGTCTGCTTCTTCTATTCGCATTCCATTAAAAGTCTTGGTTTGCACTTTGATTCGGGCGTTTTAGGAATTGTTGAATCTACTTATTTCCTCTGCGTTCCTTGCTAAACGTTCCATTTTTGCCGTCGTCGACTTGTTTTGAGGTTCTTCCTCCAGTTGTAAAATCTTTGGTTTCAAAAATTCCAGTGCTTTCAGCTAGTTATCTATATCGTTATCCTCCCTTTGGCTATTAACGCCAATTGGAACATATTCCTCCAATCTTCCCATTGGGGTGGGGGATCGATAGTACGAGTTTGCCAGAATGAGGGTACTCTACTCATGTCAGATGACCGTGCCTTAACCAAAGGTACTAACACTCCAACTAGTCTAGCTTTATATTAGAGTTCAAATAAAATGTGTGCTGTTGTTTTTTTCAAATAACACTGCCGCTCGCTCACTCCGAAGGAGGTCTTTTGCGATAGTCAAGGTCAACTAAGACCGGTTAATTAAAATAATATAATTGAAATAAGAACAATCACAACAACTATTAATTGTACAACCAAGCCCCGACCCCTTTGATCTCTCCTATTATTTGCAATCCCCGAGGATACTCATGTTGCATTGGGATAACCTTTCATAATGAATAACATGAAAAGACGGCAATTCAAATATATGATTAATAAGTACCAGATTTTGATCGCAAATTTGGATGATGTAACAGTTGACTTTTGGTCAAGTAAACGAAAAAAAAAGTTATTAAATATTTACGCGATTTAAATGATTAAATACGATCTTTTGGCTTAGACCGCCCCCATGACACTTAATTGCTTATAATTTCTCTTTTAAACTTACAGTCATACTGTGATCTACTAATGCTATGTTTCATGAGCAAGAGTTTCTACTCAGAAGCCAACACCAAACATCTATAGCTTTTTTAAAATGCCTGACCTGAATTGGTTGGTTTTCGTCTTTCATGATTGAAAAAAAAAACGATTTTGCTTCAAAAATGTAACCAGAAAAATCAGGGGCGGATCTAGGATTTTCTCGAGGGGGGGGAGCGGATTTTCAAAACATTTTCCAAAATTTTGACGACTTTTTTTTTTTAGGTCGACCAAACAGATTTTTCGAGCTCTCCCAAAGCACTGTTTTGCCCCTATTTTGGCAAAATTTTGTGCGCCGCAGGCAAATTTTTGAAAAAACAGTCAAAAAAGCCGTTTTTGAGCACTTTTTGAAAAATTTTGACAAAAAAATCGCGTTTTTTTGGCGCGCTCCCCCTCAAAGTTAGTATATATTGGCGCCAAAGGCGCCTTTAGAAAAAGTTTAGGGTCGGTCGGCCAAAAATTGATTTCTAAAAAAGTATCAAAGGTGGGACCCCCCCTAAATCCGCCTCTGAGAAAAATGGAGTTTTTGATCAGACGCAAACACTAAAGATTTCGTATCACTAAATTATCTTTTACAAATGGTCTAAGCAGTTTTAGCTCGCAAAAATATTCACCTTTCTGATCTCGACTAGTTTTTTCTTCTGGTTGCTTTGCACACTCGAAGATTTTATAAAGAAGTTGCTACTCATCAGATACTAAACTAGTTTTAAAACGTACCGCTTTTTTAATTTGTTTCGAGTTGTCGACTAGTGTAGTTTCACCGATCAAATGAATCACCGAAAAAAAGCATTTAGTATAAGTGAAACTTATCGGTTATTTCAACATTAAAATTATGTTTTGTCAAATCTAGTCTAGCATTTGTGAAGGCTAGCTCTCGTCTCATTTCAAAGAGAAGCCCAATCACTTTAGATGTGTTTGTTTAGTTGGAAAATTGTTAATTAATATATTAAATTATATAGAGCATTTCAAAATTTGAATGGCTAAGTTTTCGCAGGTTTTTCTTTAACCAAAAGTTGCTCGGTTAAATCAATACGTTTGAAAATACGGCTTTTTCAACCTGATGATTATTACGTACTAAAGACAAGCTTAGGCTAAAAAGAGAACCTAAGAAAATGAAAAAAGTCAAAAGAGACTTACCGAAAAATGAAAAGAGGAGAGCAATTAAAAAGATCATAATTCGTAAGAAAATACGCTTTGAGCAATATTATATTGAAATGTAGCAAACAAACGTTCGAAATACAATTCAACCCTGACCGATGAAAGCAAATAGTGAAGAAAGACAGGCGCTCGATTCCTTTAAAATCAATTTTGACAGAAACTTTGAAGTTTGGACAACATTACACAAACTTCAGCCTTTTTTTTCAAATAACAAGAAAATTTAGATGTAAGAAAAATTTTCGTTTTTCGACCTGACACTGTCGGCTAAGAGAAAAAAGAAGAGAGAAAAATGAAGCATCGAAAAAACTTTTAATGATGAAATATGAACTCTTTTGAAATGTGTGTTTATCATCCTTGAAGTGATCACTTGAAAATCATGTTTGTGAAGCATATCTTACGAGGCCAAACTGTGCATTCTGCGCATTGTAAGCGGATTCCGCAACAGGCCAAAATCAGACTTGTCGTGGAACTTGCAACATTGCTACTTTTCTTTGAGCTTCTGTGCTGTTTTAGATTCCTCAAAAAATACCTAAGACATTGCACCACTCGAAATTGATCCGAAAATGGACGAACATGCCGGATCCGCAACAATTTGTGACTTCCACAAATAAATAATAAGACGTGCATAGTTAAAATGAGCTATTGCGGAATCCGCAAATTGTACGCATAATTCGCAAGATTTAAAAGTATTCCGCAAATTATAGTAGGAAACCGCAATTTGTTTGCAAATTCCGTTCACATATATGTAAGACTGAAGTCGCGTTTTAAATTATATGTTTAATTTACTAGGTGGTCACCACCAAGTTCAACCTTAATTACTAGTTGTTGAGCTACCAGTTGAAATACTAAGTGTTCGATCTCAATTCCTGCCCCTATCTTCCATCTCAAAATTTGCCAAATACCCAAATTCGATCTCAATTCCTGTTTTGATTTTCTCCTCAAGGCAATGCATCTTTTGTTTTGCATTTTATCAAGTTATCAAGACAACAGAAACTTAATTAGTAGGTTTCGACAGAACAACCATCTTTTAAAAACACAGGCAGAGTAATGTTTCAATTTCATGCTGATTCAGTAGCACATACGTCTAGAGAGCATCTAAAACAAAATTTCTCGGAGTTGGGTCCAAGAAGTTTTCCATACAAACACTATGACTAATTTTGACGCTATAAGTTTTTTAATTTAAGCAATTGTGAGTTTATTAGCTACTCTCCAAAAATAAAATAAGATTTAATAAAAAGGGGTGTTTGGACAACAAAATCATAGATTTTTTCTCATAGATCCCAGGAGTTAGCTGATAAGAACAGCCTGGCAAAATGGGATCCGTCATCACAGTTATACCGACACTTGTGCCGATCCGTCTATTTTCTCCAATTTCAGAAATTTTTCTGAAATTAATCCTATTTCGCGTTCGTCCAATTTCACCCTATCTGGTAGCTAATTCATTAATCAAAATAGCTTGCATGTGTATGTGAGTTTGAAAGTTCATTGAAACACTCTTATTGAATTATCTTTTGTTCAGTTTTGCTTGCGTTATTGTGTTTTTAAAACAAGATGGCTGAGATGTTAGTGTTTTGGACTGCTAACCCAATATGGTCTCCGTGCGTGGGTTTGAATCCCGTCTCTACTGAACGGTTTTCAGTGACGATAATTTAGTTTTCGATTTCTCCAATTTTTTTTCAATTATGTAGAAGAAGATGACTCTTGTTATAACTGGAACTCTTTATAAAAAAGAAAACTACTTTGATAGAGTGGTCCCTTTAAATTAACCAGGTCTCTTGAGAAAAGGGCATTTAGAGCTTTAATATAGTTTCATAGTTATGAGTTAGCCTTTCAATAAGATGTCGCATCATAATTGCAAACTAATATTTTGTTTGTTCCTCCTCAAAACTTTTGTCTCACCCTTTTCAGGTGAATGAAAAACGACAAAATTGAGTGTTGTTGACAAATAAGGTCAGTGATTCATGGTTGTTTATTCGTAAAATAAGTTGGAGTAAGCATATTTCTGGATAACAACAAAATATTTATTACATTTCTATATCTGAAAAAAATTCTGACTCAATATATTTCGCGAGACCTTTGAAAAGAAGAATTGATACATAAGTTTTTTTTCAAATTCCTTCATGCTATACGCATGCAAGACATGTCTGTCATAGTTGCTTTTTCAAGTGACCACTCTATCATAATAGTACCCAGGGTGTATACTGGGTGTGCTTTCATCTCATTTCAAATACTGCCCCCTTGATTTAAATTATTTTCGTCTCTTCTCAAATACTGTGCTCATAATTTGAATTCGCTCTATCATCTCATCCCAAAAGTTGACTTCTTGATTTGAAATCACTCTCCACCAACTAGATCAGTGTTTGAGGTTGATGGAATCCCAAAAACTGACCTAAATCGGTGAAATGCTGTGCGTTGTATTTCCAATCATTCTCATCCCATAAACTCCAAATATTGAAATTAATCGGTGCTTTGTTTTCAAAAATTTGATGCCAAAAATTGTTTATTGAAATTTGTATCCCAAATACTAAAGGGTGACATTCACCAATTTAGTTTGCCAGTTTTTTAAGATTTCTTCGTGGATTCCGCTGTTAATGGTTAGGTCCTTTTAAGTTCCACATTGTTAAGAATTCCAGCTCTAGCTTTCAATTGACAGTTCATATGCAAGCTCCGTAAAAACGAATTTCGAATCCATTCACAATTTGCGGACTCCCCTTACATGTGCGGATTCCGCTGACAATTGTTATAGGTTACTTAAGTTGGCGGATTCTAGTAAAAATTACCTGTATTCGCTTGTTGCTGAATCAGCGACACAACAAATTTGCCGACAAAGATAACGCAACGGCAGTTTTTACACGGATTTTACGGGAATTTTATAAATGGAACCCACTTAGATTTTGGAAAACGTTTAATGTTTTGTCTCTGGAATCCAGGAACATACGAACACAAAAAAGTAATCAAAAAAAAGTTTAATTGCAGCCAGAGATGATATGAGTTTTAAATAGGATCCACTATGAAAAGACTCGTCAGTATAACTTTTTTCACTTTTTTTCCCGATTAGAGAATGAAATTTGTCAACTTTGATGCCAGCTGTTTTTTAAGCCAAAAATATACTTTTTTATCATAATTTGCAGCGTTTTCTTCATCTTCGTTTTATACTAAGACTATTTTCTATGCAGCACTCAAAAAATTTTACAAAATTGGTACTAAAAAAAAAATCTTTTTTTTTCTGGCAGACGAAGTCTTGGCAAAAACTACATCAATAATTTTCAGCTTATTATAAAGTCTAGTTTTTTGGGCAATTATGATGAAAAAATTTGCACAAAAAGGACAAAAAGAGTAGAAGAAAAGATGCTCAGAGTTATACGAAACTTCATCTCTGTAACTATATTCCTTCTTTTGTGAACTGGATTCTCTGTTGCTAGGAATAAGTTAACATATGCTGAACAGTTAAATTTTTTTTCAGGGGGGTTCACTCAATTTTTAATTACCAGAGGGGAGCGAAATATTTGAAAAAATCCTTGATATGCTTCATTTTTATTCGAAACTTTACCTCACAACGGGACATTGTGGCATGGGTTCTTTTCATCGAAAGTTACGCAAAACTAATAATCAAACACATTGAATGCTTGAGATATCATTTCAATTGATAACTTTCATTTAGTAAAGATGGATTATGAAAGTGAAACTAGTTTTTTTTTCTAGTAAAAATAGACATGATAAAAAATTTGTTTGTTCTCACCTTTTGTCCATATTTCAAGTTTCATAAGATGAAGACAAGTGTAACAAACGTATACTTAAGAAAATGCATGTCGAGAGTTGGAGGGAGAAAAATTATGTAAAAGGACCTGTTTTGAAGTAAAAGTTTTAGACATGAATTTCGTTAAAAAAACATATCTATACTGATAAAATTCAAGGCAATTGAGAAAATAATTTGAAATTTCAGATTTTGTTTGTTTTGTGCGTTTTTTTTAAATACTACTGTAGAAATACCGAAGTCACCTGATCAATGCTGCTCTTTTCTGCATACCCGGGTTGACTTCCATAAACCTCCATAAACTGAAAGTGCTTATCTTACATTTCCCCGCACCGAAAATGCTTATCATACAATTGCCTACATCAAATGTATGGAAAAATGCTAATCATACAATTTTCATAAGTATTGCACCAAAAACTTTTTCGTTTTTTTTTTCAACCTAAAATCGAATTTTGTACTAAAACAAACCTTTTCCAAAAAAAAATTTGAATGTAAATTTGAATTTTTTGTTTGATATTATTGTTCAATTTTAAAAAAAACCATCTTTGGAAAACTTTGCCAAAAAATAAAAGTTTGATGCTTTCAGTATATGATTTGTGAAGAAGTCATTTTTACAATTCAGATCGTTTCCAATGCATTGTCAAGGACAGACGATCAACCTTTTGGGAACTCTAGTGCTGATTACACCATGGGTTTAGTCACTTGTGTTCGGTCACGAATAAAATTTAGAAAAAATCAATTTTTTGGTTTATGAAAAAATGCTTTTCCTACACTTTTCATTTATGAAAAAATGCTTACGCTACAGTTTTTTTCTGCAATTTCTGAGTCCATGAAACTGTAAGAAAATGTAGGATAAGCTTTTTTTCGTATATGGAAATTGTAGGACAAGCATTTTTGGTCAACCCGGGTAAGTTTCGAGTATGACTCATACTCGCAGCCTAATGTTCCGACCATTGAAAATGAAGAGAGGCTTTGTAATTTAGTGTCGTAGAGTTTAATCACTTTGGATACGATTGATTGTTGAATTTGTTTTTTTGTTGGCTTCGAGGCTGCTTTCTTAGTTTTCAGAAGTTTAGTCAAAACGTTTTTGAGAATATTTTGTTGAGTCATTAAACTCTACGAGGAAAAGGACCTTCAAAGAGTTGAGTCAGAGGAGAGAGAGAGTTGAAAAAGACTCAGGATTGCCGTAGATCGCATAGTCGTTTTCAGGATACGGGGAACCGCTGGATATTTCCATGGGGCATGGTAAGGAGCCGCTTTCATCCGATAGCTTTTTCAAAATTTGATTATCCAGCTCTAGCTTTTAATGGTATATATGCGAGTTGGGAATGTAAATATGGGAATTCATTTACAGTTTGTTGAATCACCTTACATTTGCGGATTCAGCTCGCAAATTTTGCGGCTTCCACTTAATTTTTCGCAATCATTTACGCTTTTAGAAACCAGAACAACTAGCTATATTCGTTTGTTGCGGAATCTGTGACGCAACAAAAATGCCGACAAAATTTACGCTACATCTAAAAGTTTAAGAAAACAACTCGCATCCACTTTGAAGCGTTAATAATTGATTATATTACTATTTTAGTACCAGACTTACAAAAATTGAGAAACAATCGATTATAATCAATTAATAATCGATTATAATCTCTCTTTTTATAATCAAATTATAATTAATTATAATCCATTATTTTCATTCAAAATCTAATTGAATAGTTTTGCACAAAAGTCCATTATAATCGATTATTATTGATTATAATTCCTTTTGTTTGACCATTTTGTCTTCGATTTCGCATCTAAATTAATTATCTTTTATGCTTTTTGTAGACTTTGGTTCCATATGAAAAATGAGAGAAGGTTTTAAAAGTTTTCCAATCACTTCAAGTATAAAAGGTTTTTTTTTCAATCCATCCAAATTAGAGTTGTTTTGTGATGCTTATTTTAAACTTTTTAACCACCGAAACAACGGTAAATTGATTTAGTTCCATGGCTGATGCGGAAGATTTATGAAAGGATATCTATAAAATTTTTGTTTCGAGGTAAAACTTTGTGTTCAGATGAACCAAAGTGTTCAAAAGATCTCTCTTTTAGAGATTTTTATATTGACACAAAAATAATAACCCATAGGATATAGTTCGAATATTGTTTTCAATTGATAAAAGTTTGGCAAAATAAAAGATTATAATCGGTTATAAAGGCTTTTGTAAGAAATATAATCAATTATAATCGATTGTAAGTTATTATAATCTCTTGGAAAATACCACGATTATAATCAATAATCATTGTCATAAATTCATCATAATTTTCCATTATAATCGATTATTTACGCCTCAACTTGGATGCGGGAATCAAAAAAACCCTCAGCATATTTGTGAAAAAAATTCTCAATGATTTTTCTTGTTGGAGCAATCAAGGTTATAAGCACTCACTATCATTTCTGTAACGAACTTTTTTTTTACCTGCAATCAGTTTAAGAACAGAACATAGAAAAACAATTAGAGCCTTTTTTTCACTTTAAAAAACTCAGTTCTAAGCTCTTATTAAGGTACTTGCACGATTTATAGTTTATCAGAAAAAAAAACATTTGAAAGTTAAAAGTCAAATAATCATAAGTTTTTGTAATTTTTTTTCATTTAGATATTATTATTGTTTTATTTGATAGCAAATGGTGGATTTGAACCCGAGCTTGTCGCGTTCTGGTCTTCAAATTGCAGTCTAGGCTATTTTGCTATAAAAAAAAACAAAAGCAGGAAGTAAACTATTTAATGCTCAAACTTTTTTCCCAAAACGCGTTTACAAATAACTTTGATTATATTGAAATAAAGCTACTTATATCAATAACGATTGATTATAATTTATTAGAGTTGAAAAAAACAAAAAGTTTATTTGGCATTTTTTTGGCATGAGATAAAATTAGCCAAGTTTTTTTAAAACGAATTTTAACTTTTAACAGTTTTTTCGAACAGTGAAAGTAAAACATCATTACCATCAAATACTAACATTTTTCAGTTATATGCGGTTTAATTCACCCCAAAAAATAACCCGAGGCAACAAACCGTACCAAATCATCATAATAATTTTTAACGAAACTGTTGATATCTCATTGAAGATATTCACTCCCTGAAAATAAAACTAAAAAAAAATTCGTCTCAATCTTTTTCGCAAAGTTTTCAGAGTTTCAAAATTGTCAATTTGGCTATGCTCTGGACTAATCTATGGACACTTTGAAAACTTTATCCATAATCCTGAAACCGTAACACAAAATTTTTGCGTAGCGAATCATCCCACCAAACAAAAATATTCCAAACTGAATTGTGGCTAACTGGTCGGTCGTATTAATTGCGTTTAACTCATACTTTCACACTTGATCTCTGATATTGTCCATAATTTACTCAAAAATCGCTCAATTTTGAACCCAAATCCATATTTGTGCTTTTACTTAGTCAATTTTTTCTTTCGCAATTCAATTTCGTTAATAAGTAACTTACAGCTTTCGTTTTCATTTATGAGTTTCAGATCAGATTTTGGTAACGCATTTTTCCAGCTATTCATGTTAATTGAAGCGTTGCGACTCCTCTTTGAATTAAAACCTCCGACAATTTTTGAGTTAGCATGAGTCCAACTCCAGAATTTTTGAGTAATTGAGTCGTCGGGTTTCAAATTGGCAAATTGCAGTAACTTTGGAACGACAACGTTTTGATTTAAAAGCAGATGTTCGTATGAAATTTGCATAATTCGTGTTGAGCCCAAATCTTCATATAACTTCCTGCCTAAAACATGGGCAAGATTTTACATTTGTGATTGAAGCTGGTTCATTCGAAAAAAAAGAAATCAAAAAATTTTGTTTTCAAATCTCAAAAATATCAAACTTGTCCTTATGTCGAAAAATAAAGTAAAAAAAATCCAAAATTCAACAAAAATTAGTTTTCGCAATTGCCCTCTGTTTTGTAAAATCCAGGCATTAGTTGAATTCATTAAATTAAATCGTTCCCCGACGCAACTGAGATACAAGTTTGCATACTAAGATCTGAGAAAAATCACATCAGGCCAACTCAAAAAGACGCTGTAATTAAACTAAAAAATTAACTCTCTGTTCAGATCATTTTAAAAACCCCAGTTGAGCAGTTTGATCGGTTTTTTAGACGGTTGGGCTCAAACCGCTTAAACCTATCAAATCCTCGCGAGGCACAACCAAACTGTTCGCAACCGTTCAAAGCTGCTCAAAATTTTGCAGGAATCACTCAAACATTCAAATCTTGAACGGTTTTTTGAAATTTTTTTCAAAAGTTTTCTATGGAGTTATCACCCGGGTTGATCAAAAATGCTACATATTTAATATGTAGAAAAATGTTAATCATACACTTTCCATGCATTTCCAAAAGTACAGAAAAAGCATGAAAAGTCTATGATAAGTGATTTTTCATATATCGAAATTGTATGACTAGCATTTTTTTAATGAACCAAAAAACATTATTTTTTTTATTTTAATCTCGCAAAGTTTTTCGGTTGTGTTCGTGGCTGAACACAAGTGAAAATACCTTGGTTACTCAAAGTAAAGTAACCAAAGATTTGACGGTCTTCCATTAAAAATACATTGGAAACAGCCTGAAACTTCTCAATTCTGACTTACACAAGTAATATAACGAAAATAACAAACTTTTCAATTTTGGCCAAAATTTTCAACAATGACTAATTTGAATTTTAAATTTTTTAGTTATTGATTAAGGCATACATAAACATGCCATAATAAAAATAAAAGTTATCAGCGCTTTTGAAAAAAATAATTAGCAAAAAACGAAAAAAAATCCAATCTTAGTGTATCCAGGACTACGTTATACACAGAAAAAATAAATTTTGCATGCAAAAAATTGAGTTCTGAAAATTTTTGTATGAGTACAAAATTCAATTTGTCGCAATCAAAAAAGCTAGTGTTACAGTCTCCATATATGGAAATTGTATGACTAATATTTTTTTGACAATTTTTTTAAATTAGTACGATACACTGAAATTTATGCCAATACAAGAAAAAAGTTCTTCGAAAATTCGATGGCATCATTTTTGCAAAATGTATGAAATTTTTGTGACTAGTATTTTTTTATTGACTTAGTTTATGGAACTGTGTGACTAGCATTTTTGGTCTTTGAGGGTCAACCCGGGTAGTTGCAGCACTCACAGAATCAACCTTTCAAAACTCAGAACTTCTAACCTTCTGTTATACCAAAACATAAGGCAAAAACCTACGTAAAAAGTTATGGGTTCCAAAAAACAGTCGTCGAGATTCAAACAATTTTTAAAAAAGCCAAAAAAGCGCTCAAAATTGCTCATTCTAAAACTAGATTCTGTGCGCAATTGCTTAGATTGGTCATCAAACCACCTCGATTTGAGAAATGAACATTCAAAATTGAAAAGCAAATAACTGAAAAATCGAAGGTGCGAGTAGTTAGAGCAATTTTTCGTAGTTTACAATTACTCAATCTTTTTTTATTGAACAACTATTAAAAAAGGGTTCCTTCATTTTTCCCTTCATTCGAAAATTGATGTTTGTGATACCTCGATGCCCCATAATTTCTAAAAATATTGTAGCAAAGAAAACAAGTGTTCAAAAAGTCAGCTCCCGAGAGGAGAGGCCTTGATATCATTTTCATCATAAGTTTCATTTTTTCAAAAAACTTGTTTTCTTCTGAATACTTTTTCAAGTAAACTAAGCTCAGTTAAGTTGAATTCTCCAATAAACCGCTTTTTTTTCATCAAAAAATAACTGATTGTTAAGCCAACTAGCACAGAATGTCCCGATCCGACGACAAAATTTAAAAAATAAACAAAACCTTTTTTAAAGTTCTTGTTTCAAATCAATGTTGTTTTTTTTTTGCGAGTTATCTGATAAAAATATTTGCTGAAAAAAAAAGAATTTAAGCAATTTTGAAAATCAACGCAATCTACTCAAATGGTTGAAAAGTTTAGTCGAAAAAAAAAATCAAAAAAAATAAAACTTCTGAAATGTTTTTTCCTTATTTTTTTTAGCAATAGTTGTAAAAATTTGAAGTAGGAAATATCCAAAAAAAGACAGCTGCGAACAGGCACTGTCCAGTTTTTCATTAAAAAATTCATTTTTCCAAAAAAACTTGTTTTTTACTCTGGATGTTTTTTTCAACTAAATAAACCCCAGTTAACTTGAAATCGCCAACCTAACGTTTCTTTTTTTGGATATCAACTGAAGTTTTATGGCTTATTCTTTTATTATAAGGTTGTTCTTTTGCTTATCTCGCTCGAAATTCGACTAAAACTTGAACCGATTTTTTCTCGACACCGGGAAAGGTTATTGAAACTTTTCAAATGTTGTTCGAATCAGTGCTAAAAGGGTTTTGAAATGATTTATCACATTAAACATCCAATACGATGATTATTTGCGGTTAAGACTTCTGGTTGAAAAACAAAATAAGCCTGCTCGCTCACCTCATTCGCTCGAAACCAGACCAAACATTTTAAAATGGTTTTTCTTGACACAGGGAATTTTTGGTTGCAATCTTTAATGTCGTAACACACCCAAATACGATGTTCCTTCCCATTTTCAATGATCGGAACGAAAATCAGAGAACTCCTAAAAGGGTGAACTAACGATTTGTGACAAGAGAAGGACTGTTTCTTCCTAAAACTTTTTCAAAAATTCGGAGAAAGTGGTCTCAATTTTTTTTTTACAGTTTTGTGGTGGTGTAGAGTCTAGTAAATTGGAAAAATAAATAAATGCTTCATTGATTTTGAGTTTTTTGTTCAAAAATAGGGTTGATTGGCCGAAAATATAATTTGTAAATTTTTACTAAAGAGGTCAAATTTTGAGGAAGAAGGACCAAATCTCCTTTATATCAGCCCCTGTCGATAAAAAAAGTTTATCAAAAAAGAAATTCGATGCGTAATAACGGTGTAGTTAAAAAATGAAGCATTTTTTGAATGAAATTCAACCAGAGATTTTCATACGTTGACAAAACGGCGAATACATCTGAGAATGAACATTTCTGAGAGACGCAAAAACTGTTATGATCAAAGGCTCCTGTAAGTGATTCGGGTTTCTTGCATTATGTTGAGAGTTTAGCTCAAGATTTTAATTCTAAATTTTGGCGTTCTGTATCAAATTTGAAACAGAAGTTTTACCTCCTAAAAGAAATAATTGTCTTTTTTGAATTAAGTATTTAAAACAGTAGCAAGAGGAAAATCCAACATTTTCTTTTCCAAAAAAAACGCGTAGTCAAAACTTGAGTATTAAAACTATTTGAGTGATATAGAAAGATCCGCAGCTCAGACGGGGAATCGAGAAGATATGAGACAATCACGTGGGATGGGGAGACAGAATAAACCGGTTTATACAAGACCAGAGAGTAGTCGGCCCCTAAAACAATTGTTACATTTAAAAAGAAAAAAGCCCAGAGTTATCAACCGTCAATTTAGACATTGTGTTTTGATCAAAAAATGAAAACGACAAAAGTATCACAAGTCAAAGATACATGGAAGTTATGACTAATCATTGGGATCAAATGAAACATAACTAGCGCTCAAAGGCACTAGCGTGTTTAGCGTAGTGTATTTCCAAAGATGATAGTGATTTATGAGAGCTCGCAAAATCAATTTGGTCGACTTCTCTTAGCAAAACGCCACAGCTTCCCATCGAGAAAATCTTAGATCACCCTTTTTCAAAAATGAGGAGTAGGAATCCCGGTGCTCAGTCAAACACTAGTGACCAATAATTGAGGTTAAAAACAGCAATTAATTGCGAAGATTTTTCTTTGATCGATTGAAATTTAATGCCAGAGCAAGTCAATATGATCTAGCTAAAATGCAGATCTCAAATAAAATGCAGAGGTTAAGTAAAAAAGCAAGCATAGAGATAAGGGTTTAGAAAATGGGGTACTAGATGAGTTTATGCTTCCAAAACTTTTCATGAATCTCGCTGAACGATACCAGAAATGGTGAAGGCGCGATCCACGAGCGAATAATGCTTTGATCAGTAGAAAATTTCAAGAAGAAAGAAAATAGAAAGAAAAACAAGACTGCTCGTATCAGGGCGAAGCCCTTGATGTTCCGACTGCCTTTTAAGGTTTATTGAGCAGTTATAACATTCAGAAAATAAATGTAATAAGACAAAATGAAAAAAAAAATTCTAAATTTTGAAATTATCATGAAAATCATCCCCCCAGACGCCATATAAATTACAAAAGGATAAAGTTCGCTCCTTGTAACAAATCAATTATGGCAAATAAGCTTCTTTCAACCAAATTGGAACGATTTCTAACACGGATTAACTCTCCGCATACGCGTTAATAGCGCGAAATATATCGCGCGTTAATTGTCCCAAATTGGCCAATATTGCAATCTTTAAACCCCCGTAACTTTACGAAAAACGATCACAGGTGAATTATCTTTTCAATATTGAGCTCAGGACATTAATACTTTTCGAATGATATTAAAAATTTCTGTCAAAAAAATTGCTAGTTAAAAACTCGAAATTTGTCTGAAGAAAAAAAAACCACCGCGAGCACAAACATTCCGTTACTTTCGTATCGAAAGTCGGAACAAAAACTGGATAGGCTCACAATTTGGTGCTTGTATGTTCTTGATTAAATATACAATTCTTTGAATATGGATAAAATTAGTCGGAAAGAACAAAGACAACGAAAGAGCGAAAAAAGAACAAAGGGAGCGTCCTTGTAGCGGAATACACTTACACTTCGCAAAATACACAGTTTGACCCAGTAAAAAAAGTGTGATATTCCCTCGTGTCAAGTAACTATTGTATTTTCTGAAGAACTCCATTTTTGATTTAAATACAAGAGTATTGTATTTGTGGAAAAAAAGGATTCTGAAAAAGATGTGTTTTGAAAGACCAGTTCATGAGTTTTCACATGCAACGAATAACAACAGAAAGACTGAAAAACTAAAATGGAAGGCCTTGGACGAACGAAAATTCGAAAAAAAGATGTTTTAGAAAATGTGGCAGAAAAAATTAGATCAAATGATCAAGAAAAAACTGTCACTGTACAACAAAACCATTAATTTGTGGGAGGAGGAAGAATTCCGGAAAATAGTCTATAGAACTTGGTGCAAGTACTCCAGTTGTTTTAGTCTGATGCTACTTTCAAACCTTCACTAGATTTTGACGTTTTTCCATTGTTTAGTTATTTTGTTGGGTCATTTTATTTAACATTCTAGGATAGTAAAGGCTACTCGGGGCACAATTTAATTTTCTTCAGTGATGATCTGGCGGCTGACAGAGAGTGGAAATCAACGTTTCAATTAAATGAGTGTCGTAGTTCTTCCTCAATTCCTGAAAACGGATATGGTAAAGATGGCCGTGTTGAGTGCACTTAAGTTCAAGTTTTGGAGCTTTGTGAAATTAATTTGAATTCGTCGTTGAAAAAGGCATGCTTTAGTTGAAAAGCTATAGTGATCTAAGCGAGTGAACAAACTGTTAGGTCATATATACGTTTTGCGTTAATTTTCTTTGAGAAGTCGAACGATATTCAACACTGCAGTTTCAGTAAAGCAGGATGATTTTGAAATCTTTACAGTGAGCCATTTTATTAATCGGGCGAGCGAATTCCACCTCATTAATTTCAGCAGCCCTAAAAACTCAGTCAACAAGAGAAATTTATCCAACGGCTTCACACCAATACTGGATACGTTTGTTGAAGAAGTTAATCCCAACACTACTGCCACGACAACTATAGTCAAAGTAGACGCCGATCATCAAATTGAAAAATATCGTAAATGTTTCTTCAGGTTTTGAAGCGTACGCTCATTGGAACTTTGCAACAGTTGAACCAATTGACGACAACCGGACTCACGTTTACTACAAGATTTTGCAGACAGCAACTGCAAAGTGAAACCAATACTGTCTGCCAATTTGTCAATTGACATCGATCAGTTTTTTGGATGACTTGACGCTGTTCATGCGGAACCTAGAAAACTCCAATAAAATCTAAGTATTTCAATCAAAGCTACACAAAATGAACAAAAAACTGAAAAAAAGTAATTTCCCAACTACTAAGTTCCCATGGAAACTCATAAAAAAATCAAATTAGCCATCTCAGAAAAGAGCAAAGGAATGGCCAATCAACAGCGTTCATTTTTTAAAATAAAAACTCATCAGAATAATATGTATAGTATCTCGCCAAAATGTCTCATTCAGGCATTTTTTCTTAAAGTATCTGTTGAGAAACCGTTTTTTAGATAAGTTGTCACAAAAAATTATTAATCCTAGTTAGGATTTGAATAAAAAAGTGAGCCCGTAAATTTTGACGTGAAAAGTTTTCACGTTTATTGTGCGTTTTGTTGGGTTTATTCAGTTAGTTCACAAAAATGGCCTAACGCAACACGTTGAGTTTAGAAACAAAGTTTAAAACTTACAACAACAAGGTTGGACCGTCAGAAAATTAGCCAACAAACTGCGTGCAGTCTTTACAAATTTTATTTTAGAGACCCTACCTTCTCTGGGCTTTCTAGATGTGAAAAAAATCCAAAATTAGAGGATAAGTTAAAAATCTTGCTCAGAAATGTAAAGAAAAGAGATACAAAACAATCCATCAAGTTATTACAGTCGGTTTATAACTGTTTCAAGAGTGAAACCATTTCAGCAACTGCGGTAAGACATATTTTGAGAAAAAAAATGGTTTTTCGAGTAGATCCGCAGCTCTGAAACTAAGTTTGGGCAAAAAGAACAGTGCTTTTCGAAAAAAGAAATATGGTTTGTGGGCTAAAAAAAAATCTTTGTGCAATGTGTTATTTTTTCAGACGAAGTCCGTTTTGCCCTGAACACAAACGGCCGTATTCGAGTTTGGCGTCCACGTGATGAGCGTTATAAGCCACAGTGTGAAGAATTCATCCAGTTTTTCTGTTATGCATCGGGGGTTCATTACACCTGACGGTAGTTTTGGATTAGTAAATTTTTCCTGCCAAAGAACGCTATAACTTATAGGGACGTGCTTGGCCAAAACTTGATCAAGGTTTATGCAAAATTTGGCTGGAAGCTCATGGAAGACAATTGCCCCGTTCATAAAGCAAAAATCATTAGAATTTTTTTTTGCCGGAAATCATATTCAGACCATCGAATGGCCCCCATTAAACTTCATAGAGAAGGTGTTGCCATTGATGAAAAAACAAATGACTGGAATGACTCTAACCAAAGGAAGCTTGGAAGAAAGCATCGAAAACGCTAGAAAATCCATCTCTTTGGTTTTTGTGAAAAACTGTATAAATCTATCCCCACTAGAGTAAATTTAGTAATAAAGTCGAAAGGTGCTGCTGTTGGTTCTAAGTTCACTCCTCGGTAAAAAAATTTTGATCTTTTTGGTCAAGTTCCATTTTTTTGAAGAAAAAAAAACGAAGTTTTGTCTGTATGAGTCTTTTTGGAGATAAAGTGTACATTAAGGAACTAAATACACCACCGGAATAATTCTTTTGATTTATTTATTATGATAATCAATGCTCTGAACTCACGAACTGTTCTATTGTATATCAAAACATGCTTCTTATAAGCTGAAATCAGGTTTGAAGTGTTTTTTTTTTACTTTGCAAATGTTGTTAAATTATCAACACAGGAAAGATTGCCCCTTTGGTACCTAAAATTTTTTTCTGACGAAGAATTTATCATTAGTTTAGAGCCCTCAAAATTTTTAGATAATCAATCTC
>NC_087071.1:10721822-11102240 GCF_963678635.1 Symsagittifera roscoffensis
CTCTGTTCAGAGACTGCTCGTCGTATGGGATGGGAATTAAAGTAGTTTTTTGCCTCATTTTGCTGGATTTTATATGTTAAAAAATGCTAGTCATAAAATTTCATAAATGAAAAATTTCTAAATTTACAATTTCCAAAAATGAAAAAATGCTAGTAATACACTTTCCATATATGAAAAAATGCTAGTCATACAATTTCCATATATGAAAAAATATTAATCATAGACCTTTCATGCAATTTTCTGTACGTATGAAATTGTATGGAAAGTGTATGACTAGCATTTTTGGTCAACCCGGGTGTTCACGCTTACACGTTTTAACGCAGTTTATAACATAAAAAGTTATTGAAAATTGTCTTTCATATATTGAAATTCAGAAAACATCAAAGTGGTTAACTGGAAAAAAGCCCGATCGGACAATGTGAATAGTAATTTAAATTATAAAAATTACAGGCTGGGGGAAGAAAATAGCCAAGCTATGATGTCAAAATTTTTCATCATTCTGTGGCTTCTAAAATGAGTTTCATTGGGCTACATTTTTCGGCTCTTTTTCCTTTTTCCCCCACCTCACACGAGCTTCAAAATATTACTGTAACGAGTGGTTTTACCAGGTTCAATATGAAGGCCAAATATGTTTTTCGTGGCCTTATTAGTCTATATGTAAGTTTTCATAACAATCGGACAATGTGGTCAACAATTTTACATGTAAAAATTGCAGGGGGGGGGGAAGAAAAAAGATCCGGTCTTCTTTTTACCAAACCTTTTTCCGCAATAGTTCATTGCGTCCTTGTAGTTTATTGGACCCCTGGAGAAATGAAAACACCTTCCGTCTAAACCATCAATTTGACTGAAGTCATATGGACACAGAGGGCACTGTGAGTCATCAACGCATCTGATTCGTTGGAAAATCAGACACAATAAAGCACTGAAAGCTGCAGTTCGGATCATGTTTTAACTTTGTTTTTGTATGATATGTATCGTATTCTGAGAATTGAATTTCAGTTTGTGAACGTGCTCGGAATGAGCGTGCTCTTCAACAAACCGCAAAAAAAATCAATAGGCCGCGATTGTTTGAAAGCTTTTTTCCCTCAAATTAGACAAATCTGTGCTCTTCTCCAGTTCCCCTACGGCTCTTTTTCCTTTTTCCCCCCACCTGCAATTTTTTACAAGTAAAGTTACTGTTCACATTGTCCGATCATTTTGAAAATTGACATGCGGACTTATTAGGATGTGCCAAACACATTTGGTCTTCATATTTAACCTTGTAAAACCACTCGTTACACCATAAAATTGATGGTCGTGGGAGGTTGGGGGGGGGGGGGGGGGGGGGGGGTCTCGGAGGAGGAAAAAGAGCCCCCCCGACTTGATTTTTTTAGAAACTCATTTGACATACAACTGCACAGTATAACTGCAAAAAGTCAATAAGAAACTTACCAACATGAAATTTATCTCAGAGGGTCGATGACCCTCACGAATTCCCCCTGTGCACGAATTCTTATCAATAATAAAAATAATCATAATCATAAGTCTATTCTGTTTGAACAATTTTTTGAGAACTTAAGCCCCCCCCCCCCCCGATTTGCAATTTTTAAAATTTTTTTCTGTTCACATTTTCCGAATAACACAAGTATGACAAAACCGGCTCTTTTTCCTTTTCCCCCCACCTGCAAATTTTTCAATTTGAAATTACTGTTCACTTTGTCCGATTGTCATGAAAATTGACATGCAGACTGATTAGGCCATAACAAACATATTTAGTCTTCATAATTAACCTTGTAAAACTACTCGTTAGACCATAAAATTCATGTTTGTGTGAGGTGGGGGGGGAAAAAGAAAAAGAGCCACAAAACCTTTTCAGTATTCGTACTTAACCTTGTAAAAGACCTCGTTACACCATAAAACTTGATGCTTACGTTAGGTGGGTGGAAAAAGAAAAAGAGCCCAATTACATTTTGTAATTTTACGAGAGGGCTGAGAAAATGGAAAAGGTCCCAGGGCTCTTTTTCCTTTTCCCCCGCCTGCAAATTTTTACATGTAAATTTAATGAGCAAATTGTCCAATTGTTATGAAATTTTGCATACAGAATGATAAGGCCACGACAAACATATTTGGTCTTCCTACTTAACCTCGTAAAACCACTCGTTAGACTAATATATTGAAGCTCGTGTTATGTGGGGGAAAACGAAAAAGAGTTGGTCCCAGAACAGATTTCCACAAATTTTTGGCTCTTTTTTACTCACCTCCGGCTTTTTTTTACCTCCACGTTCCAGCCTCACACGAAATTCAGTTTTAAGGTGTAACGAATGGTTTTACAAGGTTAATTAGGAACACCATATATGTTTGCCATGGTCTTATTAGTCCCTATTCCAATTTTCTTAACAATCGAAAAATGTGAACAAGTTTTTCAGTTGCAAAGTTTTGCAGGTGGGGGAAAGAGGAAAAAGAGCCCCCGCCTCACATTTGTTTTCAGTTTTGAAAAAGCAATTTTACGTTGTCATAAAATAAGGAAACTTTGCATGGTGAACAAACTAACTATTGTGAACAAATTTGTTCATCGGACGGACCTTATATCGTAATTTCACGCATTTAAGTCTTTACAACACACACAAAAAGCAGACCTAAACTGTGAAAAATGAGGAGAATTAAAATTTTTGTTTATTTAAGGGAGCTTTTAGGAAAAAGTATGAGGTTTGGTAATTTAGAAGAAAATGGGGTCTAGTTTTTTGGTCGCTTTAATAAAAATTTCAATTGGCTCAAAAAGTTTTATTTCTGAAAAAAATAACTACGGCTTTTTTAATAATATCAATGAAAGGAGCGCCTAATCTTCTGCATGCCTGCATGCCCCTCTTGTCTCGTTTTAACATACCTCACATTTTAAAGCCCTCAAAAATTATGTGAAAAGATTATTTGACTCAATTCTTTGGGTTTAGTTGTGGGGCTAAATTAAACCCAAATCGAAAAATGTGAACAACCTGCCAAATTTCTGGAATTTACAGAACACAGATCAGGTTGTGTAAAACTCTCCTGAAAAAAATTGTGGAAAACGAGTCGGCCCAAAACTTTCTTAAGCAAAAGTCACGGCCCTCAGAGTAGTGAAGTTTTCTTTTTTAATAGTGTTTTCAAATTTTTTGTGTTTTCTCGAAAACTTCCGGCCCGAATCTGAGCTTTCAGGTTTAATGGATAGAACTCCCCTGTATTATCGGGTGCACCCAAATCCTATTCACACCAAAAAAATGTTTGAAAAACTTCGACTTTTCTCGAGCACTAGCTCTCCAATTTTAAATTTATGGGTTCAGCGGATTGAAAAGTATTCGCGAAGTTCCTCTGATTAAATGGCTAAGCCCAAAAATTTGTTACACTAAAACTAGACCTCGGTATGTTCTTTTTATTTCCCGCTTTAGGGAAATCGTTTGACTTCAACCGAAGACTTTGACGTTATATCTAAGCTTTAAAAACACACAGAGTGCAGAGAACTTCCGGTTTCTGGGGAATTTTTTGACTTTTTTTCTTCAACATGCCGATTCTCAAAATATTAGTTCATCTGAAATCATAGATTGAGGAGTCATCTTTGCTGAGTTTTGAACGCCGTTCTTTTGCCGGTACAAATTGGAGCGATTGAGTTATGACCGATGGGTATAACTCATAGAGTAATTTCGGATAGGGTACACCGTCTGCTCGTCACGCTATCTTATTTTCGGCCGGATAGATTCGTGCAACTTCTTAGTCTATTACCGATCCTAATCTTACTCTTATACTATCTAGTCTCAGGTTGTTTAACTAGTCTCTGCTAGGCTCAATAGATATAGGGTACACTGGTTTATTGCGGCTGCTGAAGTACTCGGGAGAGTCCAACTAATTTCTAAGTTAAATTCAAATCTCTCTGGTGCTGAAATTACAAGTAATTTCAGCACTTACAAATAAGTGTATTGTTAGTTAGATGGATCATGATTGGTTAATATTAAATACTTTACATTGGTAAAATATCTAAATTATCCAATCATAAAATGTAGTTTAGATCAGGTTCCACCCATCCGGGGTTTACAGAGTTTTTTAGAATAGTTCTTCTGCTATTCGAAGGATGGATGATGGACGTTCGTATTTGGCGAACATCGTAATTTTCTTCCGTTTTCTCTTTGTTAGAGAAGTTCCAGGAAGCTGGAATTAGGGACATAAGACGTTGTGTCTTCTTGTGACAACGACTGAGTCTCCGCAACAAACTCAAATCTGATTTCAGAATGGTTGGCTATGTCAGGTTTTTCTGTTCTTCGTGGAGAACTTCTTTTGTGTCTGATCTAGTTTGGGAATGGCGTGGAGATTGTGAGTGGAGGGGATGCCTGGTTACTCGGATCTGTACGTATAATTGAACATCGAGGTGGTCATTGGTCTAGTTCAATGAAGTCCTTTTCTGCGAAGTCAAGTCGTACTCTAAATCCTTTGAGTTGTGATTGTGAGCGGCATATCGATTGTAGTTGGCCATTCTTTCTCGAGTGTAGTGAGATCGTTTTGTCTTTAGATGTTCGTCCTTGGTGTTGTGTTCTGATCTATGTATTGCATAATGTAATTTACATTTTATAAAACTTTTATTAGTTTAATATTTTTTAATTATGATTTTAGTTAGTTGTTTTCACAAAAGCTTTTTGTTTTAGTTCGGTTATTTTGAAGAGTTACTCACCCTTGAGTAGCTCCTATTAAAAATAGTGGTGTGTGTCACAAAGCGTGGATGTAGCGCGGTGGGTTAGGCCGGCTATAGAGCATGCTCAGGACGTCCTTCCTGGTGGGTTAGGCCAGGAGTGGGAGTATGATTTCATGCGGTTTTTGTGAGGGGTCCTGTTATGTGACAACGTTTTATGTTGGGTTTGTTGTGGTTTTTCTTATGTCTTGTTGGTTGTGTCCTTTTTTCAAAAACCAAATTGTTTGTGGTATGGGTTTGTCTTTCGACTTTTTTGTGTTTTATTATTTCTTTCTGAGACTTTATAATAGTCTTCAAAAGAATAATGTATCCAGTTTTAAACTGGGTTAATCCGGTTTGGGTACCGTTGGTTTCCATTTCTTAGTCATGCTGTTATTCTATGATTTGTGGTGTTTAGTAAGCTGCGTTGGTTAGTGTTGTTTAGTATATAATTCCTTTCCAACCGGGTTAAAGGAATCTGAAATTCATTATTTTAAACAATTCTTCGTGGGCGAGCTGTGCGAGTGTGGATAGAATTTCTGTGCGAATGAATGGAAATATCAAAAGGTTAGTACTGCATTTTCGTTCTATCAATTTACTACATAGAATTTTAAAATTTACTGCTAGTTATGGGGAAAATTAAGTTACAAATTTTCATCATAATTAGATTTACTGCTTGTGGGGGAAGATTTTTATAAATGGATTTACTGCATTGGTATTAAATTTATTCAATTTGTTGGTGCAAAAGATTAATATAATTTGAAATAGTTTGAAGTAGTTTTCGTTATTTATTTTTCTTTTGTGAATTTTTTAGATGATTGTCGGATGAAGGCTAAAAATCTAAAGAAAACATGGATAAAGAATGGTGAGTTTCTAATATTTTAATTAGTTAGTAATATGTATAATTCATACTTACCTGTTAGTCGTCGGGGAAAAAACCATGGGGGAAGATGTCGTGGATGAGATCGGAAGTTGTTAGTAGTTTAGCTAAGATGCGGATGATATTTTTAGATTGAAGTAGTGGCCAAAGCAATTGAAGTGCTTTAATTGTGGTTAGTTCTTCAGTGCCAACTGCAAACTCATAAGGTGTGTTTTGGATTAGATTATATAATTTGTGATTGAATTTAGTGTTAAGGATGAATTCTAAAATGGGGATTTCTATAGGTTGTACAAACTCGTGTGGGATAAGGAAGGGTCGGGATTCTTCGGCGTTGAAGGTCTTGGTGATGGGGCAAAAGATATACATTTGGGTTATGGGATCATAATTTCGAAGAATACCATGAAGGTTAGTATCTTTAATGCAATATGTGAAGTTTAGAGAAAATGGTGAAGTGTATTTGGAATTAATGAATTGAAAACGATGGTGTGGTTGTCTAGAGGGTGTGTGTAGGTCAAAGTGATTTTGGATGAAACGATAATAACTATATGTATGGGTTTGTTTAGTGCGCAACATAATATCGTGTGAGCAGTGCAAATCTCTTTCGTGTGGTGCAAGGAAATGAAAGGTTAGTGAAAATATTTGGAAACGTTCTTCAAAGCTTTCGTAAGCTTGTGTGTCTGTTAGTGCTTCTGAAATAATGTGGTCAAACTTGCGATCGAAGATGTTTAGTGTAAATACATATGGTGTTTTGATGAAAAATTTCTCGGTGATTTGTGGATTAGCGAAGCGATCGTCGTCTAAGAATTGATCTTGATTAGCTCTGATGATGTTATGATCGTAGTATTCTAGTGTATATTCATTAGCTCTAGGTGCAGTGTGTGTTTTTAGTGATTTTTTGTATCCAACGTATGTAAATTGTCTAGGTGTTAGTGGTGTAGTGAGTCGATATAGCAAGTCCTTATTCCGTTCTATATCGATGTGAGTGCTAGATAAAGGTAAGCAAAGGGGATTAGTAAAATGATAATATGAGGTCCACGAAAGAGTGGGCATTAAAACATATTCGTCTACAAAGCTGCGTGTTTCGTTAGTGTCATGAGGGGTGTTTAAGGTGTATTGTGGAAATGAGGGTAAGGTGATAGCTAAAAATTCTTTTGTGTTAGTGTGTTTTGGGTGGTTGATATATTCACGGGCTGTTCCTGGTTTTGCTGGGAAAGGATGGTTGGGGAACTTTCTTTTAAAAGTGCGGTAAGCTCTATTAGTATTGAGTGAAGATTCAGTAGATGTGGATGATGGTGCTAATGATTCAGTATAAATTGAAGAGGGTGTAGGGGTAGGGGGGTTGGATGAATCTATTGTGGAAGAGATTTGGTTTATGGTGGGGGTGTTAAGGTGGTAGGGTTGTTGTTGGAGGGTAATAAAATTATCTAGCTCTTGGGAGATTTGGGGGGTGTCGGGAGAATGAGATGATTGGTCTGATTGAAGTGAGGAGTAGGTTGGGGTAACTTGGGAAGCATAAGAGGGTGTAGAATTGATTGGGTCAGGGTTATTTGGTAATATGGGTTGAAAAGGGGGTTGGGAAAAATTTGAAGAGTTATGAAAATTATTGGATGGGGATGGTTCTGAGTCGGCGAATTCGTCGGGGGTTTCAATATTCGGGTTATTCAGTTGTGAGATGGAGTTTAAAACTGAGATGTGTGAATTAGTGTCGGAATTCATGCCTGATGTTACATTACTAGGTGGGAAATCGGGTGGCGGAAAAGCAAAAAGTGGTATTATTGGGATTGGAGTGGTGAGGTTGGTTGGGTGGGAATTTGATCGGTGTAGGGATCCAAGTTGTCGGCTCATCGTGGGCTAAAAAAATTATTATTTTGAGACTGAAAAGCGGTGGTATGGGGTTGTTCAATAATTTGTTCATAAGTATTATCATCTTGTGACTGGTGTGTCATTATATGTTGGATGGGACTTTGTGATATGGTTGGTCGAAAATTTGGATTATGTGTTATTGCTAAATTTCGAAAATTTCGCGGGACTAGGGATAATGGATGGTTATGTGGTAGGGGTGGTAACTGTGGTGCTGTTGGCGTTGTGTCTACGTTGTTATGTTCTTCGTCGTATGTGTTTTGCCTTGTTGCTATTTTTGTGTTGTATTCTTTTATTTGTGCGTCTAAAAGGATTTTGTTTATAGATGTAGAAAATATTCCAAAAAATCCTGCAAAGAGTATGCGTACTACGCTGGCTTGTCTATTTACTTGTGTGTGTATAGCACATGTGTTATAGATTCCTTTTAAAAGTGAGAAAAGAAATCCGATAAAGTTAAACATTGCGTATAAAATAGTCAATTTTTCTAAGATGTAATAGGGCCATCCTAGAAAATCAAGAATTTCATTTTTGAGTGTAACAAAGCTAAAAATGTTGATTGGTGATATATCTTGGGGACGGTATTTTTCACCGTTTAGATATATATAATCTTTAATGTCTTTAAAATATCCGCTATAGTCTTGTGTATAGATGTCGGCAAATCCTGCGGTTTCTGCAAGTTTGCGTAAGTTTTGGTCAATTGATTGTCTTTGTATAGTGTCCATTTGTGTTAATAATTCTTGGAGTTGTTGTGTTCTAATGTGATGTTGAATATCTGATTTTGAATATATTCCTATTGATTGTAAGTCTATATTTGGGTTTCGAGCAATAGCGCGAATGCTTTCTGGTGAAAATTTTTTAAGTGACTGCATTAATGTGGGATATGGAGTAAGAAGGTAATATTTATTTTCATCAGGGTTTAGTTGTACTTCATTGTGGCTATTTTCTGATCCACATGGGACTGCGGTATCCCAGAAATAGGTTCTTCGTGAAAGTGTGTCAATGAAATGTACCTTATTCTTATAAAAGATAGGGATTCTTTTATAACATCGTTTATCTTCAAAAACGTATAGTGGTGATACTTTTTTAGTGCAAGTATAAAACCATAATATGTTTCCTTCGTAATCTAAAAAATTTGATCTATTTCCAGATAGTAAATATCCTGCGTAGGGTATTTTTAAAACTGCTAGTGCAAGTGATTGTAATATTTGTGTTCTTTCTAATTCGCATAGTTGGTGTAGTGTTTCTAATTCGGAGAGTGACATTTCTTGAAAAATTCGGCTAATTGTATAATCTAGTTTCAAATCTAAGTGAATATCATAGTGGATATTACCGAAATATGTACTATTCATTAGTGATAGTTCTTGTAAACGTGTGCTTCTAGTGTCATGGGGCTTTAGATGTCCACCAGGTTGTCCGTTACTTTTTTGAAAATTTACTGGTATATATGATGTTCCTTCGTTTGGAGGATGACCTGTGGCATATGGGTCGATTTTTATTTTTCCAGTGGTCATGTCGAATCCTTTTTTGTATTCAACTAATGTTTCAGAGTATTGTGTTTTGTGAAGTGGGTTCCTGTATTTACATGCAAGTTCTGTTTCTTGATATATTTGAAAACGTGTCAATTTATTTTCTATATTGTGTATGTTTCTAAAATTAGTACTTTGTTTTCGTGATGGATGTACTTGTTCATATGGAATTGATTGTATAAAGTATTTTTCGTGAAATTTTATCATACGAGCGTGTATTTTTGCTACTTGAAATGTTGTACATGTGTCTTCGGGGAACCAAACAATTGTTGCTTGTGTTCGTGTTGTAGGGTCGCAATAACCTTGATCGTTTTTACAAGGGAATCTGATTCCTTGATAGATCATTGTGTTGTCTGATAAATCTCGTGTGAGTTGTATTTTTTTGAGTTGTATTTTCCAATCGAAAAACATTAATTCTTGGTATCCTTTATTTTTTGTGTCTGCTTTGCAGTTTGATGGGTTATTTATACCAATGTGTGGTATCCAATGTTTATCGTGTATGTCATAGGTTAATCGTCCGTGTGCGCCGTTATATGGATATTTGTCATCTAGTTTTACATGTCCTTGGTATCTTTCAAGTTGTGATTGATGTACAGTGTCTGAAAAAACTTGAAAGTATACTAACTTTCTTTCTGAGTTTTTGTTACGCGTGATATTTAGTCTAAGTAACTCATTTTTACAATCTTCGGGATTGAGATGTAAAAGTCGTTCGATACTACTCTGGTAGAATGATTCATGGTCAAGTCGGTTTTTATTTCCGTTTGAGACTTGTGAACAATGTACTTTCTTTTCGGAAAATGTTGGTGTGAATTTATATCCTGTAACTGTTGTTGCTCGGGCTTTTGAATAAAGTGTTGCTATTACATTTGTAGTTTCTATTGCTTGGGGTTCTGTTTCGCATTGTGATACTTGATTTATTGCATACTTGTGGAGTGTTTTTTGTTCGTTTTCTTCGCAATCGTAATGTGTTACTAATAAATCTTGGGGTCCTGTACGGGGAGAAGGGTTTATGTTTTGATTTGAGGTTACTAGAAAAAGGAGTTGAAGAAAAACTAATATTTTTAGAATATACATGTGTATGATAATCCTGAGTATGGGTTATAAAATGTAATGTAACCAATTGTCTTTTTGGTATATCTGTCGTATTTATATATTACTTCAGTGCTTATAAATGGTGGTGGCAGTGATTGAGCTGTTATGTTTGGTGGGTTTAATGGGTAGGGATGTTGAGCAATGTTGTTCAACTTAACTGTGATTTCAAATTTTAATTGTAAACTGTTTTGTTGGAGTATTTGGATATTGTGATCACGGATATCTTCGTGAATATCTTGGCGATATTGTAATCTATTAAGTGCCCAGTTGTGAAGGCGGTTACTTTCTAGATGTTGTCCAAATAATGGTGGAGGTGCTGTAAATGTATTCCAATCTAGTCTTAAAGGAATATTTGTCGATGATTGTTCTCGATATCTTGCGTCGAGATTGTTTGGAAAACTTAAGTTAAAAGGTGTCGGTGAAACTTGACTAATCGATGGTGTTGATGGAAGTGATAATGTTTCTGGTAGTGATGAAGATGTTGTATCTGTAGAAATGTCTATGGGGTCATTGATTAAATTTGGTTCACCTTGTGTGAATGAATGTGTTGTCCAATATGGTAGCCGTGATGTTTGGTTTGGAGGGTTAAAAGGATTTTCACGTATTTGTTCAGATGTTGGTGTTGAACCTAAATAATCTGATGGTAGGCTTGAAGTACTTCGTTGTGACTGAAGTGTAGGCGTTTCTGGTAAGATATTAGTGGGATTTTCTGGGGTGCTTTGTGATGGTGATTGGGGTATTTCAAAATGAACTCGGGGAGTTTGGAAATTTCTATTTCGTCGAGGATGTATAATTTGTCTATTTATTTCTGTTGTGTTTTGGTTTCGACTAAGATTTCGTATTCTACTTAGTTCTTGTGGTAGTGTTGGGTATAGGTTATATGTTGGTTCACTTAGGGGTGCTTGTCGTTGAACTGGTTCTAGTGGTTCAGATAAACGAGCGTGTCCTTCCTCAAAAGTATATGGATTATCTTGAAAGGAAATTCGTGTAGATGTTTGAGGGTTTTGAGTAGTTGAAGGTGTTGTTGGGTTATCTTGGGATGATGTCGGTGAAGACTGACTTTGTGACTGTTGGGTAGCAATTTTTGATAGGTCTTTGATTTATTACTTTAGTGAGAAAGTTTGTGTTTATTATAATATTCTTCCAAAAAAAGAATTAGAAGGATTGTTGCTAGGGCAAATGTGAGGATTGCTTTCTTTATACATTTACATATGGTCAAAATGAGGGATGATAAAAATGTTATGAAAATTACAAACAATAAAAAAATATCAGTTCTACTGAAAATAGTTCGTATCATTTAGACAAGTTGTATGAATCGTACCTGTGAATATAATCAAGGGTTTTGGAAAGTTGGAGAAATAGTTCGAATATAGTGTAGAAAATTTAAAAAATGTTACAAAAAATGATTAAGATTATTAGAAAAGATTCAAGTATATCAAAAAGAATTATTATAAAAGTTGCAAGTATCGTAAAAAATTGTTTGAGGTTTATGAAAATTTTAGTGACTGTTTGATAGAAGAGCATTTAAGAAATGACTTCTTGGTCGAATAGTTTTTGTTGTTTGGGGCAATTTTCAAGTGTGGTCGGATTATTTATTAGTTTTTTGACAAGTGGGTTGAGTTTTGGAAAAAATTGTTGGGGGCGGTTTTTATGGTGATCGGGAGGTCGTCTTTTTCTTTATTTTTGTTTGTCAAATGATCCGGGGTATGGTGAGATTTTTGTACTTTAGGCTAATTAAAATGTTCATTTTGTTACTTTAGGCTAAGTTAACAAATTTGTTTGGGGGGTATTTGTGGTCTGAGTTGGGGAAATATTGTTGATTTTTGGGTTATTAGATAAGGGAGGGATATGGGATTATGGTGATATTTATTTTAGTTGTCAAGTTGGAGTGGTTTGCTTATTTTTGACCTGGAGGTCGTAAAGTTATAGTTATAGATATGCCTGGAGTTTTATATAATTCGTCTAATTGATCTTAGTTTGAGTTAGAGAAAGTGACGGATTGGATGAATTCTATTGGTCTATATTTGAACTAGAATCATTGCGTGTTTGTCAGCATGTTATTTTGAAAAATGAAAATTGAAAATGTTTCAAAGGTTTCAAGATTGTGAAGTATAAAGCTAAAATTGTTTTTGAAATTCCACTTTCTTTAATATTTTAGATTGGGGGATGAATATTTTATAATTCTTACGGGGTTGATTTCTAAGTCGTGTTGATATTCTATGTTCTGATTTGTCGATTTGTTCTTGGGGTATTATTTGTTCTGTCATTTTTCTATTTTTTCTTGCTTTTTGAGATGTTTTTTGATTTAGGTTTTTTGTATTTTTTCTGGTGTTGGTTGATTTTGTATTTTTATTTTCGATGGGGATATCATTTTGTTCCTCTGTTGTGTTATTCGGATGTGGGTCATTTTGAATAACTTTTAAACCTGTAAAAGAATATAATTGAGTTAATTCGCGGAGTTCGTATTCTTTTGGATAATAAGGTAATAAGTTGTTTCGGTGCTGAACGATTTCTTTTTTGTCTGAATCGGTAATTTTATATGTGACATCAGTGGGTTTTGAAATTATTTGGTATGGTCCTTTACGAAGGGGTTGTAATTTTTTAGAAATTCCTTTTTGAGTAGTGAAATTAGGTATTAAAACAAATGTTCCAATTTTTAAATCGGAGGCTGGTGTAAAACGTGAATTTATTTGTTCATTGATGTTTTGCCTTTGTAATAACTTTTTTGTTATTTTTTGATAAATTTCATTATGTTTTTTATCTCTATTTAAAATCCATTCGATGTGTGTACCGGAGGCTAATTTAAGAATTTGTGGGTGATGAAAATGATCTTCATCGTGTGTATGTAAAGGTAGGTTATAACAAATTGAGTCTTTATTTGGTTGACAATAACCTTGTGCGTTTTTATGAGAGTTTGCTGTAAACATTATTGGTTTGCGTGGCTTTTGGTTAAAAACCATTTCATATGGTGACATTCCTAGAGTTATCGTGATTTGTGAATTGTATGCTAAGGGAAATAATTTTACATCTGCTGACCATTCGGTATTTCTTGTATCATTTCCGTTGATGATACATCTAAGATATTCTTGTAATGAACGGTTCATACCTTCGACTAAGCCGTTTGTCCAAGGTGCGTGAGATGTACGTGGTTTGTGTTTAATGTTATATAAATGACATAGTGTGATAATTTCATTATTTATGAATTCTGTACCATTGTCTGTGACTAAAATTTCTGGTAGTCCAAATTTTGCTATCCAGTGTTCATAAAGCGTTGTGTACGCATAATAAGCGTTACAATGTGGTACTGGGTTAAGTGCTACATAATGTGTAAATGCGTCAACAATTACCATAATGTAGGAGTTTCCTTCTGATGAGGGTGAAATTGGTCCTTTAGTATCGAATGAGATACGATGATTAAAGTATAAACTTTGTCCTTTAAAATCTTGTTTTTGTGCTATTTGTTTTTGATTTGGGTAAGGTTTATTTAGTTGACATACTATACAGTCATTGCATAGTACTTTTATCCAAATTGGTGCATTTGGGAAATAAAAATTTTGTATGAAATTTGAGTATGTTTTTTCTGATCCAGAGTGTCCTTTAATATTTTGTGTATGTGAAATATTAAAAGCTATGAGAATCATACTTAAAGGGAGACAAGGAACTGTAGATTCATTTAAGTGATACTCTAAAAGGTCTGTATTTTCGTTAATTGTTGTGTTATTGAATTTGCGAAAGTATCGGAGGAGTGTTTTGTTTCCTAGAATAGTTGAATCTGCCTTGATAGGTTTAGTTTTATATTTGTGCCATGATTTTAGTTGTCTAATTATCGGGTCAAGATTTTGATATTGTTTTAGTGTTGAAATTGTAATTGTTTCTGTTGGAGGGAGAAAAATGTTTTCAATTTCGAATTTAGATAAGGGTATTGTATCAAGTGGGTCATGGAGGTCAAAAACTTGATTTATTGTGTATTTCGAATCGTTTGTTTGTGGTCCTGATAAATTTATTTCATCAGTTAAATTTTCTTTTTCAATTAATGGAAAATGGTCTTTTTTAGGCGGGTGTTGTTTTGTTCTTTTTTGTTGGGTATTATTTTTGATCCATTGTGAATATGGGATTGGTTTGAAAGTTGATGTTCCAAGTAGATCAACTTCATAGTGGTTATTTTGACAATCTAAATAAAGTGGGAAATGTTGTAAACTATTTAATTGTGATTGTTCAACGTTAGTTTTTACTGCATATTTGCATTCCAATCGGGGTGATGTTTCGTTTTCTGCAAGGTAGAATTTTATATTTTTGGGTATTTCAACTGTTGTTTTTCGTGTAAGTAATTCAGGTGGCGTATTTCGACTTAAGGTGTCTGGTAATGCAAGATTTTTTCCTGCGGTCCAAACTATATGTAAGTTTGGAAATTTCATTAGGATTAGTTGAAATCTAAAAACTCGGTGGTTTGGATTAGACTTTTGTGTAAAAAGAAAAATGATTGGTTTATGGTCTGTGAATAGAACTGTGGGATGTTTTGATCCAAGTATCAGAAATTCATATTCTGTTAGTGTATATATTATGGCTGTACATTCTCTCATTAGAGTTGAGAGTCGTAGCTCTGCTTGAGTGAATAATCGAGAATTTGCTGATATGAGGTTCATTTTGTTTGTACCGTTGTGTGATTGTAATAATGCTGCGCCGATGCCAAAGTTCGAAGCATCGCACATTGCATAAAATGGTTGATCGGGGTCTGGAATTGTGATTGAAATTTGTTCAGTTAAAAGTTTCTTTATTTCTTCAAATCGTGCTTGATGTTCTGTATTCCATTCAAAATTATTTTGTTGTCTGAGTATATTATAGAATGGTCGTAGATATAATTGCATTTTATAAACATATTTACTTAAAAAATTTAACATTCCAAGAAATTCTTGGATTTTCTTTTTATTTGTTGGTGGTTGAAGTTTTTGAATAGCGTCAATGCGTGATTTCAATGGAGTGATTGTTTTTCTTTCTATATTAAGTCCTAAGAATTTAACTCTTGTCAAAAAGAAGTGTGATTTATCGGGAGCGGCCTTCAGATTTTCGTTCTGAAGTATTTGGTGATATTTTTCTGAAACATTGAACATTTCTTCTTTTGTTTGTGATTGCATAAAAACATCGTCTAAATAGGTGATTGCGTTTTTCTTGAGTATTAGTGGTCTAAAAATTTTGCTTATGAAGGCTGAAAATGCTGCTGGTCCTATGGATATTCCATAGAATAAGCGGTTGAATTCATATTGTTGGTTTCCAATAACAAATTGTGTTAAACGTCGTGATTGTTCATCTAGTGGCATTTGATTAAATGCACTATTCATATCGGCGGTTGTAAAGTATTTTCCGTTTATTTTTGTTAAAATAACTTGTATAGGTTCAATGGGCCAATTACATTTTGATTCATCTATGAGTGAATTGAGGTATCTAGCATCGAGAAGGATTTTTAATGATTCTCCTTTAGCTAGAATGATAACGGGGTTGATAAATGTGTTGCCTTTTGGTTGTTCTTCTTTATTAACTGGTGATATAATGTTATATTGTTCTAAAATGTCGAGTAATCTGTTCACTTTATCGTGTAAGTGAATTGGTACTTTACTTGCTCTTTGTTTTTTGAAAACTGCGTCTGGTTTTAACGGGAGATGTAGTGATGAGCTGATTTTGCCAACATCGAATTTGGATGTTGCATAGACTGATGAATATTTAATTAGCTGTTTGGCTAACTTTTCGAATTCGTCTTGTGTTATTTGTGAATGTTGGAAATTAAACATTGTTAAAAATTTCTGTTGATCCTCTGTGTAGTTACTTATGTTGAATGTAGGTTTGAAATAGGGGTTTTTGTGAAATAATCCGTATTTCTAGTTTCGTTACTTATTATGTTTTTTATAGAAAATTCTTCATTAAGGATTGTGGATTGGCAAATATCTAGTAATTGGAGGATATTATTTACGCGATATGCTTTTTCGTGTATTGGTGATATTGTAGCGTTGGTTTCGCAATAGCCTAAAAGTCCTAAATGTAGTGTTACTTGGTAAGGTGTATTGTTGTATACATGTAAAGAAATAATATCTGAATTCGAGTTTTTCAAATATTTTATTGATGAAATTGTGATTTTGAAAAATTTATGAATTGGTTTGAATTCAAAATCTGACATATAAAATTTTTGTTTGTTTTGTTCTTTATCATATTGGTGAAATTGTTTGATTGAAAAATTATAGATGTTTCCTGACAGTGGTTTCAAGTGTTTTCGTTGTTGATTATATATTGGGTAAAATTTTGAAAAGAATGGTGGTTGTTTATTTAATCTTTGAAAAAATGTTAGGGATGTGTCTTTTGTTTTCGTATATTTATCTTTGATTAATATTTTACTATTCAAGATGTTGATTGTTGGTATATAATTCGAGATAAATGGTATTCCAATGATATTATGTTTAATATCAGTGATATGGAATATTTGTTTAAATGGCTTATTTAAAATTTTATTTTGCTCTATTGTTCTTGTGGGGAGAAGAAATAATTGGATTTTTCCGTAGTTTATTAATGTTGATCCCTGTGCTGTTGCTAACTTACTGGAGGTTTCAAGAGGTGTTAGTTTTGGGTGTAAAGTTTTTATTTCATTTGGGAATGTTTTTATTTCATGTGGGAATGTTTATTATATTTGATTCTGCTCCTGAATCAATTAAAAAATCAATTTCAAGATCTGGTGGTTGAAATTCTTTGTTTCTTGGACTTTCTAAGAGAAATGGGATTGTCCAAGTTTTTTCTTTAGGTTGTTCTTTTTGTATATTCTCATAGATGTGATTTGTATTCAAGCATTTTGTTTTGACATTTTCATTGGGTTGATTTGTAGTGTTAATTCCATTTGTTTCTTGCGTCGTTGGTGTGGAATGTATAGGTTTAGTATAATAATTGTGAAGAAATTCTGATTGATTTTCGTATATGTGTGATGAAAAAGGTTGTTCATATATAACAGGTTCATAGTCATTTTCGACTTTGATCATATTGATGGAGAGAGTGTTTTCTGTGTCGCTTTCTGAATCTGATGATCCACAGTTTATTTGATTGAGTTGTAACGTATCAGTTACTGTGTCATCAAAACCTGGAGGGTCTGATGTTGTTTCTGGATTAGATTGTATTTGATTGATATGTCTTTGATGTTTAGGTGTACTACTTCTGTGGCGATTATTAGAATTATTGTAGTGATTATTATTCCGGTGTGGTGATTGGGAATAATTTCTATAACGATTATTATAACTTGAATGTCGATTTTGTGAATTATTTCGCAATCTATTTTGATAATTACTGTTTGTTCTGTTGTATGAGTTATTTCTTGATCGGTTGTTTGGATAATACTGATTTCGATTGTTTGAATAACTTCTATTTCGATTACTAGAGTAGTTTCTATTTCTATTATATGATGAGTTTCGTGATTGATTGTTTGGATAGTATCTATTTCTTGATTGGGAATTAGATCTAGAAACATACTGTGTTGTGTTTGAATTAGATCTGGAGTAGTTATTTCTACTATTTGGTCTATTGTAGTGATTTTGTGACGAATTTTGTGTATTTCTTCGTTCTGGCGATCTTCCTCTATAACTTGAGTTATGTGGTGATTGGTTTCTTGTATAATTTGCATTGTTCGGGAGTGGTTTTCCTGAACTATTGTTGCTGTATACATTTTTGTTTGGTAGTTTTTGATCTTTCTTCATATATTGATAAAATGACTTGTTTGGTTCTTTGTATTTTTGAGGTTTATTTTGATTATCTTGCTGTTTTTGTCTACATTCAGAAATACTATGTCCGTATCGTCGGCAATAATTACACCATTTTTTGAAAGATGGTTTGCCTTTAAAGTTTGGGTGTTTTTCGTAAATATTGAGTATTTCAGTGATTTTTTCAACGAGGTCTGTATCTGATTCTTGTATATTGTTAATATTTGTGGAAGTTGTTTCAATTCTGTTAACGTATTGTAGTTTCAGATTTTCCGTTTCTTCGAGTTTCATTGTGATTTCTGCTTGTTCTAATTTGTCTACTAGTTTTCGAAAATCTAAATCGGGTTGTCGAATTGAAGAAGGATGTGATGCTCTCTTTTTTATTGCTATTTTCCTTAATTGTGGTGTTAAGGTCATCATTAAGGTTTCTGTCATTTTTGTGTTTTTATAGTCGTGCGTATTTAATGAATATGCTTTTCGAACTAGTGTTTCGATTCGTACTGCTAACTGCTTGATGGTTTCGTTTGGTAATCTGCGAATCTCATTACATAAAACTCTTTGTTGTTGTTTGTTTCTTTCGGAGTCAAACATTTTTGAAAATTCTTGTGTAAACCTTTTCCAATTTGATTTTATTTCTAGGGGCAATACTGAAAACCATTTTTGGGCTGCGCCATCTAAAGTTGTTTGTATCAACGCTGTGCGTCGATGTATCCAGTTTTGATGTAGTGGCGTATTAATTGTTTCAGGTCCTATATTTAAAATCAAATTTGCTGTTACTGCATTTAGATAATCTTCTACAGAGTACTCAGGGTCTGTTCCTGTGAATACCATTAAAGGTTTATTTGATGTTATTGATGATCCACCCATAAGGTATGGATTCATTGTCATTTGTAATGATTCTGCTGCATTTGGCATTTGAGAAAAATTTGAAAGTTGATTTCTTGTTATTTCGTGTTGTTGAAGATAATATGGAAGTAGTATTTCATTTTGCATTTGTGTTGGTTGATACGAGTGTGTAATCATTGGGTTTTGTTGTTGAATTGGTTGAAAAGATTGTGTATTAATTGGGTTTTGGTTGCTGAATTGGTTGTTGATGTTGTGTATCTATCGGTTGTGGAGAAAAAATTCTATGATTTGTATGTGGTTTCTGTACTCCTTGTCCACGATATTCTTGATTATATGGTGCAAATATGTCTGGTTGTAAGAAATCATCATCTGAGGATAAATAATCCATTTGATAAGATGTCTGTTTTTATTTTTATTTTGTTGAAAAAATGGGTAATTTTCACTACGATCCTGTGAAGGATGTAAATTTGTTTGGAAATTTACTGAATTAGGTGGTGCCATTGGGTTATCCCAATTTCGAGGTCTTGTATAAGTACTAAAATTTTTTCGTGGTTGATAATTTGTTTCTGATGGATGTGTGTAATTATAATTATGGTCTGCAAAATTGTTTCTAGTGAACGTTTTGCGTGTTTTTGACGGTATTGTCATGGGTCTATATGTTTGGTAATCCATGTGTGAATATTTTGGGGCAACCGAAGGTTTTACGGTTGATTGTAAGGTTACCTGTGTTTGTGAAGGGTTTGTATTTCTTGGTGTTGTCAAGTTTGGACGTATTGGTGAAATACTTTGTTGTGTAGTTGTTGTGTGTACAATTTCTTCATTTATGAAGTGTGATGGTGTCTGGATATCTTGTTGAGTAAGATTCCTAGTTCCATTGAGGTTTTCATTGTGTATGACTGTAGAGTTTAAACTATTATTTCGCGTATCGGGTAAAAACGTATTATAGTTTAATGGTGTTGCATCAATGGTTAATGGTATTACTCTTACATAATCTCTTATGTAAGATATCGTACTTATTGCTTGACTTGAGATTGATTGTGGGAAGTTTATAAATGTGTGATGAGACCATTCGGGGTCCCAAACATAGTCTGATTGTTCTGTGATAGCGGTATCATCGTTTGAGTTTTGGGGTCTAAAATTTTTTCTTGCTTGTGAAATTAAATCAATATTGTGTGTGAAATAATCTATTATGAACCATGCCAAAATTTTTTGTAGGTCATGTTTTGTATGTTGTGAAACTTCGTCTTTCGTGAAATTTTCTTTAATGATGTTTAAATAACTAGAGAGTAGTGTAATTTCATGTCGTACTCTTATATGTTTAGATGTTTCTGTCGGCGAGACATTTGGTATTGGGATTTCGTTTTCTAAAATCGAGATATAACTATATATTATTGCGAAAACTTCATTGGTGAATATGGAGTTTGCTCTTTGTGAGTTATGATATTGGATGCTTTTGATATATTCTGAAAATACTTTTGAAAATTCTAAATCAAGGTCGTCTGTTTGAATTGTATATCTACTGTGATTCTGGTTTGGTGAGGTGAATTCTATGGAGTAGATTCCGTATTGTTGTGTTAAGTTACATATATCTTTTAGATAGTGATCGATAATTTGTCTTTTGATTTTTACATCTGGGAACTCTGTTTTACATGGACTGATTCCGGGTTCAAATAAATTTAAAAGTAAATTTTTGCAAAATATATGTTGTCCTCTATCTGTGGTTGCATCTACTATAAAAGGAAAGATATCATCATCATCTGGACTTTCTTCACCTGGGGTGTGCGTTGAGCTCATTTTTTCGTTCGATGACTGTTAATATGTAATTATTAATGTGTCTAATTGGTTGATTCCAATTGTATAAATGTACTGGTTTGTGCTTATACTGCTTTTTTATTCTTCTTTTTCCTCTTTTTGATGAATTTGAAGTTGTTTCTGAGTCAGAGAAATATAATTGATCGTGAATCGGGCAATTTTTATCTATTGATTCTTTTAGTTTGTAAAGTTCGTCTAAACTGTTGGTTTCTGATTCTGAAAATGCGTTTCGGTTTTTTGAAAATCTTTTTCGTGTTATTTGTCTTTGTTTAGTTATTATTTTTCTCTTTAGTGTTTGTCGCTTTGTTCGAATGTATCCAACTGTTTGTGTATGAGGTGTGATTACAAGGTCGTATTTTTTGTTATCTATTTCACAATTGTGTAAAACGATTTTTTGTTTATTTTCTAGGTTTTTAAATGACATAAGGTTTAGGATGACGGGTGCAAAAGGTTGTTAAGTGAATTATATTTGCTTAAACTGTTAGTCCTTACGATTTTTTGGTTAGCTTAACCTGGGTCTATTTGTTCAGGGTTGGAGAGAAAAGTATATCTATTCCGAAGAATGATTTTTACTTTCTCGTGACTAATATAAGCTAAGATGTTAACTTACTTAATCTTACTTAGGGGTAGTGATTGTGTTCAAGGGTTGGAGAATAGTAAATCGATCCACAAGGTTCAGGTATAATTAGAACGCGAGTAGTTCGTTAGATACTATTTTAAACTTACTAAGTCTAAGATTTATCCTGGGTCTGGTAAGAGGGGGGGTCAAGTGAAGGATGAATAACCGAAGTTCTTCACTGTATATCCTAATTTGAATGATTAGTTTTGTTTAAAAATTTCTATTAGTCTTGGGTCTTTTAGAAAGGGTTGGATAGTGAATCGACGTTTGAGGTCGTTAGACACTAGTTAAGTGGATGGGGGAGAAAAAAGTTGTTCTTTTTGATCCAAGGATAGGCCTTGATGATCAAATTTGAAATTTAATTAAGTAGAAAATGATTTAAGATCCAAGGATAAGCCTTGATGATCTGATTTCAAAATTAAGTGAATTTAAGTTTTAATAAAGATTTAAATTTGTGTAAAGAAAAGATTTAGTGTTTTGATGATATTAGTGAGTTTATGAATGCTGTTATGTTTAGGTGATGAAGCTGGAACAACAGGATGATTTGTGATTACTAACCATTTATTGTCATGCTACTAATTTTTCTTTTTATTTTCCAATAAATATTTTTCAAACATGTTTTATATATTACTGCAGAATTTAAGAAAACGATCAGAGATCTTTTTATCAATCGTTATTGTATATTAATAATTTTGTTTAGCGCCTGAAATGATTTTGAAGGTTGACTTCAAGGTTTTATGTTTGCAAATGAAAATCTAAATTCATTGCCAGTAGTATTCTAAGTACAAAAGTTTGTTCTGGCTTTTGCCGAACTATCATATAACTATATGGCAAGTTTCTACTTTGTCGTATGTCGTCTCTGGTTCAAGGTCTTCTTCCAATTCCGGGTAGTTCTGTTATGGTTCGGAATATTGGCTCTGATCTATTGAGTCGTAGAGACATTTCGATTAAATTATCGTCGTATAACATTTTGTAAATGTTTTTGTCTAATTTCTAATCTATTTTGGTTAATTCTAAGCTATTAAGGTCTTGTTGGAGACTTATGGTCGCACCAGATGAGTTATGACCTAAGTTAAATTCAAATCTCTCTGGTGCTGAAATTACAAGTAATTTCAGCACTTACAAATAAGTGTATTGTTAGTTAGATGGATCATGATTGGTTAATATTAAATACTTTACATTGGTAAAATATCTAAATTATCCAATCATAAAATGTAGTTTAGATCAGGTTCCACGATCGAAAAAGTCAAAATTTTTCAAATTTTTTCACAGACGGGAACTTTTTTTCACTTTTGTCAAAAACTGACTTTTTAAATCTGAGATTAAGGGCTCAAACTGAAAAAAGGTGCAAAACTTTTTATTTGCAATAGCGGAGACTTCAGTTTCTGGAAGAAAAATATCAATGCAAAAAGTCATATGGTTAAATTGTGGCCCATTTCGTTGAAATTAGATATAACTGGATCTAGAAAAAATTACTTAGATAAAAGTGTTGAAATTAATTCAATTGATTTTTTTAGCTCATTCAAAAGAGTACGGTTTTTTTTGCTTCAGCTAAGGGCTTTTTGTTTCTAAAACGTGTTTATTTGATCAACTTGAACCCTAAAACTTAGAGTTACTATTTCTTATTGGTGTCGGGTTTGTTTACCTAGTCAAATGTCAGATCCAACTGAAGATATATATTTTAAATTATTAAGTCAACTTAAAATCAACCGATTTGTCCATTTAAAAAGTTCAGTTAATGATTCAATTTAGAACCAAAAAATTGCACAGGGAAAAATGCCCGGCTCCCGGCTTCACATGTGCTCAATTGTCGACCAGGCTAGATATCGGCTGAACAATTGAGTGATTGCATTTCAATTAACATAATCAAACATCAATCAGTGCAATCCGAGTTTCATTTTCTTTGGGTGACGTTTTTTTCAGTTTGGACATATTAGAATCAAAAACATTTTAAAAAAATTGAGTGGAATAAGTACAAAGATCCAGTTGAGCAACTTTTTGTCTTTCAAGATAACTTGGTTTTTTTTTCAGTTTCTATACTCTCTTGAAATCTTTCTCCAAAGCTTCTGTTTTTTTAATGCTAAGGGAGCTCTCCTGGTCTGTTTTTTGGTTGATTTTATTATTTCACATCAGTTTTCTACTTAATTCAATGTGATTTGAATAATTTTGCAGCAAAATTTTTTAGAAGTTTTGATGTGAAATTCTCTTCTATACCCAAACTACCGAATAAATAATAGTCATTTATCAACTAAGAAACCAACTTGAGAACAAACAAAAGAACAACTGCGACAATCACTTGTATTAAAAGTGATTAAACTCCACGACAATAAATTACAAAGCCCCTCCTCATTTTCAATGGTCGGAACATTAGGCTGCGAGTGTGCGTCATACTCGATACTTATCCAGAAAAGAGCAGCATTGGTCAGGTGACTTCAGTGTTTCTACAGTTGTAATTTTTAAAAAAACGCACAAAACAAACAAAATCTGAAATTTCAAATTAATTTTCTCAATTAAGGTTGATTAAGGACAAAAGTTATTTGAACAACAATTGCCTTGAATTTTCTCAGTATAGATATGTTATTTTTTAAACAAAATTCATGTCTTAAGTTTTTTTCTTCAAAACAGGTCCTTTCATATCATTTCTCTCCCTCCAGCTCTCGACATGCAATTCTTTAAGTATACGTTTGTTAAACTTGTCTTCTTCTTATTAAACTTGAAATATGGACAAAAGCTGAGAACAAACAATTCTTTTATCATGTCCATCTTTACTAAAAAAAAGTGATCAATTGAAATGATATATCAAGCATTCATTGTGTTTTGTTGATTAGTTTTGCGTAGTTTTTGATACAAATGAGCTCATGCTACAATTGCCTGTTGTGAGGTAAAGTTTCTGAGTTAGGACCGATGTGGTTAACTCATAGAGTAATTTCGGATAGGGTACGCCGTCTGCTCGTCACGCTATCTTATTTTCGGCCGGATAGATTCGTGCAACTTCTTAGTTTAATACCGATCCTAATCTTACTCTTATACTTTCTAGTGTCAGGGTGTTTAACTAGTATCTGCTAGGCTCAATAGATCTAGGGTATACTGGTTTGTTGCGGCTGCTGAAGTTCTCTTGGAGAGGCAACTAATTTCTAAGTTAAATTCAAATCTCTCTGGTGCTGAAATTACAAGTAATTTCAGCACTTACAAATAAGTGGTTTGTTAGTTAGATGGATCGTGATTGGTTAATATTAAATCTTTTATAGAGATAAAATATCCAATTTATAACCAAAGAAAAAATATAGTTTATATCTGGTTCCACCCATCCGGGGTTTACAGAGTTTTGAATCTTAGATCTTCTATCTGTAATGAAGGATGGATGTTGGTCGTTGTTGTTTGACAATTTCCTGTTTTGATCTGGGAGAAGAAAGTTTCAGGAAGCTGGAGTCATCGATAGGAAGTTATTAGTTATCGTTTGACAAAGACTTTTACTGTCACGGAAATCAATCTGATTTCAAGATGGTTTATTATGATCATCTGTTCTTGATTGGTTGTGGAGAACTGTGTTTCGATCCGGTTTGGGAATGGCTTGAAGATCGTGTTTGGAGGGGATGCCTTGTAACTCGGATCTGTACGTATACTTGAACATCGAGGTGGTCATTGGTCTGATTCAATGAAGTCCTTTTTTGCAAAGTCAAATCGTACTCTAAATCCTTTATGAGTCGTGATTGTGAGCGGCATGTAGCCATTCTGTAGGTTGAGTGTCATGAAGTCGTCCAGTCTTTGGATGCTCGTTCTTGGGGTTGTTCGTGATCTATGTACTGCATATTATATTTTACATTTTATAAAATTTTGTTAGTCTTATTTTTTAGTAATGATTTTGATTAAATGTTTTCGCAAAAGCGCTTAAGTTTTAGTTCAGTTATTTTTAAGAGTTACTCACACTTGAGTACCTCTTGGCAAAAATAGTGATGTGGTCACAAAGCGTGGATGTAGCACGGTGGGTTAGGCCGGCTATAGAGCATGCTCAGGACGTCCTCTCTGGTGGGTTAGGCCAGGAAGGGGAGTATGATTTCGTGCTGGTTTTTTTGAGGGGTCCTGTTTTGTGTTAACTTTTTGTTATATTATTTATTTGTTTTCCCTTTGTTTCGTTGGTTGTCTCCTTTTCTCAAAAATTAAATTGTTTTTGGTTTGGATTTGTCTTGCGACTTTTTGGTGTTTTATTGGTTCTTTTTTAGACTTGGTAATAGTCTTCAAAAGAATATATTATCCAGTTTTAATTAGTTTATGGTTTATGGTGTTTAATAAGCTGCGTTGGTTAGCTTGGTTATTCTATAATTCCATTCCAACCGGGTTAAAGGAAAAGTGAAAACTTGTTATTGCTTATTTGAGTTGTTGTTAGTGCAAACTTAAAACTTGAAATCATTATTTTTAAACAATTCTTCGTGGGAGAGCTGTGCGATTGTGGATAGAATTTATGTGCGTTTGAACAGAAGTTATAGAAAAGGTTATTACTGCATTTCATTTGTATGAATTTACTGCTTTAAGACTAAATTTTACTGCTTTTTGGGGTTTAAAAGTTAAATTGATTTTCATTGTATTTGTTTTTACTACAATTGGGAAAAGAGTTTAGAGATTAATCTACTACTTTGAATTGACTTTTACTGCATCATTTAGTGCTACTGGTTTAATAGAGTTTAAAATGGAGAATAGAGTTTATATTTTTATCTGTTTTTTCTTGTTTCGAAGGTGATCGTGGTGTGAAGACTAAAGAAAATGCAAATTACTGAAGAAAATGGTTAGTTTTTATTTTGAATTAGTTAGTTTGAAAATTAATAAATTCATATTACCTTTAGTCGTCGGGGAAAACGCCGTGTGGAAAATGTCGTGAATGGCGTCTGAGGTAATTAGTAGTTTTGCTAGTATGCGTATTATGTTTTTAGTTTGCAACAGTGGCCAAAACAATTGCAGTGCTTTGATGGTTTTTAGTTCTTCGGTGCCTACTGCAAATTCATGAGGTGTGTTTTGGATTAGATTATAAATTTTATGATTATATTTAGTATTGTGGATGAGTTCTAAAATGGTTACTTCTATAGGTTGAATATATTGATGCGGAATGATCAGGGGTCGGGATTCTTCGTCGTTGAAGGTCTTCGTGAGGGGACAAAATATATACATTTGAGTGATGGGATCATAGTTTCTGAGGATGCCTTGAAAGTAAGTATTTTTAATGCAATACGTGAAGTTTAGGAAAAACGGTGAGCTGTATTTGGAATTAATAAATTGAAATCTGTGGTGAGGTTGTCGTGATGGTGTGTGTAAATGAAAATGATTTTGTATAAAGCGATAGTAAGTATAAGTATGTGTTTGCTTAGTTCTCAACATGATGTCGTGTGAGCAGTGCAAATCGCGTTCTTTTGGTGTCAGGAAGTGAAAGGTTAGTGAAAATGTTTGAAATTTTTCGTGAAATGATTCATATGCTTGGATATCTGATAGTGCTTCTGAAAAAATGTGATCATGCTTTTTATCAAGGATGTTAAGGGTGAATATGTATGATGATTGAATAAAAAACTTTTCTATGATTTGTGGATTAGCGAATTTATCGTCGTCAAGAAATTGGTTTTGATGTGATCGGATGATGTTATGATCGTAATATTCAATTGAGTAGTCGTTAGCGCGGGGTGCAGTGAATGTTTTTAGTAATTTTTTCTATTCTACGTTTGTAAATTGGGAGTGAGAGTTGTGGTTAATCTGAATAATTCGTCCTTATTTCTTTCAATATCGGTAGTGGTGTTATAGAGGGGTAGCGTGAGGGGGTTAGTGAAATTATGATAAGCTGTCCAATGAAGTGCGGGTATTAATACATGTTCATCTACAAATTGACGTGGTTCAGGGTTAGGGTCGGATTGATTTAGTGTGTATTGGGGAAATAAAGGTAGGGTTATTTGGAGAAAAATCGTCGTATTGGTTTGGTCTGGATGATCGATATATTCTCGGGCGGTTCCGGGTTTGGATGGGAATGGGTGATTTGGGAATTGACGATTAAAAGTTCTATAAGCACGAAAAGTACTATTGGATGATTCTGTTGAAGAGGATGAATGAGCTAATGATGGAGTATAATCTGAAATTGGAGTAGGTGTTGGTGGATTTGATGATGTTATTGTTGATGATAATTGGTTAATAGTTAGGGTGTGGGGATATAGCAATTGTTGTTGGAGTATTATAAAATTATCTGGCTCTTCGGAAATTCGGATATTATCTGGGGAGTTGTTGGTGGGGCGGTCATTATTGAATAGGGAGTAGGTTGGGGTTACTTGAGAAGGAGTGTAGGGGGATGCATGTTGGCTATGGGATTGTATAGGTTGGAAAAGGGGTTTTGAAAAGGTTGTTGAGCTGGTCGGGGTATGTGTAGAAGGGGATGGTTCTGAATCGGCGATTTCGTCGGGGATTTCAATACCAGAATTATTGAATTGTGAAATTGTTGTATAAAATGTGATATCTGAGTTAGTGTCAGAATTCATGCCGGATGATGTGTTAGCTTGTGGTGAATCAGGTGGCGGAAAAGCAAAAAGTGGGATAATAAGGAGTGGATTTTGGAGGTTGGCAGGGTGGGAGTTTGATCGGTGGAGTGGTCCAATTTGTCTGCTCATCGTTGGCTAAAAACTAAAAAAATGATTATTTTGAGACTGAAAAGTGGTAGTATGGGGCTGTTCAAAGATTTGTTTGTATGTGTCGTCAAGTGGCGGGTGTTGTGTCACTATATGTTGGATGGGGCTTTGTATGTGGCTGGGTCTTAAGTTTTGGGGAATTGTGATTGCTAAGTTTCGTGAGACTAAAGATAAAGGATGATTATTTGGCAAATGGGGTGCCGTAGCTAATGCGGTTGTAATATTATTTGAGTCATCGTATGTGTTGGGATTTGTTGATAGTTTTGTAATGTATTCTTTAATTTGTGCATCTAGGAGGATTTTGTATATTGATGATGAAAATATTCCAAAAAATCCTGCAAATAATATGCGTGCTACGCTAGCTTGTCGGTTTACTTGTGTATGTATTGTGCATGTGTTATAGATTCCTTTTAGTAATGAGAAAAGAAATCCAATAAAATTAAACATTGTGTATAAGATAGTCAATCTTTCTAAGATGTAATATGGCCATCCTAGAAAGGCTAGAACTTCGTTTTTGAGATTTACAAAGCTAAAGATATTGATTGGTGATATATCTTCTGGTCGATATTTTTCACCGTTTAAATATATGTAATCTTTGATGTCTTTAAAATATCCACTGTAGTCTTGTTGCAAATATCTGAAAATCTTGCTGTTTCTGCAAGTTTTCTTAAATTTTGTTTTATTGATTGTCGTTGTATAGTGTCCATTTGTGTTAGTAATTCTTGAAACTGTTGTGTTCTAATGTGATGTTGTATATCGATTTAGAATATATATACCTATCGATTGTAAATCGATATTTGGATTACGGGCTATAGCGCGAATGCTTTCAGGTGAAAACTTTTTTTTAATGGTGGCATTATTGTCGGGTATGGTTTTAGTAGATATTATTTATCTTCGTCGGGATTTTTTTTGTACAACGTTGTGGCTATTGTGTGATCCACATGGTACTGATGTGTTCCAAAAATATGATCGTCTTGAGAGTGTATCAACAAAATATACTTTATTTTTGTTGAATATGGGGATTACTTTGTAACATCTTTTATCTTCAAAACGTATAAGGGTAATTTTTTTTTGGTACAATTGTAATACCATAAAATATTTCCTTTATAATCAATAAAATTTGATCTATTTCCGGATAACAAATATCCTGCATATGGTATTTTGAGGACTGCTAGTGCTAGTGACTGTATAATTTGTCTTCTTTCAATTTCACATAATTGGTGTAGTGTTTCTAGTTCTGAGAGTGACATTTCTTGAAAAATTCTGCTTATTGTGTAATCTAGTTTCATGTCTAAATGTATATCATAGTGAATTGCGCCAAAATATGTGCGGTTCTTGAGTGATAGATCTTGTAATCGTGTACTATCGGCGTCTTGTGGTTTTAATTTTCCACCTATTCTTCCTATGTTTTTCTGAAATTTTACTGAAACATAAGGGTTCCGTCGGTAAGTGAATGAGATGTGAACATGGGGTCTACAATAAGATGTCCTGTATTCATATCGAAACCGTGTTTGTATTCAACAAGGATTTCTGAATACTGTGTTTTGTAAATCGGTTTTTTATATTTACATGCTAGTTCTGTTTCCGGGTATATTTGAAATCGTCTTAGTTTTTTTTATGTTGAGGAAGTTTCTAAATTTGGCGATATTGCTTCTGATTTGATCAGGATTAACTTCTTCAAATGGGATTGATTCGATAAAATATTTTTGGTGAAATTTAATCAATCTAGCGTCTATTTTTGCGACTTGAAAAACTGTGCATGTTTCTTCAGGAAACTATACAATGGTTGCTTGTGTGCGTGCTGTAGGATCGCAATATCCTTGGTCATTTTTGCAAAGAAGTAAAATGCCTTGGTAAAGAATTGTGTCGAATAGTCTTATAAAAGACTACAGTTTTTTATATTTACATGCTAGTTCTGTTTCCGGGTATATTTGAAATCGTCTTAGTTTTTTTTATGTTGAGGAAGTTTCTAAATTTGGCGTTATTGCTTCTGATTTGATCAGAATTAACTTCTTCAAATGGGATTGATTCGATAAAATATTTTTGGTGAAATTTAATCAATCTAGCGTCTATTTTTGCGACTTGAAAAACTGTGCATGTTTCTTCAGGAAACTATATAATGGTTGCTTGTGTGCGTGTTGTAGGATCGCAATATCCTTGGTCATTTTTGCAAAGAAGTAAAATGCCTTGGTAAAGAATTGTGTCGTTTTTTAAATCTCGTGTTATTTGTAATTTTTCAAGTTGTATTTTCCAATCAAAAAATATTATATCTATTTTTTGTATCTGCTTTGCAATTTGAGGGATTATTGATACCTATATGTGGTATCCAGTGTTTATCATTTAGATTGTATGTCAGTCTTCCGTGTGTTCCATGAAAGGGTAAATTTCTGTCTAGTCTAATGTGACCTTGGTGTTTTTCAATTTCTGCTTGATGTGCTAAGTCTGGGAAAACTTGAAAATTTACTAGTTTTCTATTCATTCCGTTGTTTTGTGTTAAGTTTAGTCGTCTAAGTTCATTCTTGCAGTCTCGAGGGTTAAGATGTAGTAATCTTTCTATATTACTTTAATAGAGAGATTCGTGGTCTAGTCGGTTTTTGTTTCCGTTTGAGACTTGCGAGCAATGTACTTTCTTTTCGGAAAACGTTGCTGTAAATTTGTATTCTGTTAATGTTTTGATCGTGCTTTTCAGTATAGTGTGGCTACTATATTTGGTGTTTCTATAGCTTGTGGTTCGGATTTGCATTGTGTGACTTGATTTATAGCGTATTTGTGTAGGGTTTTTTGTTCGTTTTCTTTACAATCATAGCGTGTTACTAACAAATCCTGAGGTCCTGTACGAGGGGATGGATTTGTATGTTGTTCGGAAAAAATGGGTTATAAAATGTGATATATCCAATTGTGTTTTTGGTGTATCTATCGTATTTATATATTGCTTCAGTTGTTATAAATGGAGGAGGTAGTGATTGAGCTGTTATGTTTGGCGGACTTAGGGGAAAGGGGTGTTGAGCAATATTATTAAGTCTAGCTGTGATTTCAAATTTTAATTGGAGACTGTTTTGTTGAAGTATTTGAATGTTATGTTCTCGGATATCATGTCGTGGATGTCTTGTCTATATTGTAGTCTATTAAGTGCCCAACTATGGAGTCGGTTCATTTACTATGTTCGGTTCACCTTGTGTATATGAGTGTGTTGTCCAATATGGTGGTCTTTCTGTGGTGTCTGGGGGATTAAAAGGGTTTTCTCGAATTTGTTGTAATGTGGGGGTTGATTCTAGGTAGTCTGAGGGTATATTTGAGGTGCTATGTTGTGGAAGAAGTGTGGGAGTTTCTCGTAGTGTACTGCTTGAAATTTCTGAGGTAGTTGGTGTTGGTGATTGGAGTATATCAAAATGAACTCTTGGGGTTTGAAAATTTCTATTTCTTCGCGGGTGTATAATTTGTCTGTTTATCTCAAATGTATTTTGATTTTGACTAAAGTGTCTGACTCGATTGAGGTCATGTTGCAAGGTGGGATATAAGATATATGTTGGTTCACTTAAAGATGCTTGTCGGTGAAGTGGTTCTAGTGGTTCTGCGCGTGTCGTTCTTCAAAAGTGTATGGGTTGTCTTGAAAAGAAATACGTGTTGATGGTTGGGGATTGTTTGTAGTTGTAGGTGTTTTTGGATTTTTTTGGGATGTGGTTTGTGGGAGCTGGTTTGGTGGTGATTGATTAGCAACTTTGGAAAGTTAACTGAATTTTAATTGTTACTGGAAAATTTGTGTTTTTAATAATATTCTTCAATAAAAAGTATCAAGAGAATAGTTGCTAGGGCAAACGTGACTATTGCTTTTTTTATACATTTGCACATTGTCATGATGAGGGGATTAAAAATGTGAGGAAAATTATGAATAAAAGAAAAATATCTCTTCGACTGAAAATAGTTCGGATCATTTAGATAGGTTATTTGTATTTGTACCTGTAGATGGGGTCAAGGATTTGGGAAAGTTGGGGATATATTTCAAACAGGGAATAGAAAATTTAAAAATGATTGAAAAAAATTAAAGAAATTTTTATTAGAAATTCAAAAGTTTCAATGAAAAAGTATATCAAAAATTTAAATAGATTGAAAAAATTTGTGAAAAGATTTGGAAGTTTTTGTTTTATGTGATCAACTGTTATGGAAAGAAGCATTTAAGAAATGATTCGTTCGTCGGACATTTTTTAAAGTTTTGAGGCGAAATTCAAGTGTGGTCGAATTATTTATTGATTTTTTGACAAGTGGGTTGAGTTTCGTGAACATTGTTCAGGGCTATTTTATTGGTGTTCGGGATGTCTTCATAGTATTGTTTTCATTTGGTGAATAAATGGGGGTATCTTTGAAATATTTGTACTTTAGCTCAAATGATCGTGGGTCTTTTTTACTTAATGCTAAATTGCCATTTTTGGTTGGGGGACTTTTGAGTTCTGAATTGGGAAAAACTTCTTGATTTTTGCATAATCTGTTAGGGGAGGGTTATGATATTGAAGTAGTGTTCATTTTAGTCGTCAAGTTTTATGTAGTTGCTTATTTTTGACCTGGAGGTTGTAAAGTTATAGTTATAGATATGCCTGGAGATTAATTTCTATCGGCTAGATAAGTTTGTGTTAGAGATATAAAGGTGACAATTTGAGCGATTTCTTTGACTGAATTTAAACTAGAATTGATCGAGGTTATTTTCAGCATGTTTTTACAGAAATGTTAAGATTTCAAGCGATTAAAAAGGATGATTGCGGTAATCTAAATTAAAGTTGTTTCTGAAATTCAACTTTCTTTAATATTTTAGATTTTAGATTGTGGGATGAAAATTTTATAGTTTTTCTGTGGTTGTCTTCTAAGACGTGATAATTCTCTATGTTCGGATTTTTGTTGTTAATTTTGTAATAAATATTTTCTGTTGGTTTTCTATTTTTTCTTTCTTTTTGAGGTATATTGGGTTCTGGTGTGTTTGGTCTTTGAGAGTCTACATTTTGCTGTTGAAATGTGTTTGTATTTGTTGTGGTGATAATGTTTTGATTTTGCTCTTTTTGTGTGTTATTTTGGACGATGTGTAAACCTGTGAAAGATTATATTTGAGTTAATTCGCGGAGTGCTTATTCTTTTGGGTAGTAAGGCAATAAGTTGTTACGGTGTTGAACGATTTATTTTTTTATTTAATTCAGTAAGTTTGTATGTTACTTCGGTTGGTTTATTATTTATTTGGTAGGGTCCTTTTCGAAGTGGTTGTAATTTTTTGGAGATTCCTTTTTGTGTATTAAACTTAGGTATTGAAACAAATGTTCCAATTTTTAAGTATGTGGCTGGCATGAAACGTGAATTAATTTGATTGTTCATATTTTGCCTTTGTAACAATTTTTTTGTTACTTTTTGGTAGGATTCATTGTGTTTTTTATCTCTTTTTAAAAGTCATTCGGTATGTGTACCGGAAGCTAATTTCAAAATTTGTGGATGATGAAAGTGATCTTCATCATGTGTGTGTAAGGATAGGTTATAACAAATTGAATCTTTGTTTGGTTGACAATAACCGTGCATTTTGATGAGCGTTTGCTGTAAACATAATGGGTTTTCGTGGCTTTTGATTCAAAACCATTTCGTAGGGTGACATTCCTAAAGTTGTTGTGATTTGTGAATTATAGGATAATGGGAATAATTTTACATCTGTTGACCATTCAGTATATCGCGTATCATTTCCATTAATGATGCATCTGAGATATTTTTGCAGTGAACGTGTTCGCGCTTAAATTAATGACGTCATTATAGCGCGAAAGTGAAAAAGCTAAAATTAGATTTGCTTAGACAAAAGGCCTTGAAAACTACTGGTTTGTCCGATTAAGGTCAGTTTGCCATCAAAATGTTTATAGATTTTTGAGATTGTTGAAAACCGTATTGCTAAAATGCTAACCGAAAATGTTAAACTGATTGTTGTCATATATTACTTACTCTTCATATTATCTGTTAAGTTGCCGATAATTTACAGATTTTGAAGCAGGTTTTTGTAGATCTTACAGGATACGAGAGTGCGGCACATTTTGGTCCGCCGACCCGGACACGATATTCCGGACGATACTCCAGAGGATTTTCAGGACGATATTCCGGACAGTACGACCCAATTGGCCGAAAGTGACCAATTAGCCGAAATTTTTCCAGAGACGACTCAATTGGCCGAAAGTGACCAATTAGCCGAAATTTTTCCAGAGACGACACAATTGGCCGAAAGTGACCAATTAGCCGAAATTTTTCCAGAGACGACCCAATTGGCCGAAAGTGTCAAATTAGCCGATATTTGTCGAAACACGACCCAAATTGTGCAATTAGCCGAAATTTGTTCAAACACGACCCAATTGGCCGAAATTGTGCAATTAGCCGAAATTTGTCCAAACACGACCCAATTGGCCGAAATTGTGCAATTAGCCGAAATTTGTCCAAACACGACCCAATTGGCCGAAATTGTGCAATTAGCCGAATTTGTCCAAACACGACCCAATTGGCCGAAATTGTGCAATTAGCCGAAATTTGTCCAAAAAAAACGACGCAATTGGCCGAAATTGTGCAATTAGCTGAAAGTTGCCCTAAAGTATCCCAAGTGGCCGAAAATGTCCAATTATCCGATATTTGTCCAAACACGACCCAATTGGCCGAAATTGTGCAATTAGCCGAAAGTTGCCCTGAAGTATCCGAATTGGCAAAAATTGTCCAATTAGTCGACATTTGTCCAAACTTGACCCAATTGGCAGAAATTGTGCAATAGCCGAAAGTGGCCCGAAGATGCCGAATTGGCCAGAAGTGTCTAATTAGCCAAAAATTGTCAGAAGGTGACCAATTGGCCGAAACGACCCAATTGGACGAAACGACCCGATTGTCCGAAAAGACCCGATTGTCCGAAACGTCCCACTTAGGAGAAGGGGAGGCCTTTTCAGGTATCCTGATTGTGGATTGTGGACACCCATTTTTTCTCGACACTCGAAGTTTTCTGTGGAATTTGGATTCTACCGGTGAACGCCTCTACAAAACTTGTAAGACTAAAAAACCAAAACTTTATCCATTTGTGCTAACTTGCTGATTTGATGCTTTAAATTCTGATGCGAGGTTTTTTGATGGCAAAATCGTAACCCCCAATTTTTCTCTATACCAAAACCCGATCAGAAAATTTTTTGTGGTTTTAGGAAAAAACCGGCCTCATAAACCTTAATTACGTTATCCTAACACCGTGTTTCTAAGCTCAACACCGTATCGAAAAAAAAAGGCCAAAAATTTTGAAAAAAAAATTGAAAATTTTTGATTTTTTTTTCCAAAAATTTTAAAGTTTTCCAAATTATTCAGCAAAGCGCCTAGTTTCATAATAATTTAATTTAAACGACCGAGTCGAGTTTTTTGCCCCAAGTTTTGGACTTAAAAAAAAAAAATCAAAATTTCGCAAACGCATCAGGTTATTGTTGGAACTTGAACCGTTGGGTGAAAACGTGGAAAAAAAAATTTTCGGAAAAAAGAAAATTCGAAAAAAAAAAAAAAAAATTTTGGAAAATTTTCGGAAAAAATCCGAAATTTTCGAAAAAAAAAATCTGAAAAAACGCCGGGTTTATTCTTGAAACGTGGTGCAGCTAACTTAACTAGTTCAATTGGATAAAATTAGCCGTAGTCCAGACCCGTAGCGTATTATTAAGCAAATCGTCTTACCTTTTGCTACAACCTTGTTAGCTCAGGGTGTTGCGGGAGGTCAGGTCGCGGTTTGCTTGATTCCCTCCCTCTTAAGTTGATTTAAATCACTAAATGTTCATACTAGCTGCTAGCTCGCTGCACCACGCTTTGAAAAAACTGTCCCCCGCTTCGCAAAAGCGTGTATCTCAATCGTGCTTAGCCATTCCCGGGTTAAGTTTCAACCATAACGCAGTGAACGTCCGTAAAACTTGTCAGTATCAACTTGATCACTATCTCTTAAACCGAACCGACATTGTTATTTGGCACGACGCTGTTAATAACTCTATTAGTCGACACCGTAGTAATAACTTTAACGCACTAACTCCTAACCAGCTTAAGAAGATTCTTTTAAACTATAAACGCAATATTTATGCAATCGTTTACTGTAAGCGTGTAGGCACGGAAGATATATATAGTAAGTTGAAAGAGTCAGGTATATGAGTTATTAATATAGTAACAGACCTGATATCTAGAAGGAAGCAGAACCTCACTGAGTTAGGGCAAAAGTACTTAGAACTACACCAGGATCCCTCTCTAGAACTGAAAACGTTTACGATCCTTAGGCGTTATAGCAAGAATTTGAAGTATATTATTTCAAAGAAAAATACTCCTAAGCCAGGAAAACGCAAGCGGCAAGCTAATCGAAACAGAAGAAATGCTGAGCAGCACTAGGAGTTAAATAAATTGCTTCTCTAAGGTGTGATATTGTTTAATGAGTCAGAATGTATTTATTAATACTAAATATAAGGTCTTATATTAATTATTCCCTTTTTTTTCTCTCAAACTGAGCAGTTGAGCGGTTGAGTAGAAGTGAACAAGTTTAAAAGTAATCAAAATGACAGAACAAATTGAGTTAAAATATCGACGATTGATGAATGGTCGAACATCACTAGAAAATGAGCTTTCCGTAGTTCACAGTCGCATAACTGAGAGTTTAGAGGGACCAATTCGGAAAACAAAAATAAACGCCTTAATTGAATCTTGCAAGAGTATTCTCGAAAAAGCATTAGCTAAAAATGATGAACTTGTGATATTAGCTAATAAAACCGATAACCATAGCAAATTATTAACGGAGTTGGCTGCATGGTGGGATAGGATAGTTAAAGTTAACGATGAAGTAACTGGTAAGGCTCGCGCTCATATGGAATCTAATCAAGCTTCAGAGGTCTGCGTCAGTGAAACTAGTCGATCAAAAGTTTCATCAAAATCGGCAAAATCCGGGTCGAGTAAGCAAAGCTCAATGAAATCATTGACCCCCAGTGAGCGCCGCAAAGAGCTGCTCCTAGCGAAGATGAAGCGAGAAGAGTTGGAAAAACAACATGAAGCAACCTTAAGACTGAAACAACAGGAAGCCATCATCGAAGAGCAACAGCATTTGATTGAGATGGAACGAAAACAACAAGAAATTAAATTTGAAATTGACCGTAAAGAGCAAGAACATCGTTTACGAATCGAAAAAAGTCGGCTTGAAATGGAACGATTAAGCGAAGAAAATCGTATTAAAGTAGCTGAAGCAAAAATGGTTGAAACTGAATACCTCGAAGAGTCTGAAATAGATCAGCATCTCGAGCTGGCGTCTTCGGTTGATCGTCGTTCTGACAGGGTAAACGATTGGGTTGATCATGCATTAGAAAACCAAAAAGGTCCCAAGATAGATCCGTCTTCTTCAAAGTTTGAAAACTGTATAAATATAGAAAGTGGTTCGCATCAACACAGAAATGTGTCCACAGCGGAAGCTTCACCTCGACGATCGTTGCCGAATCGGACTTTTGATTGTGATCAACAATGTTATCCCTATCAACCAACCGTCTCCTTCAGCGATGGCGATGGAATCAAACACGCTGTATCCACTAATCCTGATCACGAAACGCAGTCGTTGCTTATTTCCAATAACGCTACACTTTGCGAAAACAATACCTCATCATTTTTTAATCCAGCTGGAACAGCAGCTACCAATACTCCGGTATGCTGTTACTTCTCTGTACCTCATCCTTCGTCGTCCATTCAACATATCCCCGTCAACAACTTCAATAACGATTCCCCAGTTGTTGGAAACATGCACGCCATCTCCAATCAATACTCTGGATACACCCCTCATGCCATTGTGTCACAACCACCTGCAAATTTAATCTGCAGAAATCAAAACTTGCTATCACATAACGTGTATAGCAACCCTGCGTCAGTGAACAATCCGTTTAGCGGACAGTCTGCCGTTATTAGTCAGCCCAATTTGCCACTAATGTCACAGTGGACACCCGCAGTCACCCAATGTATCACTGGGGTAACAAGTGATGGTAACACAAACCCATCAGTTGGTGTTTTTTCATCCGTAACGCCAATATCTCAGCAACAATTCCCCCACGTATCAAGTGGTGGTACCGTTTACTATGGGTTTCCCAATCACGACGCATCGGCTGAAAACACTTACATATATCAGCAGCAACCTTTTGCAGCTGATCCTAGCAACACATTGCCGTCGTTGCAACCAGTTCCCCAACCGCAAGCCGTGACACTGAATGACTTAGTCCAAGCTCTGTCAGTCTCAAAGAAGGATCCCCTTCCAGAATGGAAGCTGGCCCAGTACGATGGCAACCCGCTCCAATGGCACGAATGGTTTGGCCAATTTTGCAGTACTGTAGACGCGGCGTCCCTAAGTGATGATGTGAAGTTGACTTATTTAAAAACATTAGTCACGGGAAAAGCTAAGTCAGCCATAGCAGAGTTCGCATACAGTGGAAGAATGTATAAAGATGCTCTGAAAACTCTAGAAAGAAAGTTTGGCCAGCCACAAAACGTAATTACGGCCCACCTTGATAAGTTGTCCAGTTTCCCGCAGCTTCAAATGCGCAACTCTGAGAACATCATTAGCTTCTCGATGACCATTTCAAGTCTAGTGGCTGTCTTTAGGTCTCTTGATTATGAAGAAGATTTGAAAAGCGTCTCTTTGTTAAATCAAGCTCTTTCGAAAATTCCACCAAACATGAGAGAATCGTGGTCACTTTTTGTCGTGAAACGTAATTGGTCACGCCCCAACCTAATTGACTTTAACAATTGGTTAAAAGATAAAGCAGAAGCTCATGAGCAAATGAAAAATATGCCTGGAAAACCCAAAGTCGAAGAGCCATCCAAAACTAAAGCTGTAACGAGAGTTTTTGCCTCGACAAGTACAGTTGAGAAAAAGTTTGAATATCCTTCTTGTATCCTCTGCAAGGGGAAACATGCCTTGTGGAAGTGTTCTGTGTTTAAGGAGAAAACTCCAACACAACGTGCGAAATTCTCTGCGGAAAATAAATTGTGCTTCTCCTGCTTACAAGGGAACCACGCATTTCGGCAATGTCCCCGAGCAAAGAAATGCACCAAACCAGGTTGCACTAGCACCCATAGTGTACTTCTCCATGGGGCTGAACGTGTTTTTCCTAGTCGAAATCCGGAAAAAAATGATAGCCATACAAGACCCAACTCTGGTCAACCAAGATCTAATGCAGAGCCGGATAAAGCGAGCACAAACGCTGATCGAAAATCATTCAGCAAGAATATACCAAACGCAAGTTCGAATCATGCAGACATTAATCCCGTTCCGTTGGATGTAAGTTGCGCAATCTCGAACGACCAATCGTCAATCATAACATCGAAAGGGTTACTGCCCATAATCAAACTCCAAGTTTCCACCGATTTCCAGAGTGCTGATTGTTTAACATTGTGTGACTCAGCATCTAGTCATTCCTGGATATCGGCTAAATTAGTCAAATGTCTGAATCTCTCAGGAAGAGATTTGGATCTCACAGTAAATGGTATTAACACAACGACTGTTGTTAAAACGAAACAAGTTCAGATGAAGGTATCGTCTAACTTCGATGGATTCGAATACATATTCGAATTAACCGCATTTGTCAAGGATGAACTTAAAGTCGGTACCGATACCGTCAACATCCCTGCATTACAGAGCAAGTATCCGTACCTTGCTCCCATCAAACCAATTGTGTATAGCTACGCCGATGTAGACTTAATAATTGGTCAAGACTCCTTCCATGCTATTCGGCCTGAGGAGTATTTCAAGAGTGAGGCCGATCCAAACAAATCGCCCGTCGCGGTTCGCCTTCCAATAGGCTGGGTCTTGAGCGGCCCAATGCCGACATCTACTGGTTTCCTTTCTACTTGTTTCAAGTGCAATACGGATGATACCGAACTAGCTTGTCAAATCAAACGCTGGTATGAAATAGAGTCATACGGAGCCTACAAACAGCTCGATTCCCGTTCAGCCGAAGACAAAAGGGCGGCTAAAATACTTGATTCCTCCACCGTTCACGATGGATCAAGATACGCTGTAGGTATGCTTTGGGCAGAAGAATCTATCATGTTACCAGATAATTACTATTCCTCTTTGGTTCAGTTAAAATCGTTGGAGAAACGTTTAGCGAAAGATCCTCACTTAAGGGATCAATACTCAAAAACTATCGAAGATGATTTGAGTAAAGGATACGTAATTCAAGTTCCTCCCCATAATTTTTCGAACCGCAGCATACGCGAGTGGTATCTTCCTTACCATCCCGTGGTGAACCCAAACAAACCTGGTAAAGTGAGGCGTGTCCTTAACGGAGCGTCTAAATTCCACGGTACGTCATTGAACAAATCGTTGCTAGTAGGACCCGACCTACTGCAGAACCTTGTGTTCGTTCTCCTCCGTTTTCGTCAACATCATTTTGCCGTATCGGCTGACATTGAAGGGATGTTCCTACTAGTCGGCGTCCTTCCAGAGGACCAACCATCTCTTCGTTTTCTGTGGCGGGAGGACCCCACAGCCGATGTGGTTGTACACCAGTACACCAGACATATCTTTGGAGCGAGAGATTCGCCAACGTGTGCAAATTATGCATTGCAACGGACTGCAACGGATAATCAGGCGATGTTCCCTGACGCAGCGTCCGCAGTTTTAGAGAAATTTTATATGGACGACTACCTTGACTCCTTTGAGGACCCTGATGTTGCATTTAAAATGAGTCAAGAGTTGATTACTCTGTTAGCTCTAGGTGGTTTTAAATTAACTAAGTTCATAAGTAACGTAACTAAAATTAATAAAGAGTTAAACCCGCCCCAAAGCGCGCCGCAACAGGAAAGTAAAAATATTGTAACTTGTGGGGATAATTCTTCTCATGTTCTTGGTCTGAAGTGGGACCATATTGACGACACTTTGGTCGTAAGCCGTGGTGTCAACCGTGAACTTAAAAATTCGATAACACAGCGAACAGTGTTAAGTTTTGTTTCTTCCGTTTTCGACCCCATAGGTCTCGTAGCGCCCTATACCGTAAGAGCGCGATTATTGTTGAAAGAAATCTGGCGCATTCATGGTCAACAATGGGATGATCAGCTACCCGTTGATATCAAGACAAAATTTCTTGCCTGGCACTCTGGTTTGCCATCTCTAGGGAAAATGAGTATAAAGCGCAGCTACTTCTCCGCACCAGTCGATTGGGTTGAGTTACACATGTTCGGTGACAGCTCAGAAGAAGTTTTTTGTGCTGTAGCTTTTCTTCGCGCCCGTGTGAAAACTTCACTCGAAACACAAGTTGCCTTCGTCTTTGGAAAAGCAAGAGTGGCGCCCATGAAAGCGCTTTCCATACCGAAGCTTGAACTGCAGGCCGCGTTAATCGCTACCCGCTTGAAGGAAGATGTCCTCAAAGCTCTAACCATTCCTGTGTCAAACACGTTCATGTGGACTGACAGCACCACTGGGCTCCAGTGGTTAAAATCAGGTAGTAAGCAACCCACGTTCGTGGCAAACCGGATTGGAGAGATTCTAGAAAGTACGACCGTAGACCAGTGGTTTCATGTCTTAAGTGGAGACAACCCTGCTGATACGGGAACCAGAGGAATCTCAGCGGAGTCCTTAAAAACAAGCAGCTGGGTGAACGGGCCAAGTCTGCTGCAAAGTGGCGAGTGGCCTTTCAAGCCGAGCGTAGAAATACTTAAGAAAATCCGCCTGGCTGGTCCCGCTTGTGACCTTAATGAAGGCTTACAGCAGGCCTCTAATTTTTCAAACGTTGCACTAAATCAAAAACAACCCATTTTATTTGATTGGGAAAAGTTCAGCTCGTTTCGTAAACTCCAGCGAGTGGTTGCCTTCATGCTCAGACTTAGTCCGAAACACCGGCACTACCGCACTAAAGTCAAGGAAATAATCGATCCGGTTGAATTAGAAACCGCCAAACAACGACTTTTGTTGATTTCCCAAAAGGAATCTTTTGAAGCGGAATATTTACTCCTGTCCTGCAACAAAACCGTCAAAAAGTCTAGTCGTATTGCAAAGTATGCACCGTTTATGGGTCCTGCATTCCTCATTCGTTCAACTGGGCGAATTCGCCGCCTAGTTGAAACTGAATATGAGGTAAAACACCCCATAATCCTTGATGGAAGGCATTCTTTGGTGAAATTGTTCGTAAGTGATATTCATTATCGCTATCAGCACCAGTTCTTAGACTACCTGCGAGCTGTAATTCACTTAGAGTTCGCAATCTTGAACCTTCGCTCTTTATTGAAGTCCATCGAAGTCCACTGCCTTATATGTAGGAAGCGCAAAGCCAAAACTGTCACACCTATGATGGCAGAGCTTCCAGTTGAAAGGCTTGGTTACCGCCAGCCTCCCTTCACAAACTGTGGTGTTGATTACTTTGGACCCTTTTACGTCTCAATCAGGAGGAGTTCTGAAAAACGATGGTGCTTCCTTTTTACATGTATGACCACCAGAGCTGTACATATTGAGATTGTCTCATCCATGGACACGAGTTCGTGTGTAATGTGAATCGAAAGATTCATTGCCCGTCGCGGCACTCCATCAGTCATTTGGTCTGATAGCGGCACCAATTTTGTGGGAGCCGAGAAAGAACTCTTAAATTGTATTCAGTCATGGAACGATCAAGCACCCCCAGAGCTGGCGAAAAAAGGTATTAAGTGGAAATTTAACCCCCCGGCAGCCCCGCATCACGGTGGTTCTTGGGAACGCCTCGTTCGGTGTTGTAAAAGGGTATTCTACGCAATAATAGGAAGTAGAAAGCCCACTCCCGAAGTCCTTGAAACAACTTTCTGTCTTGTAGAACAATCACTGAACGCTCGACCTATAACATCAGTAAGTGCAAGTCCGGATGGTTTCGAGGTGTTAACTCCTAATCATTTTTTGTTAGGCCGAAATGGTACTAGCTTTCCTTCTCTCTCTTTCCAGGAGCACTTCGACCATCGAAAGCAATATATCCGAGCGCAAAGCTACGCCAACGCAATTTGGAGTCGTTGGCTGCGAGATTATGTGCCAGCACTAAATAAACGCAGTAAGTGGCACTCCGATAGTGACGTTATTTTAAAAACAGGGGATTTAGTGTGGATTGTTGACGAACGCAGCCCAAGGGGACATACCCTCTGGCTCGTATAAAAACCCTTAATTACGGAAAAGACAACATAGCCCGATCCGCCGTAGTTAGCACCCGCTCCGGGGAGCTAACTCGACCGGCCGTAAAACTCGCACCCGTTTTTGCTCCTTTGGGCGCGGAAGATGTTCGCGCTTAAATTAATGACGTCATTATAGCGCGAAAGTGAAAAAGCTAAAATTAGATTTGCTTAGACAAAAGGCCTTGAAAACTACTGGTTTGTCCGATTAAGGTCAGTTTGCCATCAAAATGTTTATAGATTTTTGAGATTGTTGAAAACCGTATTGCTAAAATGCTAACCGAAAATGTTAAACTGATTGTTGTCATATATTACTTACTCTTCATATTATCTGTTAAGTTGCCGATAATTTACAGATTTTGAAGCAGGTTTTTGTAGATCTTACAGGATACGAGAGTGCGGCACAGAACGGTTCATACCTTCAACTAATCCATTTGTCCAAGGTGCATGAGATGTACGTGGTTTATGTTTGATAAAATATAGGTGGCATAATGTGATAATTTCATTGTTAATGAATTCTGTGCCGTTATCTGTGACTAGTTTTTCTGGTAGTCCGAATTTAGCTATCCAATGTTCGTAAAGTGTTGTGTATGCGTAGTAAGCATTACAATGTGGTACTGGGTTGAGTGTAAATGCATCAACAATTACCATAATATAAGAATTTCCTTCGGAGGATGGTGAAATTGGTCCTTTTGTGTCGAATGAAATTCTATGATTAAAATATAGACTTTGTCCTTTGAAGTCTTGTTTTGTTGCTATTTGTTTTTGATTTAGATAAGGTTTATTTAATTGACATATTATGCAATCGTTGCAAAATACTTTAATCCAAATTGGTGCATTTGGGAAATGAAAATTTTGTGTAAAATTTGAATATGTCTTTTCTGATCCTGAGTGTCCTTTTGTATGTTGCGTATGAGATATGTCGAATGCTATTATCATCATGCTGAGGGGGAGACAGGGTATTTTAAAATTGTGTGTCTGATATTGATTGTAAAAGTCTGTGATTTCATTAATAGTTGTATTATTATTTTTTCTAAAGTATCGGAGGAGTGTTTTATTTCCTAATATTGTTGTATCAGCCTTTGTTGGTTTTGTTTTTTACTTGTGCCATGATTTGAATTGGCGAAATACTGGATCAAGGTTTTGATATTTCTGTAATAACTGTAGTGTAATTTTTTCTGTTGGTGGTAGAAAAATATTTTCAACTTCTTTTCTTGATAATGGAATTGCGTCGAAGGGATCATGAAGATCAAAAACTCGATTTATTGTGTTTTTCGAATCATTTATTGGTGGTCCTGATACGTTTTCTTTGTCAGTTAAATTCTCCATTTCGATTAGTAGAAAGGTGTTTTTTTTGTGTGGTTGTTGTTTGTTTGTTTTTTGTTGAGTATTTTTTTTTATCCAATGAGAATAAGGAAAAGGTTTGAATGTGGATTTCCCTAATAGATCTACTTCATAGTGGTTATTTTGATAATCTAAATAGAGTGGAAAATTTTGTAAGTTATTTATTTGTGACTGATCTATATCAAATTTCACTGCGTATTTGAATTCTAATCTTGGTGATGTTTCATTTTTTGCAAGATAGAATTTAACATTGTGTGGTATTTCAACTGTAGTTTTTCGTGTAAGTAGTTCAGGTGGTGTATTTTTACTTAATGTATCTGGTAGTGCAAGGTTTTTTCCTGCTGTCCAAACTATATGTAAGTTTGGAAATTTCAATAAAATTAATTGAAATCTATAAACTCTATGGTTTGCTTATGATTTATGTGTAAAGAGAAATATTATATGTTTATGATCTGTAAATAGAACTGTTGGATGTTTTGATCCAAGTATTAGAAATTCATATTCGGTAAGTGTGAATATTTTAGCTGTGCATTCTCTCATCAGAGTAGAGAGTCGTAGTTCAGCTTGTGTAAATAAGCGAGAATTTGCTGATTTAAGATTCATTTTGTTTGTTCCACTGTGTGATTGTAGTAATGCTGCGCCGATGCCAAAGTTTGAAGCATCGCACATTGCATAAAATGGTTGATTGGGATCAGGGATTATATTTGATATTTGTTCTGTTAACAATTTTTCATTCCTTCGAATCTTGTTTGATGTTCGTGGTCCATTCGAAGTTAGTTTGTTGTCTGATGATGTTATAGAAAGGTCTTAAGTATAATTGCATTTTGTATAAATTTTTACTTAAGAAAATTTAAATTCCAAGGAATTCTTGAATTTTCTTTTTATTTGTGGGTGGCTGAAGTTTCTGAATCGCGCGTATTTGTGATTTCAATGGTGTTATATTGTTTTTTTCTATAATGTGGCCAAGGAATTTTACGCGTGTTAGGAAAAAATGTGATTTGTCTGGGGCTGCTTTCATGTTTTCGTTTTTGAGTAATTGATGATATTGTTCTAGAATTATAAACATTTCGTCTTTCTTTTGTGAATGCATGAAAACATCATCTAAGTATGTGATTGCCTGTTTTTTGAGTATAAGTGGTCTAAAACTTTTACTCATAAAAGCTGAAAAACCTGCTGGTCCTATGGAAGTTCCATAGAATAATTTATTGAATTCGTATTGTTGATTTCCTATAACGAATTGTGTTAATCGTCGTGACTGTTCATCTAGTAGCATTTGATTGTATGCACTATTCATATCTGCGGTTGTGAAGTATTTACCATTTATTTTGGTTAGAATAACTTGAATAGTTTCAATGGGCCAATTACATATAGTTTTGTCAATTAGTTAATTGAGGTATCTAGCATCTAGAACTATTTTTAGTGATTCTCCTTTAGCTGAGATGAAAACTGCGTTGATAAAGGTATTACCTTTTGATTGTTCTTCTTTGTTTACTGGTGATATAATTTCATATTGTTCTAAAAAGTCAAGTAGTCTGTTTACTCTATCTTGTAAGTGTATCGGTAATTTACTTGCTCTTTGTTTTTTGCGTCAGGTTTTAAAGGTAAATGTAGTGGTGAACTAATTTTTCCAACATCGAATTTTGATGTTGCATAAACTGTTGGAAATTTTAATAATAGTTCGGTTAATTTATCGAAATCTTCTTGTGTTATTTGGGAATGTTGAAAATTGAACATTGTTAGAATCTTTTGTTGTTTTTCCGTATAATGTGATATTTTAAACGTTGGTTTAAAAAATGGTGCTTTTGTGATGTAGTTAGTGTTTCTTTCTTTTTTTGGTGCCTATTATGTTGTTTATTGATAATTCTTCATCAAGAATTGTGGATTGACATATATCTAGTAATTGTAGTATATTATTGACTTGTTATGCCACTTCATTTGTGGGTGAAGTTGTAGCATTTGTTTCACAGTATCCTACGAGTCCTAAGGGTAGTGTTATCTGGTTATGTGAAATGTTTGTTTAAATGTTTTGTTTAGTATTTTATTTTTTTCCATTGTTCTGGTGGGAACAAGGAAAAGTTGGATTTTTCCGTAATTTACTAATGTTGATCCTTGTGCTGTTGCTAATTTACTGGCGGTCTTTATAGGTGTTAGGATTGGATTTAACGATTTGATTTCATTCTATGTAGTGATGTTAATAATCTTTGATTCTGCTCCTGAACAAATAAAAAAATCTATTTCAAGATCGGATGGTCGAAATTCTTTACTTTTTGGGCTTTCTAAGAGAAATCGGATTGTCCAAATTTTTTCTTTTGGCTGTTTTTTTTTGTATATTTTGGTAATTGTGATTTGTACTTGAGCGTTGTTTTTCGTTATTGACTACTGTATTTTTTTCATTTATATTCTGTTCATCTGATACATCGTTTCTTATGGGTCTAGTATAGTAGTCTTGAAGAACTTCCGATTGATTTTCGTGAATGTGTGAACTAAAAGGTTGTTCGTATAAAATGGATTCGTAGTCGTTTTCGACTGTGATAATATTGACTGAAGTAGTGTTATTTGTGTCACTTTCGCTGTCTGTTGATTCACAATTAATGTGGTTTAATTGTAGTTCTGTACTTTCTGTGTTGTCAATACCAGGGGGATCTGAAATTGTTTCTTCAGTTGTTTGTACCTGATTAATTTGTCGCTGAAGTTTCGGTGTGTTACTTCTATATTTGTGTTGGGAATCAGGGTAACGATTGTTGTTTCGATAAGGGGATTGAGAATAATTTCTGTGATTGTTATAGCTGGGATTCCTATTTTGTGAGTTGTTTCTTGACCTATTATAGTAATTGCTTTTGTTTCCGTGATAATTAGATCTGTTGTAGGAATTGTTTCTTGATCTGTTGTTCTGGTAACGTTGGTTTCTGTTATTTGATTAACTTCTATTTCTGATATTCGAGTGTTTCTATTTCTATTGTATGATGAATTACGTGATCTATCGTTTGAATAGTGTCTATTTCTAGAATTTGAATGGGAACTTGTATCAGACATTTCTCTTCTGTTTGAATTTGATCGTGAATAGTTGTTTCTATACTGGTTATTTTGGCTATTTGATCGACTGTATCTGTTTTATGAGAAATTTCGTGAATTTTTTTGTTATGGTCATCTATCTCTATAATTAGAGTTATAGGGTGATTAGTTTCTTGAGTAATTTGAAATATTTGGGAGTGGTTTACCAGAGCTATTATTAATATGTATATTTTTGTTTGGTAAATTTTGATCTTTTTTCATGTATTGGTAGGATGATTTGTTTGGTTCTTTGTACTTTTGCGGTTTTTTTATTGTTCTGTTGTTTTTGTCTACATTCGGCAATGCTGTGTCCGTATCTTCGACAATAATTACACCATTTCTTGAAAGATGGTTTACCTTTGAAATTTGAATTTTTCTCATGTATCTTTAAAATTTCAGTGATTTTTTCAGTGAGGTCTACATCTGAATCGTGTGTGTTGTTTATTTGTCTGGTATTTGTTTCGATTCTATTAACGTATTGTAGTTTAAGATTTTCTGTTTCTTCAAGTTTCATTGTGATTTCTGCTTGTTCTAATTTATCACTTGGTTTTTGTGAAATCTAAATCTGGTTCTCGAATTGATGAGCGGTGTGATGCTCTCTTTTTTATAGCTATTTTTTTCTTAATTGGGGTGTTAAATCATCATTAAAATTTCTGTCATTTTCGTGTTTTTATAATCATGAGTGTTTAGTGAATATGCTTTTCGAACTAGTGTTTCGATTCTATCTGCCAAATGTTTGATTGTTTCGTTTGGTAGTCTACGAATTTCGCTACATAAAACACTCTTGTGTAAATCTTTTCCAATCTGTTTTTATGTCTATTGGTAGAACTGAAAACCATTTCTGAGCTGCGCCATCAAGTGTTGTTTGGATTAACGCTGTGCGTCTGTGTATCCAATTTTGATGGAGTGGTGTAATTATTGGTTCAGGTCTGATATTTAAAATTAAATTTGCTGTGACTGCGTTCAAATAGTCTTCTACAGAATATTCAGGGTCTGTGCCTTTGAATACCATCAGTGGTTTATTTGATGTTATTGATGATCCACCCATGAGGTATGGATTCATAGTCATCTGTATTGATTCTGCGGCATTTGGCATTTGTGAAAAATTTGTCAGTTAATTTTTTGTAATTTCATGTTGTTGTAAATAATATGGTAGTGGTATTTCGTTTTGCATTTGTGTTGTTTGATAATTATCAATATTTGTTGGATTTTGTGAATAAAAATTATTATTTCGAGGTTTGTAATTTGATCTAGGTTGTCGTATGTGTTGTTCTCGTGTATATGGTTCAAAAATATCTGGTTGATTTACGTGATAAGACTGGAGTCTTTGGTTTTGAGAATTTTGTTGATGTTACTGGTCGTGAAAATCGTCATCATCTGATGAATAATAATTAGGTGTATAGTAGGGTGTTTTTTGTTTGTATTGGTATGGTTTTTTATTATTTTTGTTTTGTTGAGAAAATGGGTAGTTTTCAGTTGGGTCTGTTGGATTTCGTGGGTTGTCATTAAAATTTACGAAATTTGATGTTTGATGTTGGAAACTTTGTCGTTGTGAAAATGAACGATTATGCGGGTTTGTACCAGGAGGTTTAGATATTTGTGATCTATTTACGTAGTTATAATTGTGTTCTACAAAATTATTTCTGGTGAATGTTCTTTGTTTTTGTGGTGGTTTCGTCATTGGTCTAAATGTTTAATAATCCATATGTGAGTTTTTTTGGAGCAACCGAGGGTTTAACCGTAGATTGCAATGGTACTTGAGGTAATATTGAAGTCTTTGGTTTTGGCGTTTTAAGGTTTGGATGTATTGGTGAAATACTTTGCTGTGTAGTTGTTACAAGTGTTTCAACTATTTCTTTATTCATAAAATTTGATGGTGTTTGAATATTTTGTTGTGCAAGAGTTCTAGTTCCATTTAAGTTTTCTTGTTGTAAAAAAGTTGAATTTAAACTATTATTTTGTCTTTTATCAGGTAAAAATGAGTTATAATTTAAGGGTGTTGCATCTGTTGTGAGTGGAATTCTTTTTACATAGTCTTTGTGAATAGTTATTGTACTGATTGCTTGACTTGAGATGTCTACTGGAATGTTCAGAAATAATGTATGAGACCAGTCAGGGTCCCAAACGTAATCTGATTGTTCGGCAATGACAGTGTCGTCATTTGTACTGTGCGGTCTAAAAAATTTTTTTGCTTGTGCAATTAAATCTATATTGTGGTTAAAATAGTCTATTATAAACCATGCTAAAATTTTTTGTAAATCGTGTTTAACATTTGGTGAAATTTCCTTATTTGAAAAACTTTTACGGATTGTGTTTAAAAATGCTGAGAATGCGGCAATTTCATTTCTGACATTTGTGTGTCTTGATGTTTGAACCGGTGATGTGTTTTCGGTTTCTGTTTTTTCTATTATAGATAAATAGTTATATTTTATTGCAAAAACATCGTTAGTGAAAGTCGGATTTGCTCTCTGTGAATTTTGATGTTGTATGTTTTTAATGTATTCCGTGAATACTTTTGAAAATTCTATGCCTAACATAGAATTGGATAACATATTTGGATAACATATTTTCCATGAAAGTTTCTTGTTGTACTGAGTTCTTTAGTGTAAATTCCATATCGTTGTGTTAAGTTACATATTTCTTTTATGTAATGGTCGACAATTTGTCTTTTTTTTATTTCTGGGAATTCTGCTTTACATGGGCTAATTCCTTGTTCAAATATGTTTGCGATTAGCTTTTGACAAATTTGTGTTTGTCCTCTGTCGTCAGTGAGTGAAGTGATGATAAATGGGAAAACCGAGTCTTCGTCTGGACTTTCTTCACTTGGGCTTATACTCATTTTTTCGTTTTATGACTGTTAGTGCGTAATGTTCAATGTGTCTGATTGGTTGGTGCCAACTGTATAAACGTACTGGTTTATTTTTGTGACTGCGTTTATACGGTTTTGAGACTGCGTTTATACGCTTTGAAAATCATTTTCGTGTAATTTGTTTTTGCTTGCTTAAAATTTTTCTTTTTATTGTTTGACGTTTTGTGCGAATATATCCGATTGTTTGTTTATGCGGTGTAATCACACGATCGTATGCTTCGTTATTTATTTCACAATTGTGTAGTACAATTGTTTGTTTGTTTCCTAAATTGTTCAGTGACATAAGGTTTAGGATAAGGGGTGCAAGGTTGTTATTAGTATTTTTAAAATCCTAGACTGTTAACTTGGGTCTTTTATGTAGGGTTGGAGAGGAAAGTATATATCGATTCCGAAGAATGATTTTTACTTCCTCGTGGCTATTCTAAGTTAAGGTGTTAACTTACTCAATCTTACTTAGGGGTAGTGATTGTGTTCAAGGGTTGGAGAATAGTATATCGATCCACAAGGTTCAGGTATAATTAGAACACAGGTAGTTCGTTAGATACTAGTTTGATACTTACTAAGATTTAAGATTTAGCCTGGGTCAGGTAAGAGGGGGGATTAAGTGAAGGATGAAATAAACGAAGTTCTTCACTGTTTAGCTTAATTTGATTGGTTAATGTGATTGAAACATTTCTATTAGTCCTGGGTATTTGAAAGGGTTGGGTAGTGAATCGACGTTTGAGGTCGCTAGACACTTTACTATTTGGGTGGGGTAGAACAAAATTGTTCTATTTGATCCAATTATAGGCCTTGATGATCAGATGATAAATTTTTATAGTATAAAATGGATTTAATTTAATTATTCAATGGAGATCTAAGGAAAGCCTTGATGATCTGGTTCAAGATTGAATAATTTGAGATGAAAGAAGGATAAAAAGTTTAGATAAGGTTTTAAAGATAATTTAAATTTATTTGATAAATTTTTTTTTTGTTTGATTATTTTAGTGGTTGAAATGTTTGCTATTATGTTTAAGTGATAAAGCAGGGGATGCCAGGATGATTTACATAATTACTAACAATTTATGATCATGTCAACTAATTTTTATTTTCATAAATATAATTTTCAGATCTCTTTTTCAATTTTACTGCAGATTTAGAGGGAACGATTTGAGATGTTTTTATAAATCGTTATTGTTCAATAGTAAATAGGATTTAGCGCCTTTAATAATCATCGAAGATTTTTCTTCAAGGTTTTTATGTTTGCAAATGAAAATCTAAGTTCTTTGCTATTAGAATCCTAAATCTAAAAGTTTGGTCTGGCTTTCGCTGTACGACCATGAAACTTAATGGTAAGTTTCTTCGTAGTCGTAGATCGTCTCTTGTCCGAGATCTTCTTCCAATGCCTGGTAGTTCTATTATTGTGCGTAACAGCGGTTCTGATCTATTGAGTCGTAGAGACATTTCAATTAGATTATTATCGTGTAACATTTCTGAAAATGTTTTTTTTTCTAATTCTAATCGATCTGTTAGTTCTAAGCTAATTTGTTTTTTAAGGTCTTGATTGAGACTTATGGTCGCACCAGATGAGTTAGGTTCGAGGTGTAACTAAAAGAGTAATTTCGGATAGGGTACACCGTCTGCTCGTCACTCTATTTTATTTTCGGCCAGATAGATTCGTGCAACTTCTTAGTCTAATGCCGATCCTAAACTTTTTCTTATATCTACTAGTCTCAGACTGTTTAACTAGTATCTGCTAGGCTCAATAGATCTAGAGTATACTGGCTTATTGCGATTGCTAAAGTTCTCTGGGAGAGGTAACTAATTTCTAAGTTAAATTCAAATCTCTCTGGTGCTGAAATTTCAAGTAATTTCAGCACTTACAAATAAGTAATTGTTAGTTAGATGGATCGTGATTGGTTAATATTAAATATTTTATAGAGATAAAATATCCAATTTATAATCAAAGAATAAATATAGTTTATATCTGGTTTCACAACGCTTCTACAGGAATAATTCTCGCAATTCATTCAACCAGATTTTTTTTTAAACTTCTTCTAACTCTCGCAATTTCAGGTTAGTCAGGGTTGTTGTCGAGTAAACTAGAAAAAAAATTGAAAACTATCAAACGTTCAAAGTTTTGACTGGCCCTAAAGTCATAAAATTTTTACCCCTACAATTAAGGCTTAACCGCATATGCAGAGGGGATGCCCACAATCAGTTTTTTTGATTGAACGTTCAAACTAACAACTGGAGGAAGTGATAATTTTCGAGAAGCATCGAAAAATTTCCAACAATCGAGCAAAATTTAAAAAAATGTATTTTTTTCGATTCAAACTGCTATTTTTGTTCAAAAAATTGTAGATAGTGGCCGCTAAAGACTGGAGGTTTTTCAAACTTTTTGTTTTGATTGAACAGTTGGTATCATTTTTCCGATCATTTTTCCTACAGAAATTACGCTGTAGCCGCTTGCGAGGAGAGGATTACACCAACCTGTTCCTTTGATTGAACATACAATTCTAGACTGAGGGGGGGGGGGGTTGTTTTTGAGGAAAGCAAGTTTTACAGTCCATCAAGTTTCAGGTGGATTCCTGTAAGATTTTGAGATTTGAGCTCCCGGAATATTATGGATTTAATTAGTAAAAGACCCAGTGAAACCCATTTGAGTTCAACTGCTTGGCACAAATCTGTTTGCCCAAAAACATCAAACAAAAAAGACGAAATAATTGAAAACAACATCATTTTTTCTGTTTCATGTTTTTGTGCTGATTTCTCCCTCGACGCAGTTAAGATAAAATGAGACTTTTGCATGTGCCCACCCGCACCAAGCGCCCATGGATCATAATCGATTATTTTGTTATAATATGGTTGGCATCTATAAAATGACAAAAAACTCAAATATAATCCATTAAAAATGGATTATAATCCTAATATTTTTAGCTCAATATAATCCATTATAATCGATCATAATCCAATAAAAATGGATTATAATTCTAATATTTTTATGCCAATAAAATCCTCCATTATAATCCATGTTACATTTCAGAATTTATTTCTTACCACAACCACCCCCCCCCCCCCCTAACAGATGCCCCCCCCCCCCCCGTTAATAAGCGCCCAAGTTTTCTCCCCCTCCCCAGTTTACTCGCCCTTCCCCAGTTTACTCACCCTTCCTCAGTTTACTCCCCCACCTCCCCCCCCCCCCCCAGCTTACCGCCCCCCCCATCGATTTCGTGGTCTAAACTTTACATCTGTAATGGATTATAATGGATTATTTTTCTTTTTTTTGGATGGGAAATCCATTATAATCGATTAGAACCCATGGGCACTCGGTGCGGGAATGCTCTAATAAAAATTGATTGCTTCATTCAGTTCAAGTTGGAAAGAACTTATATTCTGGCCTTTTTTTATAACTTATAAAAACAGGAAACAGAATCGGTTTAATTCAAGAGAATCAATAAACGGCGAATTTTAGGAATTTTTTATTGCACGAATTAGCAACAAAATTACACGTATCAAGCTAAAAAGTGGGCTTGTTCATGCCCTGATTTGTGTGATTTATATGTTTTTTCACAATGAGTTCATACTTAGTTCACGCAGTTTAATTAACAGAAACTCAATTGCAAACCAATTTTGAATCGATTAAAATATTAGCATTTTATGTTCTGTCAGGTTCGGCTAAAATAGGATTCTCAAATGAAACGACTTAGGTGAGAATCGAACCCACGCCGAACTCCCCGGAACGGACTATGTATACGCTGAGCTATATAGCTGATATTGGCTTTATATACTATACTGGCTTTATACTATACTTTCATACTTTAATGCTATGTAGCATTAACATCCTCCACGCCCGAAGGAACGAGAACCGCAACGAGCTTAACGAGCGGCCGAGTGTAGTTTCCGGAAACGGTCCTTAGGTTTGCGGAACGGGCGGTGTTGTCTTTGCCGTAGTTTAGCGACGTTATGCGTGCTAGTGGGTAGTGGCCCTTAGGGCTAGTGGATTCAACTAACCACACCATATCTTCCGTTTTCAAAGAGTATTTGGGAGGAGCATGCCACTTAACTCTTTTATTGAGTGTAGGGACGTACTCACTTAACCATCGCTGCCAAATTGCGTTTGCGTACGACTGCGCACGGGCATTGCGCTTAGAGTGAGAATAGTTTTCACTCGACCTTAGAGACGGAAACGTTAGACTGTGCTGACCTAAGAGGAAATGATTCGGCGTCAAAGCCTCAAGACTATCTGGGTCGTCAGAAACGGGAGTGAGTGGGACGGGCGTTTAGTAAACCTTCAACTAGGCAAATGGTTGTGTTCAAAATCTCGTCAGTCAACTTTCTTGACCCTAAGATTGCATAAAACACACGCTTACAACTGCGCACCATTCGCTCCCATGCTCCACCTTGATGTGGCGCACTTTGCGGATTATACTTCCACTTAATGCCTTTGTGTACGAGCGACAGTGGAGCTTCTGCGTTCCAATTTTTGATGCACAGAAGAAGCTCTTTTTCGGCTCCTACAAAGTTTGTTCCGTTGTCCGACCAAATTAATGAGGGTGTTCCTCGCCTAGAAATAAAGCGCTCGATAGCCATCACACATGAACTTGTGTCCATGGATGGAACCAACTCAATGTGAATTGCGCGAGTTGTTAAGCAAGTAAATAGAACCCCAGCGTTTCTCGGAAGATCTACGAATGGTTACATGAAATGGTCCAAAATAATCGACGCCGCAGTTCGAGAACGGTGGCTGGCGGTAACCTAGACGCTCCGCGGGAAGGTCAGACATCATTGGAGTAACGGTTTTCGCTTTTCACTTTCTACAGCACACGCAATGTGTTTCAATAGGTCTTAGTGCAGATCTTAGCGTAGTACAACAAATTGCTGATGAATGAAGGAACGAAGGTAGGTCGACTGACTGATGTTCATGCTTAATGTGATAAAAACGGAGAAACAATCGGATTAGGCGATGGCGGCTATCCAAAATTATTGGATGGCGAGTTTCGAATGCGGCTGCAGAGAGACGTTGGATACGGCCGGTAGATCTAATCAAACCGTTCGGCCCGATAAAAGGCAAATACGATGATATACGGCTCGACGTTTTCACATATTTTCCAGCTGCTAATTGTATACTTTCAGCTGGGAATGACTCTAACTGCGAAAGTTGCAAAAGTTTTTCCTCTGAAATAACAAGTTCTGCTGGATCAATTATGGCCTTATCTGGTGATCTGAAATGTCTATGCTTAGGTGAGAGTCTCAACATATATGCGACCAGTCGTTTCATCTTGGAGAACGAGCTATACTCTTCCCAAGGGAAGGCAAAGTCAGTCGAAACTGCAGTGCACAGAAAATTGGAAGAGACCTCTAAACCCTCGTTTAGATCGTAGATTGGTCCATCCAGGCGATTTCTGTCAGTAACTTCCCTATTTGGATTGAAAGGCCAATCAGAAGTTTTCAAAAAGGAAGGGCCGTTTACCCAACTGCTTTGCTTGAGGGAGTCAGCAGTAATACCTCTAGTTCCGGTGTCAGCGGGGTTGTCTCCACTCAAAACATGGAACCTTTGGTCAATTGATGTTGACTCCAGAATCTCGGCTACTCGATTGGCTACAAACACGGGCTGTTTGCTTGTCGAGTTCAACCACTGAAGGACTGTTGTGCTGTCAGTCCACATGAACACTTTGGAAATACTCAGTGTCAGAGCTTTCTCGATATCATCCTTCAGGCGACTGGCAAGAAGCGCAGCCTGAAGTTCCAATTTCGGAATTGAAAGCATCTTCATCGGGGCTACTCTTGCTTTACCGAAAACAAACGCTAGTTGACATTTGGAACAGGCGTTTTTCTGAGCTCGAAGGAATGCTAGAGAACAGAAAACGTCCAATGAGCTATCAGCGAACATGTGCAGCTCAATCTCATCTACTGAGAAGTCAAAATAGCAACGAGGTATTTTGAGCTGCCCTAAAACTGGCAAGCCAGAGTGCCATTCAGTGAATCTGCGGCACAACTCAATTGGCAGTGGGTCGTCCCACTGTTGGCCACTCAATCTCCAGATATCTTTCAGTAACAAACGTGCGCGTACGGTATATGGGGCGACAAGACCTATGGGGTCGAAACGGAGGACACAAAACTAAGTACCAATCACTGCGTAACAGAGTCTTTGAGTTCGCGGTTGACTCCTCTGCTAACAACCAACGTATTGGTGACGTGGTCCTATTTGAGACCGAGAACATGCGATGCGGTTTTCGGATTAATCGCAGCGGTAATAATTTCCTTACTGTTGTTAGCGCTGGTCTTAGGGGGATTTAGTTTCGAAGACAAACTGGGAACGTTGCTTATAAATTTTGTAAGATCAAACCCACCCAACTTAAGCAGTTCAACTAAACTGCGACTTAACCTTAAAGCAGTTTCTGGGTTTTTCACAGACCCAAGGTAGTCATCCATGTAAAAGTTGTTAAGCACGGCGCAAGCGGCATCGGGGTAACGATCTTGGTTATCGACGGCTGTTCGGCGAAGAGCATAGTTAGCACATATCGGAGAATCTTTCGCTCCAAATATATGCCTTGTATATTGAAATACACTCACATCTGATGTGGGGTCCTCCCGCCACAAAAAACGCAAGGAACGTTGATCGCTTTCTAGTAAGCCGACCTGCATAAACATGCCTTCGATATCTGCGGAAATTGCGTATTTGTGCTCTCGGAAGCGCATTAAAACGAATAAAAGGTTCTGAAGCAGATCGATGCCGACTAGAAGGGAGTTATTCAGTGAATTGCCGTGAAACCTAGAAGCACCGTTTAAAACGCGCCGAAATTTGCCGTGTTTGTTCGGATTTAAAACTGGGTGGTGCGGTACGTACCATTCTCGGTCTGAACGGTTTTTTGAGTCGTGAGGGCTAACCGGGACCACGTAACCCTTCTCGACATCACTGCGGATATCTGATGCGTATTGAGTTTTTAGTTTTAAATCTTTCTCTAGACGCTTTTCAAGAGACTTAAGCTGGACTAACGAAGCGTAAAAGTTATCGGGAAGATAAATATTGTCAGCAGCCCAGAGCATTCCGACAATATAACGACTGCCATCATGAATCGTGGTAGAGTCAAGAATTTTTTGTGCACGTTTATCAGCTGAGGAACAGGGATCAGCTTGTTTAAACGTGCCATACGACTCTAGCTCGTACCATTTCTTCACTTGGTCAGCAAGTGCTACGTCTTCAACATTGCACTTGAAAGTGGTGGCTCGAACACCAATTGGTGATGGAAGTGGGCCACTGAGAACCCAGCCAATGGGCATACGGACAGCGACAGGAGTGTTTTGATTTCGTCCTTGGAGGTATTCGAGAGGCTTGATTGCATGAAAGACATCCTGCCCTAATATCATCTCAACGTCGGAATAGTTGTAGACAATAGGTTTAATTGGCTGTAGATGTGGAAACCTGTCTTGGAGAATGGTAACGTCAATGGTTTCGGAACCAACGCTCAAACTGTCTTTCACAAACGGCGTAACCCTAAACGAGTATTCATGGTGGTCGAATTTGGCAAAAACATTCACTTCGACTTGTTGCGTGGGAACGGATTCCCTCGAATTGAAGCCGTTTACCAGAATATCTAGCTGTTGGCCAGTTAAATTTAAACGCTGTGCTAGGCCCGCCGAGACCTATGAGTGGGTACAACAGGAATCGCACATTACAAGAGCAGTGGTCACATCTGTGTGTGAACTTATTTCCAATTGAAGGAGTCCCGTTAGTTTCTTGTAAGACGACGAACCGGCTACGTTCGATGACGAAGTTTGCTGCTTATTCCGGTTCGGCGGGGCGGTACTGTTTGAATTCGAATGGCTTGCATTATTGCTATTGTTTAACTCTTTGTTTGCAGACCTTACGCTGAAAACTTACTCAGCACCATGTAACAAGACATTATGGGTGCTTTCACAACCAGGCTTAGTGCATTTGCGGGCTTTAGGGCATTTTCGGAACATGTGGTCAGGTTGAAAGCAAGCAAAACACAACCTATTTTGTGCGGAGAATTGAACTCGTTGAGTTGGGGTCTTTTCCTTAATTACAGAACAACTCCAGAGTGGGTGTTTACCATTGCACTGGAGGCACGGAGCATAAATTGGTTTTTCAACTTTTGAAGCAGCGGCAAAAACTTTTGTAGGTGGTTTATGGAAACCAGTCTTTGGAGTCTCCTCAGGTCGTGACTTATTCTGACTCACACGCATAAGTTCATGTGCCTCAGCCTTGTCGCGGAGCCAATCATTAAAGTCTAAAACGGTTGGCTGTCTCCAACATTTCTTTACAGAGTGGAGAGACCATGACTCTCTCATATTTGGAGGCAATTTTGAAATAACTTGATTCAAAACGGATGTACTCTTCAAGTCATACTCATATCCTAACGATTTTAAAACTGCGACAAGACTGGATATACAGGAAGCGAAACTGATAATGCTTTCTGAGTTGTGCATTTTGAGAGGTGGAAAATTCGAAAGTTTTTCAAGATGAGCTGCCACAATCGTCTGTGGTTGTCCAAATTTCCTCTCTAGAGTTTTCAAAGCGTCCTTGTAGAATACTCCACTGTAAGCGAATTCGGCAATTGCATTCTTCGCTTTGCCTGAAACGAGAGTTTTGAGATATGTCAGTTTGACATCATCACCTAAAACTTTTGCATCGATTGCACTTTTGAACTGACCAAACCATTCAGGCCACTGCAACGGATTTCCGTCGAAAGAAGACATTTTCCATTCAGGCAAGGGACCTTTCTGGCTCAGTGTCAAGATTTCAGCTAGGTCTTGATTTTTGATTGGTTTACTGCTCGTGGACGTAAATGGGCCATATTGTTTGTTCTCATTTGTATAATGCGCCATCAGCGGTTTTGAATAGATTGCGGCGTCTAAAGTTTTAGGATAACCGACATAAAAAGTTGTTCCTCCGCTAGAGAACGGTTGAACATTCGATGGCTGTGTGACATAATATGAGTTAGGGGAGAAGGTGACTAGTGGAGGATTGAGAGGACCAACGTTAGTTGGTAAAAGCGGTTGGTACACAAAATTTGCGGAATTACTTGGGAAAAAGGTTTGTTGAGCAATGGGCATTGAGCTCGTCGAGATATTAGAATCATGAAAACTACTCTGCATCAAAGGGTTGTAGTTGTATAGCTTGGTCGAAGGTAGCTGTTCCTGTGGCTCATACGTACTGTTTAACTTTAGGTTTGGCAAGCGGACACTTGTATTTGATGTATGAGGGACGTTAACACTCTGTGAGTTTATACACGTGGTTTCAAAATAATCAGCAAATGAATGTGAGTTATTAATCATCGTCAGATTTCTACTGAAAGGCGGTTCAATACTTGCAAATGACAAGAACTCGGAAGCTGGTTCTAGATTGACACTTTGGACTGGCGCCACAAGCTGAACTATCTCCTGAGTTGGGAATTGAGTGTTCACCCAACTTCTTGTCCTGTCTTCCTCCGTTTGGTTCTCATGAACGGCCATTGCCAATTTCGATCTGCTACGACGAAGTTCACAAATTTCAGAGGCGTCTTCCAGATATTCAGCCTCTTCGATAGTTGCTTCAGCTAGCTTTTGACGGCTTTCCTCTACAACCACATCAAGATCAAGTTGACCCTTCATCTACTGAATCTGGATCTCTTGCTTTTTCAAACGAAGCTTAGCCTCTACTTGGCGTTCAACTTCCTCGCGTCTAATTTTTGCAAGGGCTGCCTCTCTTCGACGCTCACTCGAAGTCATTGATGCAATCTTAGAACGCTGTGAAAGGGGTTTCTTGGAACGGACGGATTCGCTTGGCATTGGGGTTCGTGCAGTTGCTACCTGGTCCTCTTGATGTTTAATTTGAAAGTAATTTTAAGCTAGACCTAATACATCTTCATGTTTTGCAGTGGTAGATCCTAGGTAAAACTCAAGTTGATTTATTGTTTCAGCAGCGTTGTTGCTGTGCATAGACAAAGATTTAAGCTCATCATTTTTCTCCATAATTTTTTGTAAGCAAATGCTAGATTTTTCTATGTACATTTCAATTTTAGCTGGTCTATCATTCGCACTTATATATTCCGTAATTTTGGCATGGTAATCGAAAAGATTTATTTCTAACTCTTTCCTGGCAAGATAAATTTTGTTTAGCTTCTGGCCGAGATCAAGCTCCATTTTGAAATATTTGTTTCTAAATAAGAGCAAAAAAAAATAGTGTCGGTTGACGGAATCAAACTAGAGTCAATTCAAGTAGCCGCGTCCTATGCCAAACGAGAGGATCCTCGCAAGGCCCCTACAATTCTCGTTGCCTACGGAACAGAAGGACAACAAATTACAAGATTGAAAATAAAGATGAATTTAACTAATCAAAAAAAAATCAGGTTTTATAATGCCTAACAAATGTTAAATATTCTTCGACTGTTGTCATTTGTGAAATCTTTTGCTTATCTGCTTTTCTTTTCCTTGAACTTGGTCGACGACTTTTAACTTTATTGATAAGTTTGGACAGATTGGGGAGATAACGTCGGATGATTCTCAAATTTTTTATTTCTAAAAACGCCGGAGGATGAATTAATTTAAGCTTACGAATTAATTCTTTATTGCTAGTTTTTCTTTTTGATATTAAATGTTTGGTCACATTAATTGTTAATATTCCTGTTTCAACCAAACGTCCGTAAATATTAGGGGTATTTTGACGGTGTACGTAAATAATGGCTGATATTTTGTTTTTATACTCTTCTAAAATTTTAATCAGACTTTCTGGTGTAAGTGGGTTATTGTTCTTTGATCAATGCTTGCTCAATGAATTATTCATAACATCGTGCCAAATTATAAAGTTTTTCTCTATCATACATTTTCGGGAATTGCTTAAAAGATATTGAACAGTCTTTTGCCGGTTATTTGCATTCAAATTTAAGCTTAAACCTGGAACTGCTTTAAAAGTGTCGTCGAGGCGTTTTTGTAGAGTTAATGGTAATGTATTTACGGAGTGATGGAGAGAACTCGCAGCAATGATGAACACCATTGAAAGTGATAAGCGATACGATTGTTTTAATGGCAATCAATATAAGGAGTCTGTTGATGTAAAGTCGTCACATAGAAATGAAAAAAAAGAAAAACAAATTTATCACGATAAGAACTTTAAGAACCCTTAGCTGAGGGTTTTTTAAGGTTTTGCTAAGGCTTCGATTCAGTACTATTTAAGTTAACGCGTACGGTTTCTCGGTTAAACTCAACGACGTTACGGCGAAACGGTAGTAGTAACGGTCACGGCGGTATGCGGCCGAAAACGGGGCGAGCCGAGCAAATTTTTTAAAGTTTATCTAACCACTGGAGGAAACCGAGGTAGGGATTCACTCAAAAAACTTGCTCGACACGATTGACGGTTTAAACGTTTGAACGGGCGAGACGAAAACGGTGTTTTCCGATTTTGCTCTAAAATCGGGCAAAAATTTTTTTTTTTTGTCAGTGAAAGTTTTGGGAAAAGTTGGAATAACTTTTTTTTTTCGAGAAATTTTTTTTTGAAAATTTTGATTTATTTTTTTGCTATTCTTTTTTGGAAAATTTTCTGAATTTTTTTTTCACAAAATTTTTTGGGTTCGAGATTATCCTGGGGTAATAGGGTACTGGGTATGAACTAGGATTAGGTATCTAGTACGGTCCTAATCGGTTTGCAATTAACAACATCGTATGTAATTTTATAGCACTGATAATCAAAAAAGTAGCACTTTTTTTGGTTAAAAATCTATCACAAATTAGAGTTTAAAAGTTAGTTGAAAGCACAGGTTCGATTTTACAAGATTTTTGCCGGGAGTCCAAAAGTACACGAAGATTCCACAGAAAAACCACTTTCCTCCTTGTGTGATGTCGGCCTTCTGGCTTGTCGGCTTTGTTTTGACTTGTGGTGACACGAAATTGTGGAGGGCTCCTTGATTTGGAGAATGAGGTCGCTCAAAATTGTGCAGGGGTCTTTCCTTGCTTCAATTTGAGGTCGCACAAAAATGTGCAGGGGTCGTTCCTTGATTCAAACGAGCTCGCATTAATTTGTGTTCGGGTGGTCCTCAGTTGTGTGTTCCCGAGTCGCGGCACCAAATTATTCTGGCCTTTTTTATAACTTATAAAAACAGGAAACAGAATCGGTTTAATTCAAGAGAATCAATAAACGGCGAATTTTAGTAAATTTTTATTGCACGGAATTAGCAACAACATCACACGTATAAAGTTAAAAAAGTGGGCTTGGCTTGTTCATGCCCTGATTTGTGTGATTTATGTGTTTTTTCACAATGAGTTCATACTTAGTTCACGCAGTTTAATTAACATAAACTCAATTGCAAACCAATTTTGAACCGATTAAAATATTAGCATTTTATGATCTGTCAGGTTCGGCTCAAATAGGATTCTCAATTGAAACGACTAAGGTGAGAATCGAACCCACGCCGAACTCCCCGGAACGCACTATGTATACGCTGAGCTATATAGCTGATATTGATAAGCAACTATACTGGCTTTATACTATACTTTCATACTTTAATGCTATGTAGCATTAACAATTTATCTGTTCGCCGCATATATTTTACAAGGAAGAAATGAATGATGGTCTTATCATTCATAAAGGTCGTATCGTTAAACGGATTTTCGGTTATACCCGCATCCTGTTTCAAGCTTTTATAATCTATTATAATTTGATTATAGTAACAGTCTTACAAATTTTGAGAAAAAATTGATTTTAATCATTTATTAATCGAATAAGAATCTCTTTTTGAAATCAAATATAATGAATTATAATACATTATAATCGATTATTATCGATTATGTTTATCTGTATTTCTAATTCATTTGTTTTGCAAAAAAAATCCATTACAATCGATTATAATTGTTTATTATCACTTTTTTTGCCGATTTTGTCTTCGAGTTTGCACCCCGGGTTGACCTCCTTGGACCAAAAATGCTAATCAGACAATTCCATAAACTAAGTCTATTAAAAAATAAAAACATACAAATTTTACATTTTGCTAAAATATTAACGTCGAATTTTCGAAAAACTTTTCTCTTGTTTTGGCATAAAAATCGGTGTATCGTACTATATAAAAAAAACTTTTTGTCAAAAAAAATGCTAACCATACAATTTCCATATATGGAAAATATATGACCAGCATTTTTTGATGGCGATGGCAAAAAATTTTTCAAAGTATTTTGAAACTGCCCCCAAAAACTTTTTTGTGTTTTGTTTTCAACCGCAAATTGATTTTCGTACTCAAACAAACATTTTCAAAAAAATAAATTTTGCATGCAAAATTTAATTTTTGTAAGAATAACGTAGTCCTGGATATTCTAATGTTGAGTTTCTTTCCTTTTCTAAGTTAAATTCAAATCTCTCTGGTGCTGAAATTACAAGTAATTTCAGCACTTACAAATAAGTGGTTTGTTAGTTAGATGGATCGTGATTGGTTAATATTAAATCTTTTATAGAGATAAAATATCCAATTTATAACCAAAGAAAAAATATAGTTTATATCTGGTTCCACCTATCCGGGGTTTACAGAGTTTTGAATCTTAGATCTTCTATCTGTAATGAAGGATGGATGTTGGTCGTTGTTGTTTGACAATTTCCTGTTTTGTTCTGGGAGAAGAAAGTTCCAGGAAGCTGGAGTCATCGATAGAAAGTTATTAGTTATCGTTTGACAAAGACTTTTACTGTCACGGAAATCAATCTGATTTCAAGATGGTTTATTATGATCATCTGTTCTTGATTGGTTGTGGAGAACTGTGTTTCGATCCGGTTTGGGAATGGCTTGAAGATCGTGTTTGGAGGGGATGCCTTGTAACTCGGATCTGTACGTGTACTTGAACATCGAGGTGGTCATTGGTCAGATTCAATGAAGTCCTTTTTTGCAAAGTCAAATCGTACTCTAAATCCTTTATGAGTCGTGATTGTGAGCGGCATGTCAGTTGTATTTAGCCATTCTGTAGGTTGAGTGTCATGAAGTCGTCTAGTCTTTGGATGCTCGTTCTTGGGGTTGTTCGTGATCTATGCACTGCATATTATAATTTACTTTTTATAAAATTTTGTTAGTCTTATTTTTTAGTAATGATTTTGATTAAATGTTTTCGCAAAAGCGCTTAAGTTTTAGTTCAGTTATTTTTAAGAGTTACTCACACTTGAGTACCTCTTGGCAAAAATAGTGATGTGGTCACAAAGCGTGGATGTAGCACGGTGGGTTAGGCCGGCTATAGAGCATGCTCAGGACGTCCTCTCTGGTGGGTTAGGCCAGGAAGGGGAGTATGATTTCGTGCTGGTTTTTTTGAGGGCTCCTGTTTTGTGTTAATTTTTTTGTTATATTATTTATTTGTTTTCCCTTTGTTTCGTTGGTTGTCTCCTTTTCTCGAAAAATAAATTGTTTTTGGTTTGGATTTGTCTTGCGACTTTTTGGTGTTTTATTGGTTCTTTTTTAGACTTGGTAATAGTCTTCAAAAGAATATATTATCCAGTTTTAATTAGTTTATGGTTTATGGTGTTTAATAAGCTGCGTTGGTTAGCTTGGTTATTCTATAATTCCATTCCAACCGGGTTAAAGGAAAAGTGAAAACTTGTTATTGCTTATTTGAGTTGTTGTTAGTGCAAACTTAAAACTTGAAATCATTATTTTTAAACAATTCTTCGTGGGAGAGCTGTGCGATTGTGGATAGAATTTATGTGCGTTTGAACAGAAGTTATAGAAAAGGTTATTACTGCATTTCATTTGTATGAATTTACTGCTTTAAGACTAAATTTTACTGCTTTTTGGGGTTTAAAAGTTAAATTGATTTTCATTGTATTTGTTTTTACTACAATTGGGAAAAGAGTTTAGAGATTAATCTACTACTTTGAATTGACTTTTACTGCATCATTTAGTGCTACTGGTTTAATAGAGTTTAAAATGGAGAATAGAGTTTATATTTTTATCTGTTTTTTCTTGTTTCGAAGGTGATCGTGGTGTGAAGACTAAAGAAAATGCAAATTACTGAAGAAAATGGTTAGTTTTTATTTTGAATTAGTTAGTTTGAAAATTAATAAATTCATATTACCTTTAGTCGTCGGGGAAAACGCCGTGTGGAAAATGTCGTGAATGGCGTCTGAGGTAATTAGTAATTTTGCTAGTATGCGTATTATGTTTTTAGTTTGCAACAGTGGCCAAAACAATTGCAGTGCTTTGATGGTTTTTAGTTCTTCGGTGCCTACTGCAAATTCATGAGGTGTGTTTTGGATTAGATTATAAATTTTATGATTATATTTAGTATTGTGGATGAGTTCTAAAATGGTTACTTCTATAGGTTGAATATATTGATGCGGAATGATCAGGGGTCGGGATTCTTCGTCATTGACGGTCTTCGTGAGGGGACAAAATATATACATTTGAGTGATGGGATCATAGTTTCTGAGGATGCCTTGAAAGTGAGTATTTTTAATGCAATACGTGAAGTTTAGGAAAAACGGTGAGCTGTATTTGGAATTAATAAATTGAAATCTGTGGTGAGGTTGTCGTGATGGTGTGTCTAAATGAAAATGATTTTGGATAAAGCAATTTTAAGTATACGTATGTGTTTGCTTAGTTCTCAACATGATGTCGTGTGAGCAGTGCAAATCGCGTTCTTTTGGTCTCAAGAAGTGAAAGGTTAGTGAAAATAATTGAAATTTTTCGTGAAATGATTCATATGCTTGGATATCTGATAGTGCTTCTGAAAAAATGTGATCATGCTTTTTATCAAGGATGTTAAGTGTGAATATGTATGATGATTGAATAAAAAACTTTTCTATGATTTGTGGATTAGCGAATTTATCGTCGTCAAGAAATTGGTCTTGATGTGATCGGATGATGTTATGATCGTAATATTCAATTGAGTAGTCGTTAGCGCGGGGTGCAGTGAATGTTTTTAGTAATTTTTTCTATTCTACGTTTGTAAATTGGGAGTGAGAGTTGTGGTTAATCTGAATAATTCGTCCTTATTTCTTTCAATATCGGTAGTGGTGTTATAGAGGGGTAGCGTGAGGGGGTTAGTGAAATTATGATAAGCTGTCCAATGAAGTGCGGGTATTTATACATGTTCATCTACAAATTGACGTGGTTCAGGGTTAGGGTCGGATTGATTTAGTGTGTATTGGAGAAATAAAGGTAGGGTTATTTGGAGAAAAATCGTCGTATTGGTTTGGTCTGGATGGTCGATATATTCTCGGGCGGTTCCGGGTTTGGATGGGAATGGGTGATTTGGGAATTGACGTTTAAAAGTTCTATAAGCACGGTTAGTACTATTGGATGATTCTGTTGAAGAGGATGAATGAGCTAATGATGGAGTATAATCTGAAATTGGAGTAGGTGTTGGTGGATTTGATGATGTTATTGTTGATGATAATTGGTTAATAGTTAGGGTGTGGGGATATAGCAATTGTTGTTGGAGTATTATAAAATTATCTGGCTCTTCGGAAATTCGGATATTATCTGGGGAGTTGTTGGTGGGGCGGTCATTATTGAATAGGGAGTAGGTTGGGGTTACTTGAGAAGGAGTGTAGGGGGATGCATGTTGGCTATGGGATTGTATAGGTTGGAAAAGGGGTTTTGAAAAGGTTGTTGAGCTGGTCGGGGTATGTGTAGAAGGGGATGGTTCTGAATCGGCGAATTCGTCGGGGATTTCAATATCAGAATTATTGAATTGTGAAATTGTTGTATAAATTGTGATATCTGAGTTAGTGTCAGAATTCATGCCGGATGATGTGTTAGCTTGTGGTGAATCAGGTGGCGGAAAAGCAGAAAGTGGGATAATAAGGAGTGGATTTTGGAGGTTGGCAGGGTGGGAGCTTGATCGGTGGAGTGGTCAAATTTGTCTGCTCATCGTTGGCTAAAAAAATGATTATTTTGAGACTGAAAAGTGGTGGTATGGGGCTGTTCAAAGATTTGTTTGTATGTGTCGTCAAGTGGCGGGTGTTGTGTCACTATATGTTGGATGGGGCTTTGTATGTGGCTGGGTCTTAAGTTTTGGGGGTTTGTGATTGCTAAGTTTCGTGAGACTAAAGATAAAGGATGATTATTTGGCAAATGGGGTGCCGTAGCTAATGCGGTTGTAATATTATTTGAGTCATCGTATGTGTTGGGATTTGTTGATAGTTTTGTAATGTATTCTTTAATTTGTGCATCTAGGAGGATTTTGTATATTGATGATGAAAATATTCCAAAAAATCCTGCAAATAATATGCGTGCTACGCTAGCTTGTCGGTTTACTTGTGTATGTATTGTGCATGTGTTATAGATTCCTTTTAGTAATGAGAAAAGAAATCCAATAAAATTAAACATTGTGTATAAGATAGTCAATCTTTCTAAGATGTAATATGGCCATCCTAGAAAGGCTAGAACTTCGTTTTTGAGATTTACAAAGCTAAAGATATTGATTGGTGATATATCTTCTGGTCGATATTTTTCACCGTTTAAATATATGTAATCTTTGATGTCTTTAAAATATCCACTGTAGTCTTGTTGCAAATATCTGAAAATCTTGCTGTTTCTGCAAGTTTTCTTAAATTTTGTTTTATTGATTGTCGTTGTATAGTGTCCATTTGTGTTAGTAATTCTTGAAACTGTTGTGTTCTAATGTGATGTTGTATATCAATTTAGAATATATATACCTATCGATTGTAAATCGATATTTGGATTACGGGCTATAGCGCGAATGCTTTCAGGTGAAAACTTTTTTAATGGTGGCATTATTGTCGGGTATGGTTTTAGTAGATATTATTTATCTTCGTCGGGATTTTTTTTGTACAACGTTGTGGCTATTGTGTGATCCACATGGTACTGATGTGTTCCAAAAATATGATCGTCTTGAGAGTGTATCAACAAAATATACTTTATTTTTGTTGAATATGGGGATTACTTTGTAACATCTTTTATCTTCAAAACGTATAAGGGTAATTTTTTTTTGGTACAATTGTAATACCATAAAATATTTCCTTTATAATCAATAAAATTTGATCTATTTCCGGATAACAAATATCCTGCATATGGTATTTTGAGGACTGCTAGTGCTAGTGACTGTAGAATTTGTCACAATCGTCTGTGGTTGTCCAAATTTTCTCTCTAGAGTTTTCAAAGCGTCCTTGTAGAATACTCCACTGTAAGCGAATTCGGCAATTGCATTCTTCGCTTTGCCCGAAACGAGAGTTTTGAGATATGTCAGTTTGACATCATCACTTAAAACTTTTGCATCGATTGCACTTTTGAACTGACCAAACCATTCAGGCCACTGCAACGGATTTCCGTCGAAAGAAGACATTTTCCATTCAGGCAAGGGACCTTTCTGGCTCAGTGTCAAGATTTCAGCTAGGTCGTGATTTGTGATTGGTTTACTGCTCGTGGACGTAAATGGGCCATATTGTTTGTTCTCATTTGTATAATGCGCCATCAGCGGTTTTGAATAGATTGCGGCGTCTAAAGTTTTAGGATCACCGACATAAAAAGTTGTTCCTCCGCTAGAGAACGGTTGAACATTCGATGGCTGTGTGACATAATATGAGTTAGGGGAGAAGGTGACTGGTGGAGGATTGAGAGGACCAACGTTAGTAAAAACGTTGGGAAAAAGGTTTGTTGAGCAATGGGCATTGAGCTCGTCGAGATATTAGAATGATGAAAACTACTCTGCATCAAAGGGTTGTAGTTGTATAGCTTGGTCGAAGGTAGCTGTTCCTTTGGCTCATACGTACTGTTTAACTTTAGGTTTGGCAAGCGGACACTTGTATTTGATGTATGAGGGACGTTAATACTCTGTGAGTTTATACACGTGGTTTCGAAATAATCAGCAAATGAATGTGAGTTATTAATCATCGTCAGATTTCTACTGAAAGGCGGTTCAATACTTGCAAATGACAAGAACTCGGAAGCTGGTTCCAGATTGACACTTTGGACTGGCGCCACGGGCTGAACTATCTCCTGAGTTGGGAATTGAGTGTTCACCCAACTTCTTGTCCTGTCTTCCTCCGTTTGGTTCTCATGAACGGCCATTGCCAATTTCGATCTGCTACGACGAAGTTCACAAATTTCAGAGGCGTCTTCCAGATATTCAGCCTCTTCGATAGTTGCTTCAGCTAGCTTTTGACGGCTTTCCTCTACAACCACATCAAGATCAAGTTGACCCTTCATCGACTGAATCTGGATCTCTTGCTTTTTCAAACGAAGCTTAGCCTCTACTTGGCGTTCAACTTCCTCGCGTCTAATTTTTGCAAGAGCTGCCTCTCTTCGACGCTCACTCGAAGTCATTGATGCAATCTTAGGACGCTGTGAAAGGGGTTTCTTGGAACGGACGGATTCGCTTGGCATTGGGGTTCGTGCAGTTGCTACCTGGTCCTCTTGATGTTTAATTTGAAAGTAAATTTAAGCTAGACCTAATACATCGTCATGTTTTGCAGTGGTAGATCGTAGGTAAAACTCAAGTTGATTTATTGTTTCAGCAGCGTTGTTGCTGCGCATAGACAAAGATTTAAGCTCATCATTTTTCTCCATAATTTTTTGTAAGCAAATGCTAGATTTTTCTATGTACATTTCAATTTTAGCTGGTCTATCATTCGCACTTATATATTCCGTAATTTTGGCATGGTAATCGAAAAGATTTATTTCTAACTCTTTCCTGGCAAGATAAATTTTGTTTAGCTTCTGGCCGAGATCAAGCTCCATTTTGAAATATTTGTTTCTAAATAAGAGCAAAAAAAAAATAGTGTCGGTTGACGGAATCAAACTAGAGTCAATTCAAGTAGCCGCGTCCTATACCAAACGAGAGGATCCTCGCAAGACCCCTACGATTCTCGTTGCCTACGGAACAGAAGGACCACAAACTACAAGATTGAAAATAAAGATGAATTTAACTAATAAAAAAAAATCAAGTTTTATAATGCATTACAAATGTTAAATATTCTTCGACTGTTGTCATTTGTGAAATCTTTTGCTTATCTGCTTTTCTTTTCCTTGAACTTGGTCGACGACTTTTAAATTTATTGATAAGTTTGGACAGATTGGGGAGATAACGTCGGATGATTCTCAAATTTTTTATTTCTAAAAACGCCGGAGGATGAATTAATTTAAGCTTACGAATTAGTTCTTTATTTCTAGTTTTTCTTTTTGATATTAAATGTTTGGTCACATTAATTGTTAATATTCCTGTTTCAACCAAACGTCCGTAAAAATTAGGGGTATTTTGACGGTGTACGTAAATAATGGCTGATATTTTGTTTTTATACTCTTCTAAAATTTTAATCAGACTTTCTGGTGTAAGTGGGTTATCGTTGTTTGATCAATGCTTGCTCAATGAATTATTTATAACATCGTGCCAAATTATAAAGTTTTTCTCTATCATACATTTTGGGGAATTGCTTAAAAGATATTGAACAGTCTTTTGCCGGTTATTTGCATTCAAACTTAAGCTTAAACCTGGAACTGCTTTAAAAGTGTCGTCGAGGCGTTTTTGTAGAGTTAATGGTAATGTATTTACGGAGTGATGGAGAGAACTCGCAGCAATGATGAACACCATTGAAAGTGATAAGCGATACGATTGTTTTAATGGCAATCAATATAAGGAGTCTGTTGATGTAAAGTCGTCCATAGAAATGAAAAAAAAAACAAATTTATCACGATAAGACTTTAAGAACCCTTAGCTGAGGGCTTTTTAAGGTTTTGCTAAGGCTTCGATTCAGTACTATTTAAGTTAACGCGTACGGTTTCTCGGTTAAACTCAACGACGTTACGGCGAAACGGTAGTAGTAACGGTCACGGCGGTATGCGGCCAAAAACGGGGCGAGCCGAGCAAATTTTTTAAAGTTTATCCAACCACTGGAGGAAACCGAGGTAGGGATTCACTCAAAAAACTTGCTCGACACGATTGACGGTTTAAACGTTTGAACAGGCGAGACGAAAACGGTGTTTTCCGATTTTGCTCTAAATTTGGGCAAAATTTTTTTTTTGTCAGTGAAAGTTTTGGGAAATGTTGGAATAACTTTTTTTTTTCGAGAAATTTTTTTTGAAAATTTTGATTTATTTTTTTGCGAAACTTTTTTGGAAAATTTTCTGATTTTTTTTTTCACAAAATTTTTTGGGTTCGAGATTATCCTGGGGTAATAGGGTACTGGGTATGAACTAGGATTAGGTATCTAGTACGGTCCTAATCGGTTTGCAATTAACAACATCGTATGTAATTTTATAGCACTGATAATCAAAAAAGTAGCACTTTTTTTTGGTTAAAAAACTATCACAAATTAGAGTTTGAAAGTTAGTTGAAAGCACAGGTTCAATTTTACAAGTTTTTTGCAGGGAGTCCAAAAGTACACGAAGATTCCACAGAAAAACCACTTTCCGCCTTGTGTGATGTCGGCCTTCTGGCTTGTCGGCTTTGTTTTGACTTGTGGTGACAGGAAATTGTGGAGGGCTCCTTGATTTGGAGAATGAGGTCGCTCAAAATTGTGCAGGGGTCGTTCCTTGTTTCAATTTGAGGTCGCACAAAAATGTGCAGTGGTCTTTCCTTGATTCAAACGAGCTCGCATTAATTTGTGTTCGGGTCGGTCCTCAGTTGTGTGTTCCCGAGTCGCGGCACCAAAATATTCTGGCCTTTTTTATAACTTATAAAAACAGGAAACAGAATCGGTTTAATTCAAGAGAATCAATAAACGGCGAATTTTAGTAAATTTGTTTATGTTTTTTTAACATAAACTCAATTGCAAACCAATTTTGAACCGATTAAAATATTAGCATTTTATGTTCTGTCAGGTTCGGCTCAAATAGGATTCTCAATTGAAACGACTAAGGTGAGAATCGAACCCACGCCGAACTCCCGGAACGCACTATGTATACGCTGAGCTATATAGCTGATTTTGATAAGCAACTATACTGGCTTTATACTATACTTTCATACTTTAATGCTATGTAGCATTAACAATTTATCTGTTCGCCGCATATATTTTACAAGGACGAAATGAATGATGGTCTTATCATTCATAAAGGTCGTATCGTTAAACGGATTTTCGGTTATACCCGCATCCTGTTTCAAGCGTTTATAATCTATTATAATTTGATTATAGTACCAGTCTTACAAATTTTGAGAAAAAATTGATTTTAATCATTTATTAATCGAATAAAAATCTCTCTTTTTGAAATCAAATATAATGAATTATAATACATTATAATCGATTATTATCGATTATGTTTATCTGAATTTCTAATTCATTTGTTTTGAAAAAAAAAATCCATTACAATCGATTATAATTGTTTATTATCACATTTTTTGCCGATTTTGTCTTCGAGTTTGCACCCCGGGTTGACCTCCTTGGACCAAAAATGCTAATCAGACAATTCCATAAACTAAGTCTATTAAAAAATAAAAACATACAAATTTTACATTTTGCTAAAATATTAACGTCGAATTTTCGAAAAACTTTTCTCTTGTTTTGGCATAAAAATCGGTGTATCGTACTATATAAAAAAAACTTTTTGTCAAAAAAAATGCTAACCATACAATTTCCATATATGGAAAATATATGACCAGCATTTTTTGATGGCGATGGCAAAAAATTTTTCAATGTATTTTGAAACTGCCCCCAAAAACTTTTTTGTGTTTTGTTTTCAAACGCAAATTGATTTTCGTACTCAAACAAACATTTTTAAAAAAATAAATTTTGCATGCAAAATTTAGTTTTTGTAAGAATAACGTAGTCCTGGATATGCTAATATTGAGTTTCTTTCCTTTTCTTTTCATAACTTTTTTCAAAAACGTTTCAAACTCCTCTTTCTTTTGTATGACATGTTTTTGTATACCTTGATCAATGTTGGGTAATTTAAAAATTAAATTTTAGAAATAATCATCTTTGGAATTTTTTGCCAAAGTTTAAAAGTTCGTTACTTTTCTTATATTATTTGTATGAGACAGAAGTAAAACAATTCAGGCTGTTTCTAATGCATTGTTAATGCGAGACGACCAAACCTTTGGTTTCTACTTTTGAGTAACCGGGGTTTATGTCATTTGTGTTTGGTTACGAACACAAGCAAAAAATTTTGAGAAATTAAAATGTAAAAGGCAATATTTTGGGTCTATGGAAAAAGCTAGTCATACAACTTCCACATATGAAAAAATTCTAATCATAGACCTTTCATGCAATTTTCTGTTTTTATGGAATTGCATGAAAAGTGTATGATTAGCAATTTTCCATAAATGAAAATTGTATGACTAGCATTTTTGGTCAACCCGGGACCTAAATTGCTTATATTTTATGCCTTTTGTCGACGTTGATTTATGTTTAAATTAGGAATGGTTTATGTTTAAATTTTTTTTCATTTCTTCATGATTATAGTTGTTTCATGGCGCACATTTTAAATTTTGTTTATCATTAAAATATCAGCACACAGCTCTAGTTTCATGATTTATACAGAAAAATTATATTTCAAATACCGCGGGTAGGCCAAACTCTCCGACTCTTCCCCTTCCCACCTGCAAATTTTGTTGAGTAATTTTTCTGTTCACATTGTCAAGTTGTTATGAAATTTGGCATGCGGACATTTGATCTTCATATTCAACCTTGTAAAACCACTCGTTTCACGGTGAATTCGATGCTCATGTGAAGTGGGGAGGGGGAAAGGAAAAAGAGCCCCTCTGCAATTACAAAAGTGTACAGGTCACAAAAAAAGTGTTCCACTTCCAGTTTCGACAACTTACGCCATTTTCAGATTTCCCTGCGGAAGAAAAATTATTTTTTGATCAGGTTTCCTTAAATTGGGTTAATTTTAAGAAAAAAAGTATCCAATAAAAATTGATCATGAAACTCAAATAAATTCAAAGAAAGTTAAATTCTTAGTTTGAAATTCAAAACCAGAATATTTAAAAAAAAAAACTATTCAATTTTTTTGTTTCTTGTTTCTTCTGTTTATTGACTGTTTTCCAGCAGTTTTTGACTATGTTTCAAAACTTTGAAGGCTGTTTGGCAAAACTGAAAGCGGAATACGAAATACCATCCCGCAAACAAAACTGGTCCAGCATAAAATAGTGCTAATTGGTCACCTCTTAACACTTAATTGTTTGATTGTCCATAATTTGTAACATTATAATCCATAATAAAAGATTACAATTCCGCAAATGGCTTTTAACCTCCTATTATCTCTTATAATCTATTATAATAGATTATAAGCCTTCTTTCAGTCAAAAATCTCCAAAAGTGAGATGTCTTGTCTTTCTTTGGTTCATCTGAGCACAAAGTCTTACCAAGAAACAAAAGTTATATAGAGATCCTTTCATATGAGTGGAAAGGTTCTCGCGGTAGATGAAAAACAAATTTTCCGAATCAATCATGAAACTAAATCAATTTGTTGATGTTTTGGTGTTTAAAAACGCTTAAAATATGCATCACAAAACAACTCTAATGGGGAAGAAATAAAAAAAAAACTTATAAATTTGAATTAATTGGGAAACTTCAAAAATAATTTTCTCATTTTTCATAGGAACCAACGTCTACAAAAAGCATTAAAAATAAGCAATTTAGATGCAACTTCAAAGACAAAAATGGACATACAAAAGGGATTATAATCAATTATAATCGATTATAACAGACTTTTGTGCAAAATTAACGAAATAGAAAATTGAATAAAAATAATGGATTATAATAAAATATAATCGATTATAATTGTATCGAAAAAAAGACGAATAAATAATCAATTATAATCGATTACAATGCATTATATTTAATTACAATTTGATTTTTTTTAAATAAGAGATTATAATCGATTATAAATTGATTAAAACTGATTGTTTCTCATTTTTAGTGAGACTGGAACTAAAATGGTAATATAATCACTTATTAACGCTTAAAACTGGATGCGGCCAGTAAGTTATTATTCAGAAAAACTTTTTTTAATAAGAAAGTGGTACTTGCTCTCCCAGAAACCTGTTAAAAAATTTCAATTTAGTAAACCTAAATTTTGACTCGAATCGAGGGAGGCAATTTTCTTACAAGAAGCCGGTGGTGACCATTTTTTAACCATCAAAACCATACCGATTTTGGATGCCGAAAACCCGAAAGAATTAACAGTACAGTTTTGCCGTGTTTTTCCTGAATCAAATTCAAATATGCTAACAACCTTCAAAATTGGCATGAAAACATGTCGGATCATTAAAAAGACTGAATGTTAGTGGAACTTGCTTGGTTACAATTGTTAAGTTCGTTTTCGTTTGCAGTTTGAAATGTCAATTAGAAATTGTATTGATCCGATTGCAATTGAATATGCAGTTTCAGAATTGGTATGTCCACTCGCAAATCACTTGGGAGTAGTCGTAGCAGTTTTGATCGTTGAGACCTTCGCCTCCAGGGCTTGCATTTGCGCATGTCTCAATCTTTTTAACTATTCACAAACAAAACATGCATTACGAGGCGGTGTTTGTTCTAATTCAGACCTGAGACAATATGCTTTCCAAACATTTTCTATGAGTCATTACCCGAGTTGACCAAAAATGCTGATCATGCATTTCCATAAGTACAGAAAAAAGCATGAAAAGTCTATGATTAGTGATTTTTTATATATGGAAATTGTATGACTAGCCTTTTCCCATGAACTAAAAATATTGGTTTTTTACATTTTAATTTCTCAAAGTTTTACGGTTGTGTTCGTGACTGAACACAAGTGACAAAAACTTTGCTAACTCAAAGTAAAATAACCAAACGTTTGACATTCTCCCATTAAAAATACATCGGAAAGAGGCTGAAACTTCTCAGTTCTGACTTACACAAATAATACAACGAAAATATCAAACTTTCAACCTTTGGAAAAAGTTCTCAGAGATGGTTATTTCTAAAATTTCAAATTACCAGACATTGATCAAGGCATACATAAACAAACCATACAAAAGGAAGAAGAGTTTTTAGCGTTTTTGAAAAAAAAACTTATAAAGTGAAAAGGAAAAAAACGTCCAATATTACGTTATACACAAAAAAATGTCAGTAAATTTTGCATGTCAGTTTTTTTTTCAAAACTGTTTGTTTGAATACAAATATCAATTTGCAGTTGAAAAAACTCAAAAAGACATTTTGGGGCAACTTCAAAAACACTCAGAAAGTTTTTTGTTGTCGCCATCAAAAAATGCTACTCACACATTTTTCATATATGGAAAATGTATGATTTGCACTTTTTTGACCAAAAAAATGTTTTTTTTTCTATAAGTACGATACACCGATTCTTATGCAAAACAAGAAAAAAAATTTCTTGGAAATTTCGATCACACCATTTTAGCGAAATTTATGAAATTTGTATGATTTGTATTTTTTCATAGATTTAGTTTATTGAATTGTATGATTAGCATTTTTGGTCTATGGAGGTCAACCCGGATTTTATAATTATAAAATTAAGTTGATGAGCATGAAAGGTGGGACCAGTTATTCGAATCTATCGCTCATTCAAACGCCAATGGCTTGAAAATCAAAAGTAGTAGTCGCATTTTGAATTCTCTGAAAACGGATTTGTTTTGATGACGACTTACTTATTGATTTGCCTTACTGTTAAGTTGAATTGCTTGCTGTACTTTTATCAGCTATAAAAATCTTTTCTGTTACAATATTTAAAAGTTTTTCTGTAACAATTTTAGTTACATGACTATGAATTCTAACATCTTTTGCTAATTTGTTTCTAAAACTTTTTCTAATCCCGATTTTTGCGGGGTTGTTTATTTAGTTGCAAATAGTCAAGATCAAGCGCTAAGTAGAGAAAAAAGACCCCGAATCAGGGGCAACACAATTTTTTTGTTTGAAGTAATGAGGAGAACTGTAGGATGGAAAAAGCTCTTTTTTTGCACTGAGTAGTACATTTTAGATATATATCGTGTAAAATCATCCAACAACTAATGTTGCCAAAAAAAATAAAAGATTTGTTGTCATGGATTTTTATCAAATTGAGTTTCGATATTCGAAACTACAATGATTCTTAGTGCCACTTTGAAGTCTTAGAAAACGTTATACAAGCCAGATTAGAGTTTATAATTTTTGAACCTTACTCATTAAAACCAATCACCAAAAAAAATTTTTTGGTGATTTTGCATTATGATACTTATTATCTTTAAACAAATTCGTTGTTGTTTCAAAAAAGTGAAGAAAAAACTTCAGTTTTTACAAAAGAGGGAAAAAACTCGAGGGCTCAAATGTGCAAAACATGCTTCATGTGGTCGCTTTACATATTTGAAACTCATCCGTACCAGCTCAATAGGACTCAGTCGCCCAATTTTTCACGCTAACTTCTTTTGCTGCTTCCTTTTTTCAAGGTGCTCATTAATTGATAATAAAAAGCCATCAAATGAAAAAAAGCAATTAGATGCTTAAAGACCAATTTTAAGCAAGTAAAAAAATAACGTCAACTTTGAGGGTAACCACATCATTTTCATGGGTGTGTTCATTTCACCGTATTAGATGTGAAACTTTCAAAGGTGCGACCTAACTTCCTGAGAGGGTGACGGGAAATTCTCATTTCACCAGACTTATGTTGTTCTTTGCTTCATGATCAGAATCTTCGGATTTGAAACCCAATTTTTGTAACTAATCTGAGTTTTTGGCACTCTCGGGGCGTACTGCTTGCTTGATGAAACATGTAACTGGCTTCCTACAGACATAGTTTTTCGTTTTTAGGCATTCAATCGTTTTTGTATCAGGGTCATGGTTAATCTGAAGCTTAAAAAACAGGTTTTGTTTTGCTGTGGTTACTTTTATGCTGAAGATAGTTCTAAGAAGCATGTTGGTGCTCGTTTTACGTCCTATTGGGGCTTTTTTGTCTTTGCGTGTTCGATGAGTCACTGAGTCGCCTAACAGATCTCCTTCGGCCATGTTTCACCAATCGATCGAGTGTTTTCACGAAACACTGAAAGTTTTGTCTGTTTTTTTTTTCATTCACGGTAATTTTAATGCTGCATCTTAACCTTTTTAGATTTATTGCAATCACACAATTTATTGGCTCAACAGGAACACACAGTTTTTTAGCTACTTAAATGATTTTTTGTGTATATTTGCACGATTTGTGACGTATGTTTTTGAGGCTAAGTCGTGCACGAAAAGTTATTGGGTAGAAATTATATGAATATTCGTGTTTCAATTTCATAGTGTATGGCAATATTTGTTTAACAGATTCTATTAAGACTATGCTCACTTTTTCTACCCAAGTTTATTTTATCAAAAACAATTATTAAAACTTCTTCAGAAAGTATTTCAATTTTCTAGTTCTTCTGGTCTAGAGCTAAGTAAATTTTAACTTTTAAAGCATTGTTTGGAACCAGATGAAATTTTTATATATCAGAAGTTCCTGATAGTGCTGTCTGTTTATTGAGTTAGGACTGGAGTGTATAACTCATAGAGTAATTTCGGATAGGGTACACCGTCTGCTCGTCACGCTATCTTATTTTCGGCCGGATAGATTCGTGCAACTTCTTAGTCTAATACCGATCCTAATCTTACTCTTATACTATCTAGTCTCAGGTTGTTTAACTAGTCTCTGCTAGGCTCAATAGATCTAGGGTATACTGGTTTATTGCGGCTGCTGAAGTACTCGGGAGAGTGCAACTAATTTCTAAGTTAAATTCAAATCTCTCTGGTGCTGAAATTACAAGTAATTTCAGCACTTACAAATAAGTGGGTTGTTAGTTAGATGGATCATGATTGGTTAATATTAAATACTTTACATTGGTAAAATATCTAATTTATCCAATCATAAAATGTAGTTTAGATCAGGTTCCACCCATCCGGGTTTTACAGAGTTTTTTAGAACAGTTCTTCTGTAATTCAAAAGATGGATGATGGACGTTGGTATTTGGCGAACATCATAATTTTCTTCCGCTTCTTCTTTGTTAAAGAAGTTCCAGGAAGCTGGAGTTAGGGACATAAGACGTTGTGTTCTTTTTGTGACAACGACTGAGTCTCTGCATCAAAATCAATTCTGGTTTCAGAATGGTTGGCTATGTCAGGTTTTTCTGTTCTTCGAGGAGAACTTCTTTTGTATCTGATCTAGCTTGGGAATGGCGTGGAGATTGTGCGTGGAGGGGATGGCTGGTTTCTCGGATCTGTACGTATACTTGAACATCGAGGTGGTCATTGGTCTAGTTCAATGAAGTCCTTTTCTGCGAGGTCAAGTCGTACTCTAAATCCTTTGAATTGTGATTGTGAGCGGCATATTGATTGTAGTTGGTCATTCTCTCTCGAGTGTGGTGGGGTCGTTTTGTCTTTTGATGTTCGTCCTTGGTGTTGTATTCTGATCTATGTATTGCATCATGTAATTTACATTTTATAAAACTTTTATTAGTTTAATATTTTTTAATTATGATTTTAGTTAATTGTTTTCACACAAGCTTTTTGTTTTAGTTCGGTTATTTTGAAGAGTTACTCACCCTTGAGTAGCTCTTATTAAAAATAGGAGTGTGGTCGCAAAGCGTGGATGTAGCGCGGTGGGTTAGGCCGGCTATAGAGCATGCTCAGGACGTCCTTCCTGGTGGGTTAGGCCAGGGGTGGAAGTATGATTTCATGCGGTTTTTGTGAGGGGTCCTGTTATGTGACAACGTTTTATGTTGGGTTTGTTGTGGTCTTTCTTATGTCTTGTTGGTTATGTCCTTTTTCCAAAAATCAAATTGTTTGTGGTATGGGTTTGTCTTTTGACTTTTTTGTGTTTTATTATTTCTTTCTGAGACTTTATAATAGTCTTCAAAAGAATAATTTATCCAGTTTTAAACTGGGTTAATCCGGTTTGGGTACCGTTGGTTTCCTTTTCTTAGTCATGCTGTTATTCTATGATTTGTGGTATTTAGTAAGCTGCGTTGGTTAGTTTTGTTTAATATATGATTCCTTTCCAACCGGGTTAAAGGAAAGTTTGAAACATGTTATTTTATGTTAGAGTTATTGAGTGTGAAAACTTGAAACTGAAATTCATTATTTTAAACAATTCTTCGTGGGCGAGCTGTGCGAGTGTGGATAGAATTTCTGTGCGAATGAATGAAAATATCAAAAGGTTAGTACTGCATTTGCATTTAATCAATTTACTACATAGAATTTGGAAATTTACTGCTAGTTATGGGGGAATTTTAAGTTACAAATTATCATTATAATTAGATTTACTGCTTGGGGGGAAAATTTTATAGATGAATTTACTGCATTGGTATTAAATTTATAATTTATAAGTGTAAGAGATTAATAATAAAATCTTAAAATTAATTGATGAAATTTGCGATTTTTTATTTGTCTTTTGTGGTTTTTGTAGGTGATTGTCGGATGAAAGCTAAAAATCTAAAGAAAACATGGATAAAGAATGGTGAGTTTTTAATACTGTAATTAGTTAGTAATATTCATTTAATTCATACTTACCTGTTAGTCGTCGGGGAAAAAACCGTGGGGGAAAATGTCGTGAATTAGATCTGAAGTTGTTAGTAGTTTAGCTAAGATGCGGATGATATTTTTAGTCTGAAGTAGTGGCCAAAGCAATTGAAGTGCCTTAATGGTGGTTAATTCTTCAGTGCCAACTGCAAACTCATAAGGTGTGTTTTGGATTAAGTTATATAATTTGTGATTAAATTTAGTGTTGTGGATGAATTCTAATATTGGGATTTCTATAGGTTGTACAAACTCGTGCGGGATAAGGAAGGGTCGGTTTTCGTCGGCGTTGAAGGTCTTGATGATGGGACAGAAGATGTACATTTGGGTTATGGGGTCATAATTACAAAGAATACCATGGAGGTTAGTGTCTTTAATACAATATGTGAAATTTAGGAAATATGGTGAAGTGTATTTTGAATTAATGAATTGAAAACGATGGTGTGGTTGTCTAGAGGGTGTGTGTAGGTCAAAGTGATTTTGGATGAAACGATAATAACTATATGTGTGGGTTTGTTTAGTGCGCAACATAATATCGTGTGAGCAGTGCAAATCTCTTTCGTGTGGTGCAAGGAAATGAAAGGTTAGTGAAAATATTTGGAAGCGTTCTTTAAAACTTTCGTATGCTTGTGTGTCTGTTAGTGCTTCTGAAATAATGTGGTCATATTTACGGTGGAAGATGTTTAGTGTAAATACATATGGTGTCTTGATGAAAAATTTCTCGGTGATTTGTGGATTAGCGAAGCGATCGTCGTCTAGGAATTGATCTTGGTTAGCTCTGATGATGTTGTGATCGTAGTATTCTAGTGTATATTCATTAGCTCTAGGTGCAGTGTGTATTTTTAGTGATTTCTTATATCCAACGTAAGTAAATTGTCTAGCGGTTAGTGGTGTAGTTAGTCGATATAGCATGTCCTTATTTCGTTCTATATCGATGGGAGTGCTGGATAAAGGTAAGCAAAGAGGGTTAGTGAAGTGATAGTATGAGGTCCAAGAGAGAGTGGGCATTAAAACGTATTCATCTACAAAGTTGCGTGTTTCGTTAGTGTCGTGAGGGGTGTTTAAGGTGTATTGTGGGAATGAGGGTAAGGTGATGGCTAAAAATTCTTTCGTGTTAGTATGTTTGGGGTGGTTGATGTATTCACGGGCTGTTCCTGGTTTTGCTGGGAAAGGATGGTTGGGGAACTTTCTTTTAAAAGTGCGATAAGCTCTATTAGTGTTGAGTGAAGATATAGTGGATGTGGATGACGGTGTTAATGATTCATTATAATCTGAAGAGAGTGTAGGGGTAGGGGGGTTGGATGAATTTATAGTGGAGGAAATTTGGTTTATGGTTGGGGTATTAAGGTGGTAGGGTTGTTGTTGGAGGGTAATAAAATTATCTAGCTCTGGGGAGATTCGGGGGGTGTCGGGAGAATGAGATGATTGGTCAGAATGGTATGATGAGTAGGTTGGGGTAACTTGGGAAGCATAAGAGGGTGTGGAAGTGATTGGGTCAGGGTTATTGGATAATATGGGTTGAAAAGGGAGTTGAGAAAATTTAGAAGAGTTATGAAAATTATTGGATGGGGATGGTTCTGAGTCGGCAAATTCATCGGGGGTTTCAATATTTGGGTTATTGAGTTGTGAGATGGAGTATAAAACTGATATATGTGAGTTAGTGTCGGAATTCATGCCTGATGTTACATTACTAGATGGGAAATCGGGTGGCGGAAAAGCAAAAAGTGGTATTATTGGGATTGGAGAGGTGAGATTGGTTGGGTGGGAATTTGATCGGTGTAGTGATCCAAGTTGTCGGCTCATCGTGGGCTAAAAAAGTTATTATTTTGAGACTGAAAAGCGGTGGTATGGGGTTGTTCAATAATTTGTTCATAAGTATTATCATCTTGTGACTGATGTGTCATTATATGTTGGATGGGACTTTGTGATGTGGTGAGTCGAAAATTTGGATTATGTGTGATTGCTAAATTTCGAAAATTTCGTGGGACTAGGGATAGTGGATGGTTATGTGGTAGGGGTGGTAATTGTGGTGCCGTTGGAGTTGTGTCTACATTGTTATGTTCTTCGTCGTATGTGTTTTGTCGTTTTGCTATTTTTGTGTTGTATTCTTTTATTTGTGCGTCTAAAAGAATTTTATTTATAGATGTGGAAAAAATTCCGAAAAATCCTGCAAAGAGTATGCGTGCTACGCTTGCTTGTCTATTTACTTGTGTGTGTATAGCACATGTGTTGTAGATTCCTTTTAAGAGTGAGAAAAGAAATCCAATAAAGTTAAACATTGCATATAAAATAGTCAATTTTTCTAAGATGTAGTAGGGCCATCCTAGAAAATCAAGGATTTCATTTTTGATTGTAACAAAACTAAAAATGTTGATTGGTGATATATCTTGGGGACGGTATTTTTCGCCGTTTAGATATATATAATCTTTAATGTCTTTAAAATATCCGCTATAGTCTTGCGTGTAGATATCGGCAAATCCTGCGGTTTCTGCAAGTTTGCGTAGATTTTGGTCAATTGATTGCCTTTGTATAGTGTCCATTTGTGTTAATAATTCTTGGAATTGTTGTGTTCTAATGTGATGTTGAATATCTGATTTTGAGTATATTCCTATTGATTGTAAGTCTATATTTGGGTTTCGAGCAATAGCGCGAATGCTTTCTGGTGAAAATTTTTTGAGTGGTTGCATTAATGTGGGATATGGAGTGAGAAGATAATATTTATTTTCATCAGGATTTAGTTGTACTACATTGTGGCTATTTTCTGATCCACATGGGACTGCGGTATCCCAGAAATAGGTTCTTCGTGAAAGTGTATCCACGAAATGTACTTTATTTTTATAAAAGATAGGGATTCTTTTATAACAACGTTTATCTTCAAAAACGTATAGTGGTGATACTTTTTTAGTGCAAGTATAAAACCATAAAATGTTTCCTTCATAGTCTAAAAAATTTGATCTACTTCCTGATAATAAGTATCCTGCATAGGGTTTTTTTAATACTGCTAGTGCGAGTGATTGTAATATTTGTGTTCGTTCTAATTCGCATAGTTGGTGTAGTGTTTCTAATTCGGAGAGTGACATTTCTTGAAAAATGCGGCTAATTGTATAATCTAGTTTCATGTCTAAGTGAATATCATAGTGGATATTACCGAAATATGTAGTATTCATTAGTGATAATTCTTGTAAACGTGTGCTATGAGCGTCTTGGGGTTTTAGATGTCCACCAGGTTGACCTGTGCTTTTTTGAAATTTAACTGGTATATATGATGTTCCTTCATTTTGGCGTTTACTTGTGGCGTATGGGTCGATTTTTATCTTTCCAGTGGTCATGTCGAATCCATTTTCGTATTCAACTAGTATTTCAGAGTATTGTGTTTTATGAAGTGGATTTCTATATTTACATGCAAGTTCTGTTTCTTGATATATTTGAAAACGTGTTAATTTATTTTCTATTTTGTGAATGTTTCGAAAATCAGTACTTATTTTTCGTGATGGATTTACTTGTTCATATGGTATTGATTGTATGAAATATTTGTCGTGAAATTTGATCATACGAGCGTGTACTCTTGCTACTTGAAATGTTGTACATGTATCTTCGGGGAACCATACAATTGTTGCTTGTGTTCTCGTTGTAGGGTCGCAATATCCTTGATCATTTTTACAAGGTAATCGGATTCCTTGATAGATCATTGTATTATCAGATAAATCTCGTGTGAGTTGTATTTTTTCGAGTTGTATTTTCCAATCGAAAAACATTATTTCTTGGTATCCTTTATTTTTCGTGTCTGCTTTGCAGTTTGATGGGTTATTTATACCAATGTGTGGTATCCAATGTTTATCGTGTAGGTCATAGGTTAATCGTCCGTGTGCGCCGTTATACGGGTATTTGTCGTCTAATTTTATATGTCCTTGGTGTCTTTCAAGTTGTGATTGATGTACGGAGTCTGAAAAAACTTGAAAGTTAACTAACTTCCTTTCGGAGTTTTTATTTTGTGTGATGTTTAATCTAAGTAATTCATTCTTACAATCGTCGGGATTGAGATGTAAAAGACGTTCTATATTACTCTGATAGAATGATTCATGGTCAAGTCGGTTTTTGTTTCCGTTGGAGACTTGTGAACAATGTACTTTCTTTTCGGAGAATGTTGCTGTGAATTTATAACCTGTAACTGTTGTTGCTCGGGCTTTTGAATAGAGTGTTGCTATTACATTTGTGGTTTCTATAGCTTGTGGTTCTGTTTCACATTGTGACACTTGATTTATTGCATATTTGTGTAGTGTTTTTTGTTCATTTTCTTCACAATCGTAATGTGTTACTAATAAATCTTGTAGTCCTGTACGGGGGGAAGGGTTTATGTTTTGATTTGAGGTTACTAGAAAAAGGAGTTGGAAAAAAATTAATAATTTTAGAATATACATGTGTATGATAATCCTGAGTATGGGTTATAAAATGTAATGTAACCAATTGTGTTTTTGGTATATCTGTCGTATTTATATATTACTTCAGTAGTTATAAACGGTAGTGGTAGTGATTGAGCTGTTATAATAGGTGGGTTTAATGGGTAGGGATGTTGAGTAATGTTGTTTAACTTAACTGTGATTTCAAATTTTAATTGTAAACTGTTTTGTTGGAGTATTTGAATATTGTGATCACGGATATCGTTGTGAATATCTTGGCGATATTGTAATCTATTAAGTGCCCAGTTATGAAGGCGGTTACTTTCTTGATGTTGTCCAAATAATGGTGGAGGTGCTGTAAATGTATTCCAATCTAATCTTAAAGGAATATTTGTTAATGATTGTTCTCGGTATCTTGCGTCGAGATTGTTTGGAAAAGTTAAGTTAAGGGGTGTCGGTGAAATTTGACTAATTGATGGTGTTGATGGAAGTGATAATGTTTCGGGTAGTGATGAAGATGTTGTATCTGTAGAAATGTCTATGGGGTCATTGACTAAATTTGGTTCACCTTGTGTGAATGAATGTGTAGTCCAATATGGTAGTCGTGATGTTTGGTTTGGGGGGTTAAAAGGATTTTCTCGTGTTTGTTCAGATGTTGGTGTTGAACCTAAGTAATCTGAGGGTAGGCTTGAAGTGCTTCGTTGTGAAAAAAGTGTAGGAGTTTCTGGTGTGATACCAGTGGGGTTGTCCGGAGTGCTTTGTGATGGTGATTGAGGTATTTCAAAATGAACTCGAGGAGTTTGAAAATTTCTATTTCGACGAGGATGTATAATTTGTCTATTTATTTCTGTTGTGTTTTGGTTTTGACTTAGGTGTCGTATTCTACTTAGTTCTTATGGTAGTGTTGGGTAAAGGTTATATGTTGGTTCACTTAGAGATGCTTGTCGTTGAACTGGTTCTAGTGGTTCAGATAAACGAGCGTGCCGTTCTTCAAAGGTGTATGGATTATCTTGAAAAGAAATTCGTGTAGATGTATGAGGATTTTGAGTAGTTGAAGGTGGTGTTGGGTTATCTTGGGATGATGTCGGTGAAGACTGACTCTGTGACTGTTGGGTAGCAATTTTTGATGGATTTTTGATTTGTTACTTTAGTGGGAAGGTTTATGTTTATTATAATATTCTTCCAAAAAAATGATTAGAAAAATTGTTGCTAGGGCAAATGTGATGATTGCTTTCTTTATACATTTGCATATTGTCAAAATGAGGGATGATAAAAATGTTAAGAAAATTACAAACAATAAAAAAATATCAGTTCTACTGAAAATTGTTCGTATCATTTAGACAAGTTGTATGAATCGTACCTGTGGATATAATCAAGGGTTTTGGAAAGTTGGAGAAATAGTTCGAGGATAGTGTAGAAAATTAAAAAAATGTTACAAAAAATGATTAGGATTATTAGAAAAGATTCAAGTATATCAAAAAGAAAGATTATGAAGGTTTCAAGTATTGTAAAAAAATGTTTAAGATTTATGAAAATTTTAGCAACTGTTTGAGAGAAGAGCATTTAAGAAATGATCTTTTGGTCGAATATTTTTTGCTGTTTGGGGCGATTTTCAAGTGTGGTCGAATTATTTATTAGTTTTTTGACAAGTGGGTTGAGTTTTGTAAAAAATTGTTGGGGGCAATTCTTATGGTGATCGGGAGGTCGTCTTTTTCTTTATTTTTGTTTGTCAAATGATCCGGGGTATGGTGAGATTTTTATACTTTAGGCTAATTAAAATGTTCATTTTGTTACTTTAGGCTAAGTTAACAAATTTGTTTTGGGGGTATTCGTGGTCTGAATTGGGGAAATATTGTTGATCTTTGGGTTATTAGATAAGGGAGGGGTACGGTATTATGGTGATATTTATTTTAGTTGTCAAGTTGGAGTGGTTTGCTTATTTTTGACCTGGAGGTCGTAAAGTTATAGTTAGAGATGTGCCTGGAGTTCTAGATTATTCGTCTAATTGATCTTAGTTTGAGTTAGAGAAAGTGACGAATTGGATGAATCCTATTGGTCTATTTTGAACTAGAATTATTGCGTACTTGTCAGCATGTTATTTTGAAAAATGAAAATTTTATAAATGAAAAATGTTTCGGAGGTTTCAAGATTGTGAAGTATGAAGTTTAAAATTACTTTTGAAATTCTACTTTCTTTAATATTTTAGATTGGGGGATGAATATTTTGTAGTTTTTTCGTGGTTGATTTCGGAGTCTTGTTGTTTTTCTATGTTCTGATTTGTCTATTTCTTCTTGGGGTATTAATTGTTCTGTCATTTTTCTATTTTTTCGTTTTTTTGGGGCGTCTTTATGGTCTAGATTTTTTGTAGTGTTTTTGGTGGCGGTTGGTTTTGTGCTTTGATTTTTGGTGGGGTTATCATTTTGTTCTGTGTTTTTCAGATGTGGTTCGTTTTGAACTATTTTTAATCCTGTGAAAGAATATAATTGAGTTAATTCGCGGAGTGCGTATTCTTTTGGGTAATAAGGTAATAGGTTGTTTCGATGCTGAACGATTTCTTTTTTGTTTGAGTCGGTAATTTTATATGTGACATCAGTGGGTTTTGCAATTATTTGGTATGGTCCTTTTCGAAGGGGTTGTAATTTTTTAGAAATTCCTTTTTGAGTATTAAAATTAGGTATCAGAACAAATGTTCCAATTTTTAATTCGGAAGCTGGTGTAAAACGTGAATTGATTTGTTCATTAATGTTTTGTCTTTGTAATAACTTTTTTGTTATTTTTTGATAAATTTCATTGTGTTTTTTATCTCTATTTAGAATCCATTCGGTGTGTGTACCGGAGGCTAATTTAAGAATTTGTGGGTGATGAAAATGATCTTCATCGTGTGTATGTAATGGTAGGTTATAACAAATTGAATCTTTATTTGGTTGACAATAACCTTGTGCGTTTTTATGAGAATTTGCTGTAAACATTATTGGTTTGCGTGGCTTTTGGTTAAAAACCATTTCGTATGGTGACATTCCTAGAGTTGTCGTAATTTGTGAATTATATGCTAAAGGAAATAATTTTACATCTGTTGACCATTCGGTATATTTTGTATCATTTCCGTTGATGATACATCTAAGATATTCTTGTAATGAACGGTTCATACCTTCGACTAAGCCGTTTGTCCAAGGTGCGTGAGATGTACGTGGTTTGTGTTTAATGTTGTATAAATGACATAGTGTTATTATTTCATTATTTATGAATTCTGTACCGTTGTCTGTGACTAAAATTTCTGGTAGTCCAAATTTTGCTATCCAGTGTTCATAAAGTGTTGTATACGCATAATAAGCGTTACAATGTGGTACTGGGTTAAGTACTACATAGTGTGTAAATGCGTCAACAATTACCATAATGTAGGAATTTCCTTCTGATGAGGGTGAAATTGGGCCTTTAGTATCAAATGAGATACGGTGATTAAAGTACAAACTTTGTCCTTTAAAATCTTGTTTTTGTGCTATTTGTTTTTGATTTGGGTAAGGTTTATTTAGTTGACATACTATACAATCATTGCATAGTACTTTTATCCAGATTGGTGCATTTGGGAAGTAAAAATTTTGTATAAAATTTGAATATGTTTTTTCTGATCCAGAATGTCCTTTAATATTTTGTGTATGTGAGATATTAAAAGCGATGAGAATCATACTTAAAGGAAGACAGGGGACTGTAGATTCGTTTAAGTTATACTCTAAAAGGTCTGTAGTTTCATTAATTGTTGTGTTATTAAATTTGCGAAAATATCGGAGGAGTGTCTTGTTGCCTAGTATGGTTGAATCTGCTTTGGTAGGTTTAGTTTTATATTTATGCCATGATTTTAGTTGTCGAATTATTGGGTCAAGATTTTGGTATTGTTTTAGTGTTGAAATTGTAATTGTTTCTGTTGGAGGGAGAAAAATGTTTTCAATTTCGAATTTAGATAAGGGTATTGTATCTAATGGGTCATGAAGGTCGAAAACTTGATTTATTGTGTATTTTGAATCGTTTGTTTGTGGTCCTGATAAATTTATTTTATCAGTTAAATTTTCTTTTTCTATTAGTGGAAAATGGTCTTTTTTAGTTTGGTGTTGTTTTGTTCGTTTTTGTTGGGTGTTATTTTTTATCCATTGAGAATATGGAATTGGTTTGAAAGTTGATGTTCCAAGTAGATCAACTTCATAATGATTATTTTGACAATCTAAATAAAGTGGGAAATGTTGTAAACTATTTATTTGTGATTGTTCAATATCAGTTTTTACTGCATATTTGCATTCTAATCGGGGTGATGTTTCGTTTTCTGCAAGGTAGAATTTTATGTTTTTGGGTATTTCAACTGTTGTTTTTCGTGTAAGTAATTCAGGAGGTGTATTTCGACTTAAGGTGTCTGGTAATGCAAGATTTTTTCCTGCAGTCCAAACTATATGTAAGTTTGGAAATTTCATTAGAATTAATTGAAATCTGTAAACACGGTGGTTTGGGTTAGATTTCTGTGTGAAGAGAAAGATGATTGGTTTATGGTCTGTGAATAAAACTGTGGGATGTTTTGATCCAAGTATCAGAAATTCATATTCTTTCAGTGTATATATTATGGCTGTACATTCTCTCATTAGAGTTGAGAGTCGTAGCTCTGCTTGAGTGAATAATCGGGAATTTGCTGATATCAGATTCATTTTATTTGTACCATTATGTGATTGTAATAGTGCTGCGCCGATGCCAAAGTTCGAAGCATCGCACATTGCATAAAATGGTTGATCAGGGTCTGGAATTGTGTTTGAAATTTGTTCAGTTAAAAGTTTCTTTATTTCTTCGAATCGTGCTTGATGTTCTGTATTCCATTCAAAATTATTTTGTTGTCTAAGGATGTTGTAAAATGGGCGTAGATATAATTGCATTTTATAAACATATTTACTTAAAAAGTTTAACATTCCAAGGAATTCTTGGATTTTCTTTTTATTTGTTGGTGGTTGAAGTTTTTGAATAGCGTCAATGCGTGACTTCAATGGAGTGATTGTTTTTCTTTCTATATTATGTCCTAAGAATTTAACTCTTGTTAAAAAGAAGTGTGATTTATCAGGGGCGGCCTTCAGATTTTCATTCTGAAGTATTTGGTGATATTTTTCTAAAACATTGAACATTTCGTCTTTTGTTTGTGATTGCATAAAAACATCGTCTAGATAGGTGATTGCGTTTTTCTTGAGTATTAGTGGTCTGAAAATTTTGCTCATAAAAGCTGAAAATGCTGCTGGTCCTATGGATATTCCATAGAATAAGCGGTTAAATTCATATTGTTGGTTTCCGATAACAAATTGTGTTAAACGTCGTGATTGTTCATCTAGTGGCATTTGATTGTATGCACTATTCATATCGGCGGTTGTAAAGTATTTGCCGTTTATTTTTGTTAAAATTACTTGTATTGGTTCGATGGGCCAATTACATTTTGATTCATCTATGAGTGAATTGAGGTATCTAGCATCGAGAACGATTTTTAATGATTCTCCTTTAGCTAGAATAATAACGGGGTTGATAAATGTGTTGCCTTTTGATCGTTCTTCTTTATTAACTGGTGATATAATGTTGTATTGTTCTAAAATATCGAGTAATCTGTTTACTTTATCATGTAAGTGAATTGGTACTTTACTTGCTCTCTGTTTTTTGAAAACTGCGTCTGGTTTTAATGGAAGATGTAGTGATGAACTGATTTTGCCAACATCGAATTTTGATGTTGCATAGACTGATGAATATTTAATTAGCTGTTTGGCTAACTTTTCGAATTCGTCTTGTGTTATTTGTGAATGTTGGAAATTAAACATTGTTAAAAATTTCTGTTGGTCTTCTGTGTAGTTACTGATGTTGAATGTAGGTTTGAAATATGGAGTTTTTGTGAAGTAATCTGTATTTCTGTTTTCGTGACTTATTATATTATTTATCGATAATTCTTCATTAAGAATTGTAGATTGGCAAATATCTAATAATTGGAGTATATTATTTACGCGATAGGCTTTTTCGTGTATTGGTGATTTTGTAGCGTTGGTTTCACAATATCCTAAAAGTCCTAAAGGTAATTTTACTTGGTAAGGTGTGTTGTTATAGACATGTAAGGAGATAATATCTGAATTCGAATTTTTCAAATATTTTATTGAAGAGATTGTGATTTTGAAAAATTTATGAATAGGTTTGAATTCAAAATCTGACATATAAAATTTTTGTTTGTTTTGTTCCTTATCATATTGGTGAACTTGTTTAATTGAAAAATTATAGATGTTTCCTGATAGTGGTTTCAAGTGTTTTCTTTGTTGGTTAAATATCGGGTAGAATTTTGAAAAGAATGGTGGTTGTTTATTCAATCTTTGAAAAAATGTTAAGGATGTTTCTTTTGTGTTTGTATACTTATCTTTGATTAATATTTTACTATTTAGGATGTTAATTGTTGGTATATACTTTGAAATAAATGGTATTCCAATGATATTATATTTAATATCAGTGATATGGAATATTTGTTTAAATGGCTTATTTAGAATTTTGCTTTGCTCCATTGTTCTGGTGGGGAGGAGAAATAATTGGATTTTTCCGTAGTTTATCAATGTTGATCCTTGTGCTGTTGCTAGTTTACTAGAGGTTTCAAGAGGCGTTAGCTTTGGGTGTAAAGTTTTTATTGCATTCCATGTGGGAATGTTTATTATGTTTGATTCTGCTCCTGAATCAATTAAAAAATCAATTTCAAGGTCTGGTGGTTGAAATTCTTTGTTTCTTGGGCTTTCTAAAAGGAATGGTATTGTCCAAATTTTTTCTTTGGGTTGTTCTTTTTGTATATTTTGATAGATGTGGTTTGTATTCAAGCATTTTGTTTTGACATTTTGATTGGGTTGATTTTTAGTGTTAATTGCATTCGTTTCTTGCGTCGTTGGTGTGGAATTTATGGGTGTAGTGTAATAATTTTGAAGAAATTCTGATTGATTTTCATATATGTGTGATGAGAAAGGTTGTTCATATATGACAGTTTCATAGTCATTTTCGACTTTTATCATATTGATAGAAAGAGTGTTTTCTGTGTCGCTTTCTGAATCTGATGATGTACAGTTTATTTGATTGAGTTGTAACGTATCAGTTACTGTGTCATCAATACCTGGAGGGTCTGATGTTGTTTCTGGGTTAGACTGTACTTGATTGATTTGTCTTTGATGTTTAGGTGTACTGCTTCTGTGACGATTATTAGAGTTATTATAGTGATTATTATTCCGGTGTGGTGATTGGGAATAATTTCTATAACGATTATTATAACTTGAATGTCGGTTTTGTGAATTATTTCGCGATCTATTTTGATAATTGTTGTTTGGTCTGTTATATGAGTTATTCCTTGATCGGTTATTTGGATAATATTGACTTCGATTGTTTGAATAACTTCTATTTCGATTATTGGAATAGTTTCTATTTCTATTGTATGATGAGTTTCGTGATTGATTGTTTTGATAGTATCTATTTCGTGATTGGGAATTAGATCTAGAAGCAAACTGTGTTGTGTTTGAATTAGATCTGGGGTAGTTATTTCTACTATTTGGTCTATTGTAGTGATTTTGTGGTGAATTTTGTTTGTTTCTTCGTTCTGGCGATCTTCCTCTATAACTTGAGTTATATGGGGATTGATTTCTTGTATAGCTTGTATTGTTCGGAAGTGGTTTTCCGGAACTATTGTTGCTATATACATTTTTGTTTGGTAGATTTTGATCTTTCTTCATATATTGATAAAATGACTTATTTGGTTCTTTGTATTTTTGAGGTTTATTTTGACTATCTTGCTGTTTTTGTCTACATTCGGAAATACTATGTCCGTATCGTCGGCAATAATTACACCATTTTTTGAAAGATGGTTTGCCTTTAAAGTTTGGGTTCTTTTCATAAATATTGAGTATTTCAGTGATTTTTTCAACGAGATCTGTGTCTGATTCTTGTATATTATTAATATTAGTGGAAGTTGTTTCAATTCTGTTAACATATTGTAATTTCAGATTTTCCGTTTCTTCTAGTTTCATTGTGATTTCTGCTTGTTCTAATTTGTCTACTAGTTTTCGAAAATCTAAATCGGGTTCTCGAATTGAGGAGGGATGGGATGCTCTCTTTTTTATTGCTATTTTCCTTAATTGTGGTGTTAAGGTCATCATTAAGATTTCTGTCATCTTTGTATTTTTATAGTCGTGTGTATTTAGTGAATATGCTTTTCGAACTAGTGTTTCGATTCGTACTGCTATTTGCTTGATGGTTTCGTTTGGTAATCTGCGAATTTCATTACATAAAACTCTTTGTTGTTGTTTGTTTCTTTCGGAGTCAAACATTTTTGAAAATTCCTGTGTAAACCTTTTCCAGTTTGATTTTATTTCTAGAGGTAGTACTGAAAACCATTTTTGGGCTGCGCCATCTAAGGTTGTTTGTATTAACGCTGTGCGTCGATGTATCCAGTTTTGATGTAGTGGCGTATTAATTGGTTCAGGTCCAATATTTAAAATCAGGTTTGCTGTTACTGCATTTAAATAATCTTCTACAGAGTATTCAGGGTCTGTTCCTGTGAAAACCATTAAAGGTTTGTTTGATGTTATTGATGATCCACCCATAAGGTATGGATTCATTGTCATTTGTAATGATTCTGCTGCATTTGGCATTTGAGAAAAATTTGAAAGTTGGTTTCTTGTTATTTCATGTTGTTGGAGATAATATGGGAGTGGTATTTCATTTTGCATTTGTGATGGTTGATACGAGTGTGCAGTCATTGGATTTTGTTGTTGAATTGGTTGAAAAGATTGTGTATTAATTAGATTTTGTTGTTGAATTGGTTGTTGATGTTGTGCATCTATTGGTTGTGGAGAAAAATTTCTATGATTTGTACGTGTTCTCTGTATTCCTTGTCTACGATATTCTTGAGTATTTGGTGCAAATATATCTGGTTGTAAGAAATCATCATCTGAGGATAAATAATCCATTTGATAAGATGTCTGTTTTTTATTTTTATTTTGTTGAAAAAATGGGTAATTTTCACTGTGATCCTGTGGAGGATTTGTTTGGAAATTTATTGAATTATATTGGGCCATTGGGTTATCCCAGTTTCGAGATCTTGTATATTGGTTAAAATTTCTTCGTGGTTGGTAATTTGTTTTTGATGGATGAGTATAATTATAATTGTGGTCTGCAAAGTTATTTTTATTGAATGTTTTGCGTGATTTTGATGGTATTGTCATGGGTCTAAATGTTTGGTAATCCATATGTGAATATTTTGGAGCAACCGAAGGTTTAACGGTTGATTGCAAGGTTACTTGTGTTTGTGATGGATTTGTATTTCTTGGTGTTGTCAAATTTGGGCGTATTGGTGAAATACTTTGTTGTGTAGTTGTTGTGTGTACAATTTCTTTATTTATGAAGTGTGATGGTGTCTGGATATCTTGTTGAGTAAGATTCCTAGTTCCATTGAGGTTTTCGTTGTGTATGACTGTAGAGTTTAAACTATTATTTTGTGTATCGGGTAAAAATGTATTATAGTTTAATGGTGTTGCATCAATGGTTAAGGGTATTACTCTTACATAATCTCTTATGTAAGATATTGTACTTATTGCTTGACTTGAGATTGATTGTGGAAAGCTTATAAATGCGGGATGAGACCATTCGGGGTCCCAAACATAATCTGATTGTTCGGTGATAGCGGTATCATCATTCGAATTTTGGGGTCTAAAATTTTTTCTTGCTTGTGCAACTAAATCAATATTGTGTGTGAAATAATCTATTATGAACCATGCCAAAATTTTTTGTAAATCGTGTTTGGTATGTTGTGAAACGTCGTCTTTCGTGAAATTTTCTATAATAATATTTAAATAACTAGAGAGTAGTGTGATTTCATGTCGTACTCTTAAATGTTTAGATGTTTCTGTCGGTGAAACATTTGTTAATGGGATTTCGTTTTCTAATATCGAAATATAACTATATATTATTGCGAAAACTTCATTAGTGAAAATGGAGTTTGCTCTTTGTGAGTTATGGTATTGGATGCTTTTTATATATTCTGAAAAAACTTTTGAAAATTCTAAATCAAGATCGTCTGTTTGAATTGTATATTTCCTGTGATTATGGTTTGGTGAGGTGAATTCTATGGAGTAGATTCCATACTGTTGTGTTATGTTGCATATATCTTTTAGGTAGTGGTCTATGATTTGTCTTTTGATTTTTACATCTGGGAACTCTGTTTTACATGGACTGATTCCGGGTTCAAATAAATTTAAGAGTAAATTTTTACAAAATATATGTTGTCCTCTATCAGTAGTTGCATCTACTATAAAAGGAAAGATTTCATCATCATCTGGAGTTTCGTCACCTGGGGTGTGCGTTGAACTCATTTTTTCGTTCGATGACTGTTAATATGTAATTATTAATGTGTCGAATTGGTTGATTCCAATTGTATAAATGTACTGGTTTGTGTTTATACTGCTTTTTTATTCTTCTTTTTCCTCTTTGTGATGAATTTGAAGTTGTTTGTGAGTCAGAGAAATATAATTGATCGTGAATTGGGCAATTTTTATCTATTGATTCTTTTAGTTTGTAAAGTTCGTCTAAACTGTTGGTTTCTGATTCTGAAAATGCGTTTCGATTTTGTGGAAAATCTTTTTCTTGTTATTTGTCTTTGTTTCGTTATTATTTTTCTCTTTAGTGTTTGTCGTTTTGTGCGAATGTATCCAACTGTTTGTGTATGAGGTGTGATTACAAGGTCGTATTTTTTGTTATCTATTTCACAATTGTGTAAAACGATTGTTTGTTTGTTTCCTAGGTTTTTAAATGACATAAGGTTTAGGATGACGGATGCAAAAGGGTATTAGGTGAATTCTAATTGCTTAAACTGTTAGTCCTTAGGATTTTTTGGTTAGCTTAACCTGGGTCTATTTGTTCAGGGTTGGAGAGAAAAGTATATCTATTCCGAAGAATGATTTTTACTTTCTCGTGACTAGTATAAGTTAAGGTGTTAACTTACTTAATCTTACTTAGGGGTAGTGATTGTGTTCAAAGGTTGGAGAATAGTAAATCGATCCACAAGGTTCAGGTATAATTAGAACGCGAGTAGTTCGTTAGATACTATTTTAAACTTACTAAGTCTAAAATTTATCCTGGGTCTGGTAAGAGGGGGGGTCAAGTGAAGGATGAATAACCGAAGTTCTTCACTGTTTATCCTAATTTGAATGATTAGTTTTGTTTAAAAATTTCTATTAGTCTTAGGTCTTTAGAAAGGGTTGGACAGTGAATCGACGTTTGAGGTCGTTAGACACTAATTAAGTGGGTGGGGGAGAACAAAGTTGTTCTGTTTGATCCAAGGATAGGCCTTGATGATCAAGTTTGAAATTTAATTAAATAGAAAATGATTTAAGATCCAAGGATAAGCCTTGATGATCTGCTTTTAAAATTAAGTGGATTTAAGTTTTAATAAAATTTTAAATTTGTGTAATGGAAAGGTTTAGTGTTTTATGATATTAGTGGGTTTATGATTGCTGTTATGTTTTAGGTGATGAAGCTGGAACAACAGGATGATTTATGATTACTAACCATTTATTGTCATGCTACTAATTTTTATTTTTATTTTCTAATAAATATTTTTCAAACATGTTTTATATATTACTGCAGAGTTTTAGGGAAACGATCTGAGATCTTTTTATCAATCGTTATTGTATTTATTAATTTTGTTTATCGCCGGAAATGATTTTGAAGATTAACTTCAAGGTTTTATGTTTGCAAATGGAAATCTAAATTCATTGCGAGTAGTATTCGAAATATAAAAGTTTGTTCTGGCTTTTGCCGAACTATCATATAACTATATGGCAAGTTTCTACTTTGTCGTATGTCGTCTCTAGTTCGAGGTCTTCTTCCAATTCCGGGTAGTTCTGTTATGGTTCGGAATATTGGCTCTGATCTATTGAGTCGTAGAGACATTTCGATTAAATTATTGTCGTATAACATTTTGGAAATGTTTTTGTCTAATTTCTAATCTATTTTGGTTAATTCTAATCTATTAAGGTCTTGTTCGAGACTTATGGTCGCACCAGATGAGTTAGGACTGGAGTGTATAACTCATAGAGTAATTTCGGATAGGGTACACCGTCTGCTCGTCACGCTATCTTGTTTTCGGCCGGATAGATTCGTGCAACTTCTTAGTCTAATACCGATCCTAATCTTACTCTTATACTATCTAGTCTCAGGTTGTTTAACTAGTCTCTGCTAGGCTCAATAGATCTAGGGTATACTGGTTTATTGCGGCTGCTGAAGTACTCGGGAGAGTGCAACTAATTTCTAAGTTAAATTCAAATCTCTCTGGTGCTGAAATTACAAGTAATTTCAGCACTTACAAATAAGTGGGTTGTTAGTTAGATGGATCATGATTGGTTAATATTAAATACTTTACATTGGTAAAATATCTAATTTATCCAATCATAAAATGTAGTTTAGATCAGGTTCCATTATGATTATTTCTTGGTTTGAATCTACCTTATCTGATACTTTTCTTTAAAATAACGTCATAATCAGAAAAAGTGCATTCCAAATAGGTTGCAAGATGTTTCACTATTCGAAATGATAAACATTTTTGCTCGAATAGCAAAAAAATTGTACAATAACATTTGTCAATTTTGTCTCCCAAAATTACAGCTATTGACTTCAAAAAAAGTGACAACAAAAAATTTTGTCCAAAGGCATCCGCCATAAACTAATATCCTGCATTAAACTGCGATAGCGGAAAAAAGCCTGTAAAAACACAAAATTTAGGGAGAACAGTAAAAGAAAAACACATTTTAACTTTTAGCTGCACAACTTGCGACTTTGTGCGGCCCAAAATAGCTATGTTGCTATTTAGCCCGACCCAAAATGTTCCAAATATGTTGCAACTGTGGCTCTAAAATGGTGGGGGACTTTGATGGAAGAAAATAATCAATAGAAGAGAGAAATTTATCAACAGGAGAGATCATAAAATTGATGATAATCTCGAAAAAGACGAAACCTCTTTTAATTAGATCACCTACTTTGTGCAGCGTTTGGCTCCCCTTTCATCCACATACCAGCTGGCATCGCCTGCTTCGTGTACACGTTCGTCCAAGTAGGCTCAGTCAGCGCAATCCTTTTTAATCACACATGATTTCAATACATTTTTGCGTTTCAGAGACAATTGAATAAATAGTTTGACTTTTTTCCAAGTCTTCCTCCCAGCCATATTTCAAATTTTTCATTTTCTTAGTTGTTTTAGGTATTATGAGGGATGCTTGTGTGATATTGCGATGCAAAACGGAAAATTATATCTGTTCACAATAGTTAGTCTGTTCATTATACAAAAAGTGTTTACATTACGATATGAATATGATTTGAGCAGTTACACTTGGACGCCAGATTAACAACCCCTGAGTGTACCCTGACATTAGTCCAATATTGATTTGAATGTTTCGACCTCGATTAGTGTTTCTTATATCTGAAAAAAAATGTGGAAAAAAATTCTTATTAGTGAGAAAAATGAAAAAATCATAAAAAACGCCATATCTTGAAAACCAAAAGGATTTGAGCAGTCATAATTGGACGCCGAATGTGCAACTAATGACTATACTCCGATAGCGCCCCAGTATTGGATTAAGAATTTTAAGTTCGGTTGGTTTCTTTTTATCTATGTTTTTGAAAAAAAAAGACAAATCATAGAAAACGCTATATCTCAAAAACCAAAAGGATTTCATCAGTCATAATTGGAAGCCAAATATGCAATCCTTGAATTTAACCTGACAGCATCCCAGTATAGCGTTGAGAAATTCAACTTCGGTTAGCTTCCTTTATTTTAAGTTTTTTGAAAAAATGAAAAATCAGAGAATACGCCAGATCAAAGCCCTGACTGTTTGACTGCCTTTCAAGGGCTATGGAGCAGTGAAAAAAAAACTAAATCTTTTTTTTATTCATCCGCCACGCGCCATATAACGTACAAAGTAATCAAAATTACTCTTTGTAACGTAGCATCTATGACGATATCCTATTCTAACCATTTTGGAACAATTTCTAAGACAGATTTAAAACATTTATCGCGCATTAATTGTCCCAATTTGGCAATTTGTCCAAATTGGCAGTACTCAAACCCCCTAAAACTGTATGAAAAATATCACAGGTAAAAATAAAAGATTACAGTTAAAATATTTACAAAAACTTTTTGCATGCGATGAAACATCCCGTCAAAAGTTGTTTGTTGAAAAGCCGAATTTTTTAAAGAAAAAAACAGCATTCCGAACACAAATACTCCATTACTTTCTTCGAAGGTCAGAACAACAATTTCCAGTATTGTGTCAAAGGAACCAAACAAAAAAACAAACAGATCACACTTCTGAATTGAAGTGTACCAGTGCTGTTTACTGACAGTGATTGCGCTGGTTAAAAAAACGAAGATTAAAAACAGGTTTTTTGTATAATTTTGAAACTGAGATTTAAAGTTGACACGTAGAAAAATTTTCGTTGGTTTTCTTCACATGTGGCATTTTTCCCTGGTGGCATTTTTCTTGTACCCACCTCATTATATTGGCAAAATAAGGGATTTTACAAGGTTAACTATACGTCTGTTTTTCATGGCCCAAAGAATCGGCATGCAATTAATGTAACCGACATTGGGATCAAAAAAGATCGAACCTGAGATTATGTTACCTGCTTTAATTAAGTTAGACCGTCGTTTTTAATCTATTCTCTAAGCTGAAAAAAAATTTCCACAAGTGTTTTTCCAACCTAAAAGTCCAAACAACATATTCTTGCTGTTTTCCACTTCGCGAAAATCTTATTGAATGGAAACACAAACAAGAATGATCGTAACAGGGCGAAACTTTGACTTTACTACTGCATTTTATTCTAGTCTCTATGGAATAGTTTTTGCTTTTAAACATGAAGATTTTCATAATGCGAACATCGAGATATTAAATAGACCAGATAGCAAGCATCAATTCACTTTAGAACAATTTCTGAGACAAATTAAATCTCTGCTGACGCATAAATAGCCTGTAAATAATCCCGCGTTATGTGTCCTAAATTGCCCTAATTGTTTTAAGCCCGCAAAACTTTGTGAAATATGTCCATAAGAGAAGGGGAAACCATTTTGAGTTACTTCAGAAAATCTAGGTTCAGAATCAGAAAAAAAATCACTTGAGAAAAAAGAGTCAAAATCAATGCTCAAACTGGATGATCTATAAAAAGGCAGTTAAGAGTCAATTAGTGTTTAATCAATATCAACATTTCCAAAAATGATCATCATATTAAACAACTACCGTTACGTTTTCTCATCTTTTCCTTTTTTTCCTATCCAGCCTCCTAATAACACTCATAAAAATTATTACGAGGCTGGATAGTAAATAAAAGAAAAAACTTGTAAACATAAGAGTTATTGTTTAAAATGATGATCATTTTTGGAAACTTTGATATTGATTAAACACTAATTGACATTCAACTGCCTTTTTATGGAGCACGTTGTTTGAGTTTCGATTTTGACTCTTTTTTTCCTCATTTTTTTCTGAATCTGAAACTGGATATTCGGACCTTACTCAAAATGATTTCCAACAATCTCAAAATCATTAAAACATATCAGGATGAAACAACGAATAGAATTCTGCACAATTTCATTCAAGCGAACAGCATAGTAATTATTTGCGAAACAATTTATTGTTCCGACCATCTCGACTGAATATTCATGCTGGGGGTGTTTTTTCTCCCAAGTTTTAACTTTTAACAAGCAATTTTTGGCTGATTTTAAAAATATTCTTGGAAAAGTATTGTTGTTCTGATCTCGAAATTAAGACGATATGTCATCTGTGGACATATTTCAGAAAATTATCGCGGCCTAAACGTAATTGGGCCAATTTGAGACAATTAACGCGCAATCAATAATTTTTTGATATTTAATCTCTTTCGAACTGTTGCCATACTTCATTGCTTAAATGGAGGGCCTATAAAGCTGTTTAAATTTTTTATCGAAACAAGAAATTGATCAATTTTTTAAATGACCTTCCCTTTTTGCCCTTCAAAAGGAAGTTGCCTTCTTTTAACAAAAGGGTTCGTCTCCAGATTTTTCTGATTTTTCCTCTGAAGTTCATATAAAAAAAATCTGTTCTGTTCCAAATGACTTTTCTTATTGTCAATTGCTGCAAATTGTGTGTGCTTGAACAGGTGGACCATCTTTTACCGAGATTCAGTGCTATCCGCATTTCCGAAAAGGCTAAATTGGCGGAAATTGTACTGCACTGCACTCTGTAGCTTGCCCCTTCTGTCACTGCTCTAAGGGCTGTATCGCTCGCTCTGAAGATCGCAAGAATTTCCATTAGTGATTAAATTCAGTTCCATAAAAATCCAAAAAGAGAGAGTTCTGTATGACCAGAAGGAAACCAAAAAGAAAGGGGATCTTCGATCAATCAAAACATTTTCTTATGATTTTAAAGTCTTTCTTTGCAATTTAAAGTCTTGTTATCACTAATTAACTCTCCAATTTCTTGCAATTTTCGATGGCTGAATCAACTGTCTCTCATTCTTAAGAAATCACTATTTTAGCGCATTCTCACATGTATTGAACTGTTTTCTAACTAATATTGCGAACTGGGATCATTCATCAGCTATGACAACACTGTTTAAAAATTAATACGCATGGCTAAGTCGTTCAAGCTAGCTAAACGTCTTTTCCATATCAACCCCAATCTAAGCTATGTTTACTAAACTAATTTCTGAAGATCTTGTTTCAATTATCTTGTATTTCCCCTGCTCCCATGACCCTTGGAAAAAATCGTTCGGCGAAGAAACCGCTGCCCGTGGCAATCCTAAAATTCCTACGAAAAGCAACCTGTTTTAATTTCAATTCCTTAGCTCATAGGTATAAGCCGTTCCTTTCCCTGGGTCCAATAATTTTAAAAAACTACCACCCGAAATCCAATGGAATATCCTATTTCTTCAAAAAAAATTAGTGTCCTTATTCCCATTCCCTGCGTATGTATGAGCTAATTATCCTGCAACTACTTCTCTGTGTTCAAATCTTAATCCCATTATTACCATATTTGAAAAGCAAAGTTGGACTCAAGGCTTGCAAGTCCACTCTTAATCAATCCACTACTCAAGTTTTGCAATGTTTAACTATATCCCTGTCAGCCTCTGCTTCACTTTCTAATAGATAAGTTCAATCCCAGTTATGCGTCGGTTGACCGGTTGCGATTCTTAAATGATTAGTACTGAGAAATATCCCACTTTTCAATGTTTTGTTTGGGGGTTTTCTATAGAAAGTTAATGCCCAATGGTAATTTACAGGTTATCCCGGTGTCAACCCGGGTCAATCTTTTTTTTTGGTCTTTAGATCCCATAGCAGTCCTACTCGCCGATTTTCTTTTATATTCCATTACTACTTCCCAAGTTATCCCGCTTCGAAGGTCTCAATTTTCCTGTTGGAGGGCTATTATCACCGGAAGGGGTCGTCGGAAGGATTCGGGTCGCTGGAGTTCTTTCAGGGGATTGGTATCTAGTGTATAGCCGCCGTAAAAGTGATATGCCTGCGTTCGAATTTTTGCATAAATCGCCCAATTCCGTCCAGGTGGTATTTTCCGCAAGAGCTAATACCTTCCGTTCTAACCCTGAGAATCGGTTCAATTTGTGACTAACAACGTATTTAGTCATTATCTCTCGTTTCGGTTACCTGGTTAAGTGGGGCCGAGAAACGGCTTACGAAAGACCGGAGTGGGGACATTTTACATAGAGCAATTGTCAGCGCTGTCTATCTGGAAGTTTTTGTTCTCCAGGTCTGCTAAGGTTGCATGTGTTCCTTAATAGAGTAATAGGGATGATCAACATAAGAATTGTTGAGTTTCTCCTGCTGTTTTGACCGTATACCAAAGTGTTTTGACAAAGTGTTTATAGCTCTTCTTAATCATGGGCAACAGGATGATTTTCGAGTAGTTGTTGTCTTATATTGGACTGATTTCTCGGACATTTCCTATAGGCGCTATGAAGATGATCCGGGTTGAAGTTTTCGGATTCTAAACCATTCTACAAAAAAAGTTACATCTCTTATCTTAATACATGGGTGGCTGGTACAATTGCTTAGATCTCCAGGAAGTAAAAAATTTCCTTGTGAGTTCACCTCGTGCACGTGCTCTATGAGGGCTATAAACGTCATTGGAAGGGGCGAAGCTGTTGTTACACTTAAATCGAGACTTAAAAATCGGTTTTTCGGAAAGTATCAATAATGACGTAAAAACCTGAATTTTCTCTAAATTTTGTTTGTTCTGATTTGTCCTGATTTGTTTGTACTGATTTGATTGCCCTGATTTGTTGAAAATAACTCAACTGGGCAATTTAACTAATGTAGCGCTCAATTCCAAACCTCTATGAAAGCAAGGTGATGCTGTTCACAGCAAATTTGCTATTTGTCAATATTACAGTAGAATCCAAAATTTCTACACAATTCTTAGATTTAAAGTGGCGAGTTAACAGTTTTTGAACACTTCTCCTGGGTTACTTTACGAGGGCTGGGAAATTGAGAAAGATCCATCAAAAGAAATGAACTAATTTCCAGGAGAAATTATATATGAGCTCCATCAAAGTTATATTACAAAAAATCATCAGAAATAAAATAACCACGGACCTACTACGTTCATAGAATCTAAAACAGCCCAAACAGTTATAAAACAAAAATAAGCACTGTTCTTTGTCGCTGGAAAAAATGAACGAAAGTTGATTCTGATCGTATTGAAAACTGCAATTCTCTAAAGTTCATCTTAATGGAAAATCAAAATATCAGTCACTTCATATAGTTAACATTAAGTAAAAGCTCAAAGTTGGTCTTTTATAATTAGCATGGTCTTTGCAGCATCACAGAATCAGACATGAAAACGCATAAAATAGCAATGAAAATTGAATTTTTGAAAAGTGAAAGGAAAAATGGAAAGAAAGAGCCCAAAAAATTGACCTACTCCGTGTGTCCAATTTTCAGCTGCACTTCGCTATAGGCTGTCCAGAATTTTTGTTTAGTTTGATCATGTTTCTTGAAGTAGCTGCTCACTTTCTGGTATTCTTCCTTGGACGTGGGCGCGAAAAGTTTGGCTTCCCTAAAACAATGAAGATGTGATACCACAGAACACTTAAGAATGTTTTGCTGGCTCGTTTCCACTTTCCCACCCCCCTCGTAAAATTACAAAACAAAACTGTTCAAAAATTGTTCACACGGCATTTTTCATGTAAGAAAAGATGTAAAAAATTTGTTCACCTGTTCACGCTGACACGTTTGATACAGTTCCTAACATGAAAATTTTAAATAGACTATCAAATAATGAATTTCAAAAAAAATAAAGGGGAACTGGAAAAGATTCTTTTTGCATCATAAATTATGGAATTAGATCATCTGAATTTTTGTCCCGGGTCAAAGTGCGCAATATAAGTTCCAATTTCCTTTTCGAGGCCGTCTTTGATAAAAAAAAATTGTCTTTCGCGGCCAGATTATGACTCTCCACGCAAGATTTTGAAAAATTATTTTGAAAATAGTCCTACGTTGTCATAATGCAATGAAAAATTGCACGATGATTTTTTAAATACTGCGAACACTTTTGTTCTTCATACCTTACCTCGTGACGTCAGACTTTTACTCATAACAGCACGAAAATAAAAAGGAAAATGCAAAACTTGATTAGTGGGGGGAAAGTGGAAAAGAGTCTTTCTAGATTTTAATCCTGGTAAAATTATTTGTTCCACCATGGCTAGATTCGACCTCCGACGTTTTTTTGAGATTGCTTCAGTGGAAAAAAAGACACTTAGGAAACATCATTACGAGGCCAAACTGTGCACTGCATACGCGCATATTTTGATGTCTTGTTTTCCCTGGAATCCAGAGACAATTATTTAAAGATGGTCCAAAAAAATGGATCCCACCTACAAAACTTCGCCGGCTGCGCGTACAAATACGTTTACGAAAAGTTTGTCGGCAATGCTTTTTGTCGCGGTTTCTTGATACCGCAGCTGTTCTTGATACTAAGGATTCTACAAAAATGCAAATGATTCCGCAAAATTATGTGGAGTCCTCAAACTTGTTTGTTACTGAACTAAACCTGAACTGTAAGCTACTAAGCAACTAAAGACCAGAGCTGGAATTAGTTGTTACCAGAACTGTTTGTTACCAAACAACTATGTACTTGATCTGGAATTTCTTATGGAACCAATCACCAAATTTAATCATTATTTGGCGTTATTGTGATATCAGAATGATTTCAAATCATTATTTTTTTGAAATGAGATGGTTGGGGTGAGAGGTGGAATGAGATGGAAAGAATTGAGATGAAAGGAATTGGCTAGAAAAGAAATCGAAATGACATGCATTGAGATCGACGTTGGTTGTAAGGCTAGAGTTCAGATCGATTCTGGCATGAATTCAGATCGAAGTAAAAAGATGCCAGGAGTTGAGATCAAACTTGGAGGTAAGTTATGGGCAGCAATTGAGATCGAAGTTGGCGGTGAGTTGGTAGGTAATGAGCTCGAAGTTCAGCTAGAAGCGCAGTTGTTACCAGTAAATTAGATTGATTTAAAAAGCTGTTCTTTATACCAAATTTGCTTAGATTTCGCAGAATCCGACTACAATTTGCGGTTTCCGTTCACATGTGCTGAACTCGAAACAAATCATTTTCACTATACATGTATTTTATTATTCGTTTCCGGATTCCACATCTGCTGCGGATTCCGTAATTACTAATGAAGATTCACGAATCCGCGTAATTTCGGGGCAATTTAGAGCGGTGTATTTTTTAAACGATTTGTTTTTGGAATCCAAAACAGCAAGCAAGACCAAAGCTAAATGGCAAAGATATGGATTCTGCAACGAATTTAATTTTGGACCTTCTCGGACACAGCTTACAACTCACAAAAGCACAACTTGATTCGTAAAGATGTAATTGAGCTGACTTGGCAGTTTTTCATCCGGTGGTATTAGAAATGCGAAGTCTTTTGACCTTCTCCGCTTATAATTTTATTCAACATTCAAGAAAGAACTTGTCTAAATTAAATCGGACAACTTGTTAACTCAAAATTATCATGGTGTGCGTTGTTTTTAATTTCTAGCAGAGCTGTACGGATAGCAATTGAGTTAAATCAACAATCGTGATCGACAATTTTGCCATTTTAGTCGATTGTAATTACACTTTGAGACCACGCAACCGATTAAAATCCACTTTTTTCTTTTAGTTGTTGAGAAATTAAAAAAATTTCTATCCACTTGAAATCCTTCATGATAGATTCTACTAGATTATAATCGCCATGAACTATTTCCTTTTATCTCTAATTTTTGCAGTTCCTCGGCATTACTCTTGGATTCTAAACCTACTCGTTTTTAATTAAGTTGTGCAAAATCATGTCTCTCACACTTTGAACCGTATTTTCGTTTTCAATACCTGATTTAAATACGCCTAAAGCTAAATACCTCCAATTGAGACTTCGAAAATCTAGAAACTATGGTCAATTTATGATTAAAACCAAAAAATGACCTTTTCGTCTAATTTTTTCCAGAACTTCTGAGTTCAATTTAAAGGGCCAGTCCGTTGTTCTCAACACAGATAACCAAATAAGCCAACTACTGATTTTGAGGACACCCAGGGATATTCTTCGAGTGCCTGTGTCGGCGGTGTTATTTCCACTGGAAACATGAAACCACTGATCAACCTTGGTTGCATCATAAATTTCTGTAACTCGTGGCTGTATACGTAAACTTTTCGAAATTTCATTTCTCAGGGCTTTGCAGGTTTTAACTTTAAGATGGACCGCGAGTTGTGATGCCTCCAGCTCCAGCTTTGGAATTGATTGAGTTTTTATGGGAACCTTTTGTTTTGAGATAATCCGAAAACAAACGAATTTCTTGTTTCTAGAGAATCCTTGATTCTTCCACGCAGAAAATTTACGGCGCAGTTGACTTTCTGTGAGCTGTCTCCGAATTGGCGAAGCTCAGCGCGATGAAATGAGCCGGTAAATTAAGTTCGTCGGCTTTTCATCTGCCCCATGTAGGCAAATCAGAAAGCCAATCAAAGAATTTTTACTTGATGTTATCAGGGAAAAAGTGGCCCCATTTTCGCCATGTAATTGTCATTTGTTCTTTAAGAAAAGATGCTATCTGACGCTGTAGGCTGCGACTGAGCCTATCGGATCGAAAACTGATTAAACAAAATTAAGCACTGTGCGCTGAATTACCGTACGGTTTAATTCCTGATCGATTTCCTAACCAGCAACAAGAGTATTCCATTTTAGACCGAGAGCATGTTCGAATTAATAAAACATTTCAAACTTTCTTAAATACTAGCGGTGGCTGCGTTTTTGGCGGTGCTAAATCGCTTTCTATCTTTATTACGCTGCTGACGAGTTATTTAATTTAAGAACTCATACATCATTTAGTTAACTTATCAGATCTACCTTTATCCTATACACGCCGTCTGGATCTTCAAAGGAATCCAGATAGTCTTTCACATAAAATGTATGAAAGTCAGCAGAAGCTGCATCAGGAAACATCGCTTGACTGTCAATGGCGGATCGTTTTAATGCATAATTTGCACAAGTGGACAAGATTATCTCTGGCCAAATATGTGTTCAGTGTCTTGCTTCAGAACCATATTTAAAATGGGGTCCTCCCGCCACAATTTGAACAAAGAGATGCTTGATTTTTTCGGTAGAACACCATTTTGGTGGAACATTCCCTCGATTTTCGCTGATACAGCATGTTAGTTCTGTCTGAAACGTAAGAGAATAACGTCGAGGTTTTGAAGCAAGCCATTTTCCTGTAAACTCAATGTACCATTCAGCACACGACAAAGTTTCTAGGTTCCTTCACCTTGGGAATTAGATGCTAAAGTAAGAACTACTCACGATCAGTACGGTTACTTGTACCAATAGGCGGAATGGTGACGATGTAACCTTTATGGTGCTCCAAAACTGTTCTTTTGAGGTTGGATCCCTGTCAGAGCGCTATCCTAGCAACTTCATTTGGACGAGTGCTCAGAAAGAGTCATTTTGAATGATGATGTTATTCTCAAACCAGAGCATTACCATTGAGTACTTCGAACCAATATGAATTGTAGAGGGTTCTACGATTTTTGATATCCATTTAACCGATACTGAACCCAAACTTTTTTTTCGCTTCTCAGCCTCGTATTTTTATTTCAGACCAAGATTTGGCCTGTTGTTGCAATTCGATATCGTCAGTATTGATTTTGCAAGAGAAAGATACGAATTCTGATATTGCAGAAGAAGACCACTTAGAAAACAACCTATAGCCAGGCGAACGGCAACGGGTGAGAAGTTATCATTGCCTTTACAGATAACAAGTTCTTTTTGCGTGGAAAGAATCTACATCAAAATATTTATACACGTTAGGTTTAATCGGAGCGAAATACGGACTTTTTCGTGCCATCTGGCATCATTTATAGTGTCTGTACGTACTTCCTGGATATCTTTTACAGAAAACCTTTAATACGAATGTATACTTGTTATTATCAAAAGTGAAATAAAGTTTCATTTTCACTGGCATGCTTTTAACTACTCTCGTAGTGTTAATGCCATTAAGACGAGCAGTATGCTTGTTACAATCGAGCGGCGAAATAGATTTTCATGTGATTCAAAAATGGCTCCGAGCGCTAGCACAAAATGTGACATTTTTCGAAAAAGACGCCACTTGAAGTTTTAAGATTTGTACTAAGATTTGCTATTTCAGTTGAGAGCTGACATTACAAACTGCACTGTTAGTGTCAATTTGTTCTTTGATTTTGCTTGGTTGACCACTGTTAAACAGTTTGACGGGTGTTTTGCAAGCTTGACTAGGATTGGTTTCTATTGCCTCATCGTTGTAGGCACTGGATAAGCAGTATTTTTTAGAAAAAGGAATTAATTATACTCGATTCGCTCCATGAATCGAACCATTGTGAGAAGACGTGCAGACGTCGATAGGGCATTTTTTGCTTTTTAAGAGTTGGCAGAAGCTGTGACTACCCTGCAAACACGATGAAGACAGTTTAAAATTAAAATAGTTTGTTCTCCTTTGCGAATTTAGCCCGCTGACCATTGTGCGTTTCTCTTGAGAACAGTGCATTTCCATAAAACTTGTTTGCTTTGCATATAGCGCACGCAGGGAATTGAGACGTTTTGCCTAATTCAGTGCTAGTAGCGAAGATTTGGTAAAACTCCGCTGTTTACTTGGCTCCTTCTAATTAGGCTTACCGGGCTTTGATCTTAACTGCTCGTGTGCTTGCTTTTTTTCTGTGAACCACTCCATAATAAAGATTGAAGACGGACGGTTCCATCTTCGTTTCACGACTTTTATAGAACTTGATTCCTACAAGCTAGCTAGGAGCGTAGCATGGGCCTTAAAAAACGAGGAAGTGTTTTTTTCAAGTCTTCCTACGGCAAAGATTTAAATACAGCTCCTAGGCTGCCTAATATGGAGGATAAATTGATCATGATCTCCAAATCATCAAAGAGGAGAAAAAATCAAAACATATGAGCAGCACCATGGTGAGCTGACCGAACTAACGTTCCAGCGTCAAAAAGCTCTTTTTATAAGACCTGACTGTGTGTGAAATCAGCAATTTGCCGTTTTGGCCGCTTTTAAACAAGTCGGTTTGTCGTCGCATGTTAAGGGACTACAATAGTTTGTAAAAGTGAATTGATCAAACCATTCACACAAATTCAAAAGGTTGCAGTCATTTTGCGACTACTTCAACTTCGGCAAAGTGTCTCTCCTCTTGGAAACTAGAATATCGGCTAAGTCTTTGATGCTGATGGGCTTCTTTAAATCAATTGATTTCTGGCCTTCCTTGGGTAGATCGGATTTCAAGCAAAAATTTTCTTTAATGAAATCGTATTTTGATTTTTTATTTATTCTCGCTCAAAACCAAGAACAGAAAAATTTAATTCTTTTTGACTGGAGTAGTTGAAATCATTCGAACTGTATTAGCTACTTTTTGACTTAGCTGGCTTAATCATTGTTGCGAATTTTTGAGTGGCTGACGATTGGGCGACACTATATGTAAAGCTGATGATTTATTTTAAGTTATGTAGTTAACACCTCTAGCAATAGCTTCAAAGTTCAGTTCTTAGACTTTAATTAATCACCCGCATCCAAGTTCAGGCGTAAGTAATCCATTATAACGGATTATTATGATGATTTTTTAACAATTATAATTGATTATAATTACCAAAATTAGGTCTTTAAGGGATTTATAATTGATTAAAATCGTGATATTTTCCAAGAGATTATAATATCTTATAATGGATTATAATTGATTATAGTTCTTACTAAAAACCCTTAAAATCAATTATAATCGATTATAATTGATTATAATCGATTATAATCTCATATTTTCTTTAAACTTTTCTATACTTAAACTTTTAATCGTCATCGTATGATAGAGAAAAATTTTATACATAATTTGGCACGATGTTATAAATAATTCATTGAGCAAGGATATATCAAACAACGATAACCCACTTATACCAGAAAGTCTAATTGAAAGTTTAAAAGAATATAAAAACAAAATATCAGAAATTATTTACGTACACCGTCGAAATATCCCCAATAGTTATGGACGTTTGGTTGAAACAGGCATATTAACCAATGATGTGACCAAACAATGTATCTCAAAAAGAAAAGCTAACGACAAAGAATTATTTCGTAAGCTTAAATTAAATCGTCCTCCGGCGTTTTTGGAAATGAAAATTTTGAGAATCATTACACGTTTTTTCCCTAATCTGTCTGGGCTGATCAATAAAGTTAAAAGTCGTCAACCAAGTTGAAGGAACAGAAAAACAGATAAGCATAAGATTTCACAAATGGCAACAGTCGAAGTATATTTAACTTTTGTAAGGCACTATAAATCTTGATTAGTTTTCTCTTCATTAGTTAAATTCATCTTTATGTTCAATCTTGTAGTTTGTTGCCCTTCTGTTCCGTAAGCAATGAGAATCGTGGGGGTCTTGGGAGGATCCTCTCATTCGCTATAGGACGCGGCTACTTGAATTGATTTTAGTTTTATTCCGTCAATCAACACTAAATCTTTTTGCTCTTATTTGAAAACAAAAACAGAACAATATTTCAAAATGGAGCTTAATCTCGACCAGAAGCTAAACAAAATTTATCTGGCCAGGAAAGAGTTGGAAACAAATTTTTTTCGAATACCATGCCAAAATTATGAAATATATAAGTGCGAATGATAGACCAGCTAAAATTGAAACGTACATCGCAAAATCTAGTATTTGCTTACAAAAAATTATAGAGAAAAATGATGAGCTTAAATCTTTGACTATATAGAGCAACGACTATGTAGAGCAACAACGCTGCTGAAAATATAATTCAACTGGAGTTTTACCTAGGTTCTATCGCTGCAAAAAAATGATGTAAAAGGTCTAGCTACAAATTACTTTCAAAATAAAACTCAAGAGGACCAGGTAGCAACTGCACAAACCCCGACGCCAAGCAAATCCGTCCGTTTTCAGAAACCTCTTTCACAGCGATCTAAGATTGCATCAATGACTTCGAGTGAGCGTCGAAGAGAAGCAGCCATTGCAAAAATTAGACGCGAGGAAGTTAGAACGCCAGGCAGAGGCTAAGCTCGTTTGAAAAAGCAAGAGATCCAGATTCAGTCGATGAAGGGTCAACTTGTACTTAATGTGGTTGTAGAAGAAAGCCGTCAAAAGCTAGCCGAAGCAACTATCGAAGAGGCTAAAAATCTGGAGGACGCCTCTGAAATCTGTGGACTTCGTCATAGCAGATCGAAATTGGCAATGGTCGTTCAGGAGAACCAAACGGAGGAAGACCGGACACGAAGTTGGGTGAACACTCAAATCGCAGCTCAGGAAGTAGAAATCTGAGCTGCGAACACTCAAACCGCTTTTCAGTAGAAATCTGACGATGATTTACAACTCTCAACCAAGTCCAAATCAGTCCGAAACCACGTGTATAAACTCAAAGAGGGGTAACGTCCCTCCTACACCAAAAACAAGTGTCAGCTTGCCAAATCCAAACGTAACCAAAATTATTGTCAAAATTTGTTTAAATTTCTATGTAACGATTTTACAACAATAGACTCCTTAAATTGATTGCCCTTAAAACAACCTTATCACTTATCACTCTCAATAGTGTTCATCATTGCTGCGAGTTCTCTACATCATTCCTTAAATGCATTACCATTATTTCTACAAAAACGCCTCGACGACAATTTCAAAGCAGTTCCAGGTTTAAGCTTTAACTTGAATGCAAATAACCGACAAAAGACTGTTCAATATCTTTTAAGCAACTCCCCAAAACGTATGATAGAGAAAAGTTTTATTTATAACTTGGCATGATGTTATAAAAAATTCATTGAGCAAGCCTAGTTCAAACAACGATAACCCATTTATACCAGAAAGTCTAAATGAAAGTTTAAAAGAAACTAAAAACAAAATATCAGAAATTATTTACGTACACCGTCAAAATACCCCCAATATTTATGGAAGTTTGGTTGAAACAGGCATATTAACCCTTGATGTGACCAAACATTTAATCTCAAAAATTTAAATTTTTCCAACTCTTTCCTGGCAAGAGTTAAAATGACAAAGATTTAATTCGTAAGCTTAAATTATTTCGTCCTCCGGCGTTTTTAGAAAAAAAAAATTTGATAATCATTCGACGTTTTTTCCCCAATCTATCTGAGCTTATCAATAAAGTTAAAAGTCGTCGACCAACTTCGAGGGAAAAGAAAAACAGATTAGCATAAGATTTCACAGATGACAACGGTTGAAGAATATTCAACTTTTGTTAGGCCTTATAAATCTTGATTTGTTTTTTTTCCATTAATTAAATTCATCTTTAAGTTCAATCTTGTAGTTTGTTGTCCTTCTGTTTCGCAAGCAACGAGAATTGTAGGGGTCTTGTGAGGATCCTCTCGTTCGGTATAGGACGCCGCTACTTGAATTGGTTTTAGTTTGATTCCGTCAATTGACACTACCTTTTTGTGCTCTTATTTGAAAACAAAAAAATAAATATTTCAAAATGGAGCTTAACCTCGGCCAGAAACTAAAAAAATTTATCTTGCCAGGAAAGAGTTGGAAACAAGTCTTTTCAAAAACCATGCCAAAATTACGGAATATATAAGTGCGAATGATAGACCAGCTAAAATTGAAACGTACATCAAAAAATCTAGCATTTGCTTCCAAAAAATTGAAGAGAAAAACGATGAGCTTAGTTTTTTGTCTATCCAGAGCAACAACGCTGCTGCAACCATAAATCAACTTGAGTTTTACTTATGATCTAACACTGCAAAACATGAAGTATTAGGTCTAGCTAAAAAATAAATCAAATTAAAACTCAAGAGGATCAGGTAGCAACTGCACGGAACCCGACGCCAAGCGAATCCGTCCGTTCCCAGAAACCCCTTTCACAGCTTTCTGAGATTGCATCAATGAATTCGAGTGAGCGTCGAAGAGAAGCAGCCCTTGCAAAAGTTAGACGCGAGGAAGTTGAACGCCAGGCAGAGGATAAGCTTCGTTTGAAAAAGCAGGAGATCCAGATTCAGTCGATGAAGGGTCAACTCGAACTTGATGTGGTTGTAGAGGAAAGCTGTCAAAAGCTAGCCGAAGAAACTATCGAAGGGGCTGAATATCTGGAAAACGCCTCTGAAGTATGAGGACTTCGTTGTAGCAGGTCCAAATTGGCAATGGCCGTTCAGGAGAACCAAACGGAGGAAGACCGGACAAGAAGTTGGGTGAACACTCAAATCGCAGCTCAGGTAGTAGATCAGCCCATGGCGCCAGTCCAAAGTGTCAATCTGGAACCGGCTTCCGAGTTCTTGTCAATTTCAAGTTTTGAACCGCCTTTCAGTAGTAATCTGACGATGATTCACAACTATCAACCAAGTACAAATTATTGCGAAACCACGTGTATAAACCCAAAGAGTGTTAACGTCCCTCGTACATCAAATACAAGTGTCAGCTTGCCAAATCCAAAAGTAAATAGTAAGTATGAGCCACAGGAACAGCTACACAACTTTGACCAACCTATACAACTACAACCCTTTGATGCAGAGTTGTTTTCATCATTCCAATATCGCGACGAGCTCAATGGCCATTTCTCCACAAATTTTTTTCCCAAATAGTTCCGCAAGTTTTGTGTACCAGTTTTACCCACTAACGTTGGTCCTCTCAATCCTCCAACAGTCACCTTCCCATCTAACTCCTATTATGTCACACAGCTATCGAATTTTCAATCGTTCTCTAGCGGAGAAACAACTTTTTATGTCGGTGATCCTCATGCTGTAGACGCCGCCATTCATTCGAAACCGCTGATGGCGCCTTATACAAGTGAGAAAAACAACTCGGGCCATTTACGCCTTCGGGAAGTAAACCAATCAGTAATCAAGATCTAGCTGAAATCTTGACACTGAGCGAGAAAGGTCCCTTGCCTGAGTAGCAATTGTCTTCATTCCACGGAAATCCATTGCAGTGGCCTGAAAGGATTGGTCAATTCAAAAGCGCAATCGATGCAAAAATTTTCAGTGATGAAGTCAAACTGACACATTTCAAAACGCTCGTTTCAGGCAAAGCGAAGAATTCAATTGCCGAAATTGCTTACTGTGGAATATTCTACAAGGACGCTTTGAAAACTCTGGAGAGGAAATTTGGACAACTACAGACGATTGTGGCGGCTCATCTTGAAAAACTTTCGAAATTTCCCCCTATCAAAACGCACAATTCAGAAAGCATTATCAGTTTCTTTCATGTATGTCCAGTCTTGTCGCTGTTTTAAAAACGTTAGGATATGAGTACGATACGACTTGAAGAGTACATCCGTTTTGAATTAAGTTATTTCAAAATTGCCTCCAAATATGAAAGAGCCGTAGTCTCTTCACTCTGTAAAGAAATTTTGGCCAATCGTTTCAGATTTTAATGATTGGCTCCGCGACAAGGCTGAGACTCATGAACTTATGCGTGTGAGTCAGTATAAATCACGACATGAGGAGACTCCAAAGTGACTGGTTTCCATAAAACACCTACAAAAGTTTTTGCCGCTGCTTCAAAAGTTGAAAAACCAATTTATGCTCCGTGCCTACAGTGTAAAGGTAAACACCCACTCTGGAGTTGTTCTGTATTTAAGGAAAAGACCCCAACTCAACGAGCTCAGTTCTCCGCGCAAAATATGTTCTGTTTTGCTTGCTTGCAACCTGACCACAAGTTCTAAAAATGCCCTAAAGCCCGCAAATGCACTAAGCCTTGTTGTTAAAGCACCCATAATGTCTTGTTACACGATGCTGAGAAAGTTTTCAGCGTAAGGTCAGCAAACAAAGAGTTAAACATTAGCAATGACACAAGCCATCCAAATTCAAACAGTACCGCCCCACCAAACCGGAATAAGACGCAAACTTCGTCATCAAACGTAGCCGGGTCGCCGTCTTACAAGAAACTAACGGGACTCCTTCCTGTGCCTCGATTTGAAATAATTTCAAGCACAGACGTGACCACTGCTTTTGTAATGTGCGATTCCTGTTGTACCGGCGTACCTAGCACAGCGTTTAAATTTAAATGGTCAACAGCTTGATATTCTGGTAAATGGCTTCAACTCGACGGAATCCGTTCCCACGCAACAAGTTGAAACGTATTTGCCAAATTCGACCACCAAGAAAACTCCTTTAGAGTTAAGCCGTTTGTGAAAGACAGTTTGAGCGTTGGTTCCGAAACCAATGACCTTCCCATTCTCCAAGACAAGTTTCCACATCTGCAGCCCATTAAACAGCAATTCCGACGTTGAGATGATATTAGGGCAGGATGCCTCTCATGCAATCAAGCCTCTCGAATACTTCCAAGGACGAAATCAAAACACTCCTGTCGCTGTCTGTATGCGCATTGGCTGGGTTTTCAGTGGGCCACTTCCATCAACACTTGGTGTTCGAGCCGCCACTTTCAAGTGCAATGTTGATGACGCAGCATTTTCTGACCAAGTGAAGAAATGGTACGAGCTAGAACCGTATGGCACGTTTGAACAAGATGATCCCCGTTCCTCAGCTGATAAACGTGCTAAAAAAATGCTTGACTCTACCACGCTTCATGATGGCAGCTGTTATGTTGTCGGAATGCTTTGGGCTGATGACAATATCAATCTTCCCGATAACTTTTACGCTTCATTGGTTCAGTTTATGTCTCTTGAAAAGCCCTAGAGAAAGATTTAAACCTGAAAACTTAAAACGCAACAGATATCCGAAGTGATTTCGAGAAGGGTTACGTATTCCCGGTTAGCCCTCACGACTCAAAAAACCGTTCAGACCGAGAATGGTACGTACTGCACCAACTCAGGTTCAAATCCAAACAAACTCGGCAAAGTTTGGCGCGTTTTAAACGGTGCTTCTAAGTTTCACGGCAAATCTCTGAATAAATCCCTTCTCGTCGGCCCCGATCTGCTTCAGTACCTTCTATTTGTTTCAATGCGCTTCCGAGAGCACAAATACGCAGTTTCCGCAGATATCGAAGTTATTTTTATGCAGGTCGACTTACTAGAAACCGATCAAAGTTTTTTGCGTTTTTTGTGGCGGGAGGACCCCACATCAGATTTAAGTGTATTTCAATATACAAGGCACATATTTGGAGCGAAAGATTCTCCGACAGGTGCTAACTATGGTCTTCGCGGAACAGCCGTCGACAACCAAGATCGTTAACCCGATGCCGCGTACGCCGTGCTAAACAACTTTCACATGGATGACTACCTTGGGTCTGTGAAAAACCCAGAAGCTGCTTTAATGTTAAGTTGCAGTTTAGTTGAACTGCTTAAGTTGGGTGAGTTTAGTCTCACACAATTTATTAGCAGCGTTCCCAATTTGTCCTTGAAATTAAATCCCCCTAAGACCAGCGCTAACGATACGTTGGTTGTGAGCAGAGGAATTAACCGCGAATTCAAAGACTCTGTTACGCAGCGATCGGTTCTTAGTTTTGTGTCCTCCATGTTGGACCCCATAGGTCTTGTCGCCCCGTATACCGTACGCGCACGTTTGCTACTGAAAGATATCTGGAGATTGAGTCGCCAACAATGGGACGACCCACTGCCAAATGAGTTGTGCTAAAGATCCACTGAATGACACTCCGGCTTGCCAGTTTTAGGGCAGCTCAAAATACCTCAGTGCTATTCTGACTTCCAATTAGATGAGGTTGAGATGCACATGTTCGGTGATAGCTCATTGGACGTTTTCTGTTCTGTAGCATTCCTTCGAGCTCAGAAAAACGCCAGTCCAGATGTCAGCTAGCATTTGTCTTCGGTAGAGCAAGAGTAGCCCCGACGAAGATGCTTTCAATTCTGAAGTTGGAACTTCAAGCTGCCCTTCTTGCGAGTCGCCTGAGGGATGATATCGAGAAAGCTCTGACACTGAGTATTTCCAAAAGTTCATGTGAACTGATAGCACTACAGTCCTTCAGTGGTTGAACTCCAGAAGCAAACAGCCCGTGTTTGTAGCCAATCGAGTAGCCGAGATTCTGGAGTCAACATCAATTGACCAATGGTTCCATGTTTTGAGTAAAAAATAAACCCACTGACACCGGAACTAGAGGCATTACTGCTGATTGTCTCAACCAAAGCAGTTGGATAAACGACCGTTCGTTTTTGAAAACAACTGATTGGCTTTTCAATCCAAATAGGGAAGTAACTGAGAAAATTCGCCTAATTAGTACGATCTACGATCTAAATGAGGGTTTAGAGGTCTCTTCAAATTTTCCGTGCACCGCAGTTTTGGCTGACTTTGCCTTCCCTTGGGAAGAGTATAGCTCGTTCTCCAAGATAAAGCAGCTGGACAACATGTGAAATAATCGAGCCGTATAGCATCGTATTCGCCTTTTATCAGTCCGAACGGTTTAATTAGATCTACCGGCCGTATCCAACGTCTCGCCGCAACCGTATTCGAAACTCGCCATCCAATAAATTTGGATAGCCGCCATTGCCTTATCCGAATGTTTCTCCGTTTTTATCACATTAAGAACTGCCTTCGTTCCATCAACAATTTGTTATACTACGCTTGATGTCTGCACTAAGAGTTATTCAAACACATTGCGTATGCTGTAGAAAGCGAAACACAAGAACCGTTACTCCAATGATGTCTGACCTTACCGCGGGGCGTCTAGGTTACCGCCAGCCACCGTTCTCGAAGTGGGGCGTCGATTATTTTGGACCATTTCATGTAACCATTCGTCGATCTTCCGAGAAACGCTGGGATTTTCTGTTTACTTGCTTAATGACTCGAGCAATTCACATTGAGTTGGTTCCATCCATGGACACAAGTTCATGTGTGATGGCTATCGAGAGCTTTATTTCTAGGCGAGGAACACCCTCGAAAGTTTGGTCGGACAACGGAACAAACGTTGTAGGAGCCGGAAAAGAGCTTCTTCTGTGCATCAAAAATTGGAAAGCAGAAGCTGCTCTGTCGCTCATACACAAAGGCAATAAATTCGGTTCTGAGGCAGATCGGTTTCGGGTAATTGGCCGATTGACATCATTTCAATTCATACGTAAATAAACCGTAACTATCGTAAATTTCAAGTCAACAAAGATTAACGAACTGCCATAAATTTCGGTTTTCAAAAGCAGAATTTAAGGTCATAAAATATGTAAAATGAAAACCCTAAAGCGACAACTTCAAAATGGCGCTCAGACATTTTGTGACTTTTGTTTCGATCTTTCAGTTTTCGACAATTTTTCACTTACTGTTCTTCTTTCACCAGAAAGTTCATTAGTTGTGACCTTGGTTTTTCTAGCTATGAATTCTAGCGAGAAAATCCTCGCCCCCCAACAGAGAGAGAAGAGGTTAAGAGCTCAAAGGACCGCCGGGTCAGCTCCCAAATCCAGGAACTACTACTGTCCGGGTCGGCGGACCATATTTCTGCCTCGTTTCGGTTCTGGGGCAGATCGGTTTCGGGTAGCTGGCCGATTGTCAACATTTCAATTCATACGTAAATTAACCGTATTTAGTGGAAATTATAAGTCAACAAAGAATATTGAACTGCCATAAATTTCGGTATTTACAAGCAGAATTCAAGGTCATAAAATACGCAAAATGAAAACATTGAAACGTCATCTTCAAAATGGCGCCTGAACAATTTGTGAACTTTGTTTCAATCTTTCAGTTTTGAACTTTTTTCACACACTTCTTCGTTCACAAGTTGTGACCTTGGTTTTTCTAGCTATGAATTCTAGCGAGAAAAAATTAAGCGGAAGTATAATCCCCCAAGTGCACCACATCAAGGTGGAGCATGGGAGCGAAAGGTGCGCAGTTGTCAGCGCGTGTTTTATGCAATCTTAGGGTCAAGAAAATTGACTGACGAGATTTTGAACACAAGCATGTGCCTAGTTGAAAGTTCACTAAACGCCCGTCCACTCACTCCCGTTTCTGACGACCCATATAGTCTTGAGGCTTTGACGCCGAATCATTTCCTCTAAGTTCAGCACAGTATAAAGTTTCCATCTCTAGGATCGAGTGAAAACGCTATTAAAATTCTAAACGCTATGCCCGTGCGCAGTCTTACGCAAACGAAATTTGACAGCGATGCTTAAGTGAGTACGTCCCTACACTAAAAAAAAAAGATTTAAGTTGCTTGCTCCTCAAGAATATACTTTGAAAACGGGCAATATGGTGTGGTTATTTTAATCCACCAGCCCTAGGGGTCACTATCCACTAGCACGCATAATGTCGCTAAACTACGGCAAAGACAACACTGCACGCTCCGCAAACCTAAGGACAGTTTCCGGAAACTACACTTGGCCGCAGTTAACCTTGTTTCGGTTCTCGCTCCTTCGGAGTTGGAGGATATTAATGCTACATAGCATTCAAGTTGAAAGTATGAAAGCTAGTATAGTATAAAGCCAGTATAGTTGCTTAGTAATACCAGCTATATAGCCCAGCGTATACATAGTGCGTTCTGGGGAGTGCGGCGTGGGTTCGATTCTCACCTAAGTCGTTTCACTTGAGAATCCTATTTGAACCGAACCTGACAGAACATAAAATGTTAATATTTTAATCTGTTCAAAATTGGTTTGTAATTGAGTTTCTGTTAATTAAACTGCGTGAATTAAACTGCGTGAGTATCAATTCATTGTGAAAAAGCACGTAAATCACACAAATCAGCGCTTGAACAAGCCCACTTTTTAACTTGATACGTGTAATGTTGTTGCTAATTCCGTGCAATTTAAATTACTAAAAATCGCCGTTTATTGAATCTCTTGAATTAGGCCGATTCTGTTTCCTGTTTTTCTTCGAGTTATAAAAACGGCCAGAATTTTTCGGTGCCGCGACTCAGGAATTGTTATCCGAAAGCAAAATACATCTGTACATTTTTGTGCGACCTCAAATTGAACGAAACCCATGCCAATTGTCACATTACGCGAAAACTCAAAACTAGTGCAACCGACCAAAAAATCAAATTAGGTCGAATGGCCGAAAGTCAGAAACTGTGAAAAACAACCCAGTTAACGAAATCAAGAACGGTGTCGCCTGCCGAGTTTAGCCGAAGTTAGTAAATTAGCCGATACGATCGACAAATTTTGCCACAACAGCGATTTACTTTTGTCGAAACAACTAGTTCCTAGAGCAGTATCATCCCAAAATCTGCGCTAGTCAAAACAAGGCCGACAACCTAGAAGGCCGACATCACACAAGGCCGAGAGTGGTATTTTGTGTATTCTTTGCGGACTTTCGGTCTGACGCTCGTTGAACTCCCTTCAAAAAACTGGTAAGATCAAACCTGTGTTTTCAAATAACTTTTAGACTCTAATTTGTGCTAGTTTTTTAACCAAAAAAAGTCTACTTTTTTTGATTATCAGTGCTATAAAATCATAAAAGATGTAATTGATTGCAAACCGATAAAGACCCTATTAGACACCGCAATACTCGTGCATAGCCTGTACCCCATTATCCCAGGAGAGTCTCTAACCCATAAATTTTGTAAAAAAAAAACTTCCTGAAAATTTTACAGAAAATTTTGCAAAAAAATTTAAAAAAATTTCTTGAAAAAAAAGTTATACCAACTTTTCCCAAAATTTTCATTGACAAAAAAAAATATTTTTTGGTGCCCGAATTTAGCGCAAAATCGAAAAACACCGTTTTCGTCTCGCCCGTTGAAACGTTTAAACCGTCAATCGTGTCGAGCAAGTTTTTTGAGTGAATCCCTACCTCGTTTTTCTCCAGTGGTTGGATAATCTTTAAAAATTTGCTCGGCTCGCCCGTTTTTGGCCACATACCGCCGCGACCGTTACTACTACCGTTTCGCCGTAACGTCGTTGAGTTTAACCGATAAACTGTACGCCTTAACTTAAATAGTACAGAACCGAAGCCTTATTAGAACCCTACAAACTCTCAGCTAAGGGTTCTTAAAGTTATTATCGTCAAATTTTTTTTATTTCTATGTAACGACTTTACAACAGCAGACTCCTTAAATTGAATGCCATTAAAACAACCGTATCGCTTATCACTCTCAATGGAGTTCATCATTGCTGCAAATGTTCTCCATCAGACCGTAAAAACATTACCATTAACTCTACAAAACGCCTCGACGACACTTTAAATGCAGTTCCCGGTTTAAGCTTTAATTTGAATGCAAATAACCGACAAAAGAATGTTCAATATCTTTCAAGCAATTCCCAATTCGAGTTATAAAAAAGGCCAGATTACCTTGCCGAAAAGTTTAACGTTAGAAGCACATTTATGTCTGACTATGAATTGAAATAGAAAAAAAATGAAACCTGAGAGACAGTGAGCTCCTTACATCAAGCGAACAAAATTCGCGTTTTTTTTATTCGGAAAAAAAAGAAGAAGTACTGAAATTTATGTTCAATTATTTGAGAGACAACTTCACATCTTGTTTTCTCGCAAGACAAAAACTGCAGTAAATTTGGTATTAAAAATCTTGAAATCTGAGCTAAGTTTAAATGCTTTTTAAAGATCTCTGGATTTTTGCATTTTTCTTTTTCAGATAGAAAATTGGTATTTCATTATCTAGGGACAAAAACTACCACACTTAACAAATATCATTTTATTTTTTATTTCCTGAAATTTTCTTTCATTTTGTTTTTAATTTCACTAGTTACATTACTTTTTTTTCACCAGTATTTTTTTGAGATATCCAATTTCGGCTGACAGACCACAAAATATTTCTAAAGAAACCTTCGGTGCTAAAATTTATTTTTTTAGAGGGTAAAGATCAGTGAAGTTGCGCTAATCAATTTTTTGCAAAAGCTCCGAAAACACCTTTCTTGGCCTGTTTTTTTTTCGAAATTTAGCCGGCGGTGCAGATAACTTGGCCAAGTTAAGGTCATTTTAGTGCTTTGGGAGAGCTCGGGAGAATCAATTTAGTCAACCTAAGAAAAAAAAACGTCGACAAAAATTTCGCATATTTTTTGAAAATCCCCTTCGGGAAAACCATAGATGCGCCTCTGGTTATGAAACTGGCAAAATGTGTAGTTTTCTCTTGAACTGATTAAGCTATGACAAACATATTTGTTCTTCATAAATATCCTTTTAAAATTAATCGTCACAACATAAAAACCATTATGAGGCAAAACTGCGCACTGGATAGGAGCACAATTGTGTGTCTGTAGGTTCCTGGATTCCAGAGACAAGTCTTTTTATATGTTCCAAAATGTAAATGGATTCCACGGAAAAAAATTCTGTGGATTCCGCATACATATATCTTTAACGTAAATTTTGTCGGCACATTTGTTTTGTTGCGGATTCCGCAACAAACAAATATAGCTAGTTGTTCTGGACTCCGCAACTGTAAGTGGGATTGCAAATGACTTTTCGGAAGAGGAAAAAAAATTAGAACAGCCTTGTGTAAGGTTTAAAACTCAGGAAATTGCGCAGAAGTTCGAGACAGTTTTTGACGAGAAAATTGATGTTTACAAGCAAAGAAACGGCTCTTCCAGTACTGTGGAAACAAAGGTTCCAAAAGTGCTGAAGTTGAAAAGGTCGACGAAACAACCGACAAAGGTGAAAAGCCGAAAGACATCAGCAAAAATGTTGAGACAAAAGAGTCTCAAAAATGATTGATGCAAGAAGAGAAAAAGAAAGAATCTGTAGTGGAAAATATTGGACCGATAGATGCAGAACCAGCAAGTAAGTTGACTTGATTTTAATTTGTGCGGATTCAGAAGAAACACGACTACAAAGAGTTACAGACATGTTGGGCTCTCTTCCAGTTGCCCCCTTCGATATTTTCTGAAATTCAATGTATGAAAGTCTATTTAAAATGACTTTTCATTTTATATACTGCATTAAAGCGTGTCAGCGTGAACAGGTGAAGAAAATTGTACAGCTTTTTAACATGCAAAATGCCATTTTTAACAATTTTTGAACAGTTCTTTGTACTTTTTTGAGGGGTGTGGGAAACTGGAAAAGAGCCACATGTCGAAATTCAGCGGCTAGTTGTCTGTAGAGCCGTGGTTGTTCTTTGCTCATTTCTGGAGCAGTTGTGTTTTGACTTCTTCAATATTAAATTAAAACGTTACCACCCTAGTCGATCAAGGGAGGTTATCTTGCAAGATCTTGCAAGAATCTTGCAAGATTCTTTTAAAGAGGATGCATCTCTTTAAAAGATCTTGCAAGATTCTTGCAAGATCTTGCAAGATAACCTCCTTTAAAGATAACCTTTTTTTTGCAAGATCTTTAAAGATACAATTTTTTTGGGCAAAAACAGCTTTACACGCGAAGACAACCAAGTAGCGTTCGTGGAAGAAGGAAGCAATCTTAGCTACGCATACATACACACAGCCCGCTAGGCGGTTGCCCCCAGAAAGCTTCTTTTTTAAAAACTTTTTTTTGTGATAGGCGGCTTATACCTTAATCTCTCAAAATAGGAAAAACGCATTTAAGAAGAAGTCGTTTGTGATGAAAGCTTCACTTTCCTAGAACATAGCCAATCGAAGATTGCAAGGGAGTAATGAACGCAAGTAAACATTAAAAAATAACACTGACGTTGTTGAAAAATCTCAACTTTCAAAACTCAAAGAAAAAAATAGAAGCCCTTTAAGCTCTTTAAATTTCTAGAACAATTTATGATGGGCGCTTTTTTGATAACATGAACCCGACTTGAGAAAACTGGATCAATAAGTAAAGTTTTTATTCTCTGGAAATCTAAAAAGTAAATTCCACTTTCAAAACTAGAAATCGATAGTCGAAAAAACTAAATATCCCCGAATTGAACTAATTAAAGCAATTCGTCACAAAAATTTTTTGGCCAATAATCCTTCAATTTTCGCAAACCAGTAGCCGCAATGAAGGCGAATAAATTAAAAAGATTTGATTGGTTGATACTTTTAATCTCATTGAATAAATTAACAACAAATATGCGACTACTTTTTAACGCATGATTTTTGTCTAATTTTATTCGTTAAGCATTTATTTAAAGTTTTGGATTCTCGTTCTAGAAACAATTTTTTTGATCTTACACCTAATTTCTGTTATTTTTTTTTGTGTTTTTCGACAGACATTTTGGGATGGTTATCTTGCAAGATTCTTTCAAGATTCTTGCAAGATAACCTCCATCTTGCAAGATCTTGCAAGATAACCTCCATCTTGCAAGATCTTGCAAGATAACCCTCTTTTGCAAGAATCTTGCAAGATCTTGCAAGATAACCTCCCTTGATCGACTAGGGCACATATAAACATATATGTAAATGGAATCCGCACACAAAATGCGGATTCCACTTACAATTTGCGGATTCCACTTCCACTAACAATTTGCGGATTCGGCTCTTTTTCCTTCAACCCCCCCCCCCCCGCCTGCAAATTTTTATTTTTTAATTTACCGTTCACCTTGTACGATTGTCATGAAAATTGACATGCAGACTAATTAGGCCATGGGAAATATGTTTGGTCTTCATAATTAGGCTCTTTTTCTTCCCCCCTACCCTCACACGAGCTTCAATATATATCAATGTTGCAGAAAAATAGCAATGTTGCGGATTCCGCGACAAATCTGACTTGGGTCTGTTGCGGATTCGGCTTAAAATGCACAGAATACACAGTTTGGCCTCGAAATGATTATCTCCGCATGGGGAGGGGGAAAAGTACAAAGAGCCCTATCAATCAATTCCATTACTCACCGATTCTCACAGTAAGAAATGGCCCCACCTGGACCTCCGTAGCGTTTGCTGCCATCTCTTCCTGGGTGAAAACACCTTCCAGGGACTCCTTTGATCCGATAGAAGTCATAAGGGCATATAGGACAAACATTTTCCTCTCCAGAAATAGATTTTACAGATATCAAAATAACACAGACAAAAATTGGAATTGTTCGAAGCATTTTAAATTATCTTTATTGACCTGATTAATTTCCAGCGGCTCGATTCTATTTAAGTTATATTTCTGGAAATAAAAAAATCATTGGCGGCGCCAATTTTTTTATTGGCGGCTTTCAATTTGATTTCTTTTTAAAAACTTTGACTCTTTTAACGCGACTTTCGTTGTGACTTAATCGCGGTTTTTTTGAAAGTCGCAAAAAGTTTTCTCTGCAAGTTCCTGTAAAAACTCGGGGCTCTTCTTCCTTTCCCCCCACCTGCTAATTTTTAAATTTGAAGTTTATTTTCACTTCATCCGACCGATTGTCGTGAAAATTGATATGCAGACTAATTAGGCGATGACAAACATATTTGGTCTTCATATTTAACCTTGTAAAACCACTCGCACTCGTTAGACCATAAACTTCATGTTTGAGTGAGGTGGGGGGGGGGGGGGGGGGGGGGGAAGAGCCAAACCCGGCTCCAAGTCGTGTTGCCTCCCAGGCACGGTTTTGGTGTCAAAGCGCCTGGTTGACCTTCAAACAAAAAGCTTTTTTATTCCAAACCGATTAATTAAATCGACTCTTTTTCCTTCCCCCCCCCCCCCCCCCCACCTCACACGAACATGAATTTTATGGTGTAACGGGCGGTTTTACAAGGTTTTTTATGAAGACTAAATATGTTTGTCATATTCTAATTAGAGTGTATGTCAACTTTCATAACAATCGAACAAAGTGAACATAATTTTTACAATTAAAATTTTGCAGGTTGGGGGAAAAGAAAAAGAGCCATGAAATCCACCAAACAAATGCTTGTATTGCAGTTTTCATTATTCCAAGTTAAACTACCGGCTAAAATAAGGCTCTTTTTCCTTCTCTCACCCAATTGCGAAACTTTGCATGTTAAACTATTTTTTTTATTTGACCCCGGCCTGCTCAGAGCAGGACCAACCGTGGGGGAGGGGAGATGTTAAACTATTGTTCGTATTATGCGCATCATAGGGAAATTGTCGTGCAGAATTAAGCCATGACAAACAAATTTGATCTTCATATTTAAACTTGCGAAACGTTTCGGGCTCTTTTTCCTTTCCCCCACCTGCAAATTTTTACAAGAAAAAATTTGTTCACGATATCCGAAGGTTATGAAAATTGGCATGCGAACTAATTAGGCCATGACAAACATTTTTTGGTCTTTTTGCTTAAATTGCAAAATGAGTTATAACCGAGGTGGTTAACTCATAGAGTAATTTCGGATAGGGTACACCGTCTGCTCGTCACGCTATCTTATTTTCGGTCGGATAGATTCGTGCAACTTCTTAGTCTAATACCGATCCTAATCTTACTCTTATACTATCTAGTCTCAGGTTGTTTAACTAGTCTCTGCTAGGCTCAATAGATCTAGGGTATACTGGTTTATTGCGGCTGCTGAAGTCTTCTTGGAGAGTCAACTAATTTCTAAGTTAAATTCAAATCTCTCCGGTGCTGAAATTACAAGTAATTCCAGCACTTACAAATAAGTGGGTTGTTAGTTAGATGGATCATGATTGGTCAATATTAAATACTTTACAGTGGTAAAATATCTAATGTATCCAATCATAAAATGTAGTTTAGATCAGGTTCCACCCATCCGGGTTTTACAGAGTTTTTAGTTTTTTAGAATAGTCTTTCTGCAATTCAAAGGATGGATGATGAACGTTGGTTTTTGGCGAACATCATATTTCGTCTGGGTTTTCTTGTTAGAGAAGTTCCAGGTTCAATCGTTGTGTCTTCTCATGACAACGACTGGGTTTTCGCAACAAACTCAAATCTGATTTCAGAATGGTTGGCTATGACAGGTTTTTTTGTTTCTTGTAGAGAACTTCTTTTGGGTTGACCTTGTCTGGGAATGGCGTGGAGATTGTGCGTGGAGGGGATGCCTGGTTACTCGGATCTGTACGTATACTTGAACATCGAGGTGGTCATTGTTCTAGTTCAATGAAGTCCTTTTCTGCGAAGTCAAGTCGTACTCTAAATCCTTTGAGTTGTGATTGTGGGCGGCATATTGATTGTGGTTGGCCATTCTTTTTCGAGTGTAGTGGGTTCATTTTGTCTTTGGATGTTCGTCTTTGGTGTTGTATGCTGATCTATATACTGCAAGATATAATTTACATTTTATAAAATTTTTATTAGTTTGGTGTTTTAATTATGATTTTGGTTAGTTGTTTTCACAAAAGCTTTTTGTTTTAGTTCAGTTATTTTGAAGAGTTACTCACCCTTGAGTACCTCTTATTAAAAATAGAAGTGTGGTCACAAAGCGTGGATGTAGCGTGGTGGGTTAGGCCGGCTATAGAATATTTATTAATTTATTAATTTATTAACTTAGAATATGTATAAATTATACTTACCTGTTAGTCGTCGGGGAAAAAACCGTGGGGGAAGATGTCGTGGATTATGTCGGAATTTGTTAGTAACTTTGCTAGTATGCGAATGATGTTTTTAGTTTGAAGCAGTGGCCAAAGCAATTGAAGTGCTTTAATGGTTTTTAGTTCTTCAGTGCCAACTGCAAACTCATAAGGTGTGTTTTGGATGAGATTATATAATTTGTGGTTATATTTAGTGTTGTGGATGAATTCTAACATGGAGATTTCTATAGGTTGAACAAATTCATGTGGGATAAGGAAGGGTCTGGATTCTTCTGCGTTGAAGGTCTTTGTGATGGGACAAAAATATACATTTGGGTTATGGGATCATAATTGCGAAGAATACCGTGAAGGTTAGTATCTTTGATGCAATATGTGAAGTTAAGAAAAAATGGTGATGTGTATTTAGAGTTAATAAATTGAAAACGATGGTGTGGTTGTCTTGATGGAGTGTTTAGGTCAAAGTGATTTTGTATGAAGCGATAATATGTATATGTGTGGGTTTGTTTAGTGCGTAACATAATATCGTGTGAGCAGTGCAAATCTCTTTCATGTGGTGCAAGGAAATGAAAGGTTAGTGAAAATAATTGAAATTTTTCTTTAAAACTTTCGTAAGATTGTGTGTCGGTTAGTGCTTCAGAAATGATGTGATCGAATTTGCGATCAAATATATTGAGTGTAAAAACATATGGTGTTTTGATGAAAAATTTTTCTGTGATTTGTGGGTTAGCGAAGCGATCATCATCTAAAAATTGATCTTGGTTAGTTCGGATGATGTTATGATCGTAATATTCTAGCGTATATTCATTAGCTCGGGGTGCAGTGTATGTTTTTAGTGATTTTTTATATCCGATGTAAGTAAATTGTCTATGTGTTAGTGGTGTGGTGAGTCGATATAGCATATCTTTATTTCTTTCTATATCGATGTGAGTATTAGATAAAGGTAGGCAAAGGGGGTTAGTAAAATGATAATATGATGATACCAATGAAGTGTAGGCATTAAAACTTGTTCATCTACAAAACTACGTGTGTCGTTAGTGTCGTTAGGGGTCTTCAAGGTATACTGTGGAAATGAGGGTAGGGTGATGGCTAAAAAATCTTTTGTGTTAGTGTGATTTGGATGATTAATATATTCACGGGCTGTTCCTGGTTTTGTCGGAAATGGATGGTTCGGGAATTTTCTTTTGAAAGTGCGATAAGCTCTATTAGTGCTATTTGATGATTCGGTGGATGTGGAGGATGGTGCTAAGGATGCGGTATAAGCTGAAGAGGGTGTAGGGGTAGGTGGGTTTAATGATTCTATTGTGGATGAAATCTGGTTTATAGTGGAATTTTCGAGGTGTAAGGGTTGTTGTTGTAGGGTGATAAAATTATCTAGTTCCTGGGAGATTTGGGGAGTATCTGGAGAATTGGATGATCGGTCTGAATGAAATGAAGAGTAGGTTGGGGTGACTTGTGAAGCATAAGAGGGTGTAGAAATCGATGGGAGTGGGTCATTTGGCGGGATTGGTTGAAAAGGGGGTTTTGAAAAAACTGAGGAGTTGGTTTGAAAATTATTGGATGGCGATGGTTCAGAGTCTGCAAATTCATCAGGGGTTTCAATATCTGGGTTATTGAGTTGTGAGATGGAGTATAAAACTGAGATATGTGAATTAGTGTCTGAATTCATGCCTGATGTTACATTATTGGTTGGGAAATCGGGTGGCGGGAAAGCAAAAAGTGGAATTATTGTAATTGGAGTGTTGAGATTGGTTGGGTGGGAATTTGAGCGATGTAGGGATCCAAGTTGTCGGCTCATCGTGGGCTAAAAAAATTATTATTTTGAGACTGAAAAGCGGTGGTATGGGGTTGTTCTATAATTTGTTCATAGGTATTTTCATCTCGTGGATGGTGTGTCATTATATGTTGAATGGGACTTTGTGATATGGTTGGTCTAAAATTTGGATTATGTGTTATTGCTAAATTTCGAAAATTTCGTGGGACTAGTGATAATGGATGGTTATGTGGTAGGGGTGGTAACTGTGGTGCTGTAGGCGTTATGTCTACATTGTTATGTTCTTCGTCATATGTGTTCTGTCTTGTTGCTATTTTTGTGTTGTATTCTTTTATTTGTGCGTCTAAAAGAATTTTGTTTATTGATGATGAAAAAATTCCAAAAAATCCTGCAAATAGTATGCGTGCTACACTTGCTTGTCTATTTACTTGTGTGTGTATAGCGCATGTATTGTAGATTCCTTTTAAAAGTGAAAAAAGAAATCCTATAAAGTTAAACATTGCGTATAAAATAGTCAATTTTTCTAAGATGTAGTAGGGCCATCCTAGAAAATCGAGAATTTTATTTTTTAGTGTAACAAAGCTAAAAATATTTATAGGTGAGATATCTTGTGGTCGGTATTTTCCACCGTTTAGATATATATAGTCTTTAATGTCTTTAAAATATCCGCTATAGTCTTGTGTATAAATATCTGCAAATCCTGCGGTTTCGGCAAGTTTGCGTAAGTTTTGGTCAATTGATTGTCTTTGTATAGTGTCCATTTGTGTTAATAATTCTTGGAATTGTTGTGTTCTAATGTGATGTTGGATATCGGATTTTGAATATATTCCAATTGATTGTAGGTCAATATTTGGGTTTCGAGCAATAGCTCTGATGCTTTCAGGTGAAAATTTTTTGAGTGATTGCATTAATGTGGGATATGGGGTAAGAAGGTAATATTTATCTTCATCAGGGTTCAGTTGAACTACATTGTGGCTATTTTCTGATCCACATGGGACTGCGGTATCCCAAAAATAGGTTCGTCTTGAAAGTGTGTCAACGAAGTGTACTTTATTCTTATAAAAGATTGGGATTCTTTTATAGCATCGTTTATCTTCAAAAACATATAGTGGTGATACTTTTTTGGTACAGGTATAAAACCATAAAATGTTTCCTTCATAGTCTAAAAAATTTGATCTATTTCCTGATAGTAAATATCCTGCATAGGGTATTTTTAATACTGCTAGTGCAAGTGATTGTAGGATTTGTGTCCTTTCTAATTCGCATAGTTGGTGAAGTGTTTCTAATTCAGAGAGTGACATTTCTTGAAAAATTCGGCTAATTGTGTAGTCTAATTTCATATCTAGGTGAATATCATAGTGGATGTTACCGAAATATGTACTATTCATTAGTGATAATTCTTGTAAACGTGTGCTTCTAGTGTCTTGGGGCTTTAGATGTCCACCAGGTTGACTTTTACTTTTTTGAAAATCAACTGGTATATATGATGTTCCTTCGTTTATAGGGTGACTTGTGGCGTATGGGTCAATTTTTACTTTTCCAGTGGTCATGTCGAATCCTTTTTCGTATTCAACTAATATCTCGGAGTATTGTGTTTTGTGAAGTGGGTTTCTGTATTTACATGCAAGTTCTGTTTCTTGATAAATTTGAAAACGTGTCAATTTATTTTCTATATTGTCTATGTTTCTAAAATTTGAACTTTGTCTTCGTGATGGATGGACTTGTTCATATGGAATTGATTGTATAAAATATTTTTCGTGAAATTTTATCATACGAGCGTGTATTTTTGCTACTTGAAATGTTGTACATGTGTCTTCGGGGAACCAAACAATTATTGCTTGTGTTCGTGTTGTAGGGTCACAATAGCCTTGATCGTTTTTACAAGGTAATCTAATTCCTTGATAGATCATTGTGTTGTCTGATAAATCGCGTGTGAGTTGTATTTTTTCGAGTTGTATTTTCCAATCGAAAAACAAGATTTCTTGATATCCTTTATTTTTTGTGTCTGCTTTGCAGTTTGATGGGTCATTTATACCAATGTGTGGTATCCAGTGTTTATCGTGTATATTATAAGTTAATCTTCCGTGTGCGCCGTTGTATGGGTATTTTTCATCTAATTTTATATGTCCTTGATATCTTTCAAGTTCTGCTTGATGTACAGAATCTGCAAAAACTTGGAAATATACTAATTTTCTATCTGTGATTTTATTTCTTGTGATATTGAGTCTTAGTAACTCGTTTTTACAATCTTCGGGATTGAGATGTAGAAGTCGTTCGATATTACTTTGGTAGAATGATTCGTGGTCAAGTCGGTTTTTATTTCCATTTGAGACTTGTGAACAATGTACTTTCTTTTCGGAAAATGTTGCTGTGAATTTATATCCTATAACTGTTGTTGCTCGGGCTTTTGAATAAAGTGTCGCTATTACATTTGTTGTTTCTATGGCTTGTGGTTCTGTTTCGCATTGTGATACTTGATTTATTGCATATTTGTGTAGTGTTTTTTGTTCTTTTTCTTCACAATCGTAATGTGTTACTAATAAATCTTGGGGTCCTGTGCGGGGGGAAGAGTTTATGTTTTCATTTGAGATTACTAGAAAAAAGAGTTGGAGAAAAATCAATATTTTTAGAATATACTTCTGTATGATAATCCTGAGTATGGGTTAAAAATGTGATGTAACCAATTGTCTTTTTGGTATATCTGTCGTATTTGTATATTACTTCAGTTGTTATAAATGGTGGTGGTAGGGATTGAGCTGTTATATTTGGTGGAATTAATGGTTAGGGATGTTGAGTAATGTTGTTTAATTTAACCGTGATTTCAAATTTTAACTGTAGACTATTCTGTTAGAGTATTTGGATGTTATGAGCACGAATGTCTTCGTGAATGTCTTGTCTATATTGTAGTCTATTTAGTGCCCAGTTGTGGAGTCGGTTACTTTCTGGGTGTTGTCCAAATAATGGTGGGGGTGCTGTGAATGTATTCCAGTCTAGTCTTAAAGGAATATTTGTTGATGATTGTTCTCGATATCTAGCGTCGAGGTTATTTGGGAAATTTAAGTTAAAAGGCGGTGGTGATATCTGGCTTATTGATGGTGTTGATGGTAGTGATAATGTTTCTGGTAGTGATGAGGATGTTGCTGTATCCGTAGAAATATCTATTGGATCATTGATTAAATTTGGTTCACCTTGTGTGAATGAATGTGTTGTCCAGTATGGTAGTCGTGATGTTTGGTTTGTGGGGTTAAAGGGGTTTTCACGGATTTGTTCAGATGTTGGTGTTGAACCTAAGTAATCTGAGGGTAGGCTTGAGGTGCTACGTTGTGAAGGAAGCGTAGGGGTTTCTGGTAAAATGCCAATGGGGTTTTCTGGTGTATTTTGTGATGGGGATTGAGGTATATCAAAATGAACTCGGGGAGTTTGAAAATTTCTGTTTCGTCGAGGATGTATAATTTGTCTATTTATTTCGACTGTATTTTGGTTTTGACTAGGGTTTCGTATTCTACTTAATTCTTGTGGTAGTGTTGGGTATAAGTTATATGTTGGTTCACTTAGAGGTGCTTGTCGTTGAACTGGTTCTAGTGGTTCTGATAAGCGAGCGTGTCGTTCTTCAAAGGTATATGGGTTATCTTGAAAGGAAATTCGTGTAGATGTTTGGGGAATTTGGGTAATTGAAGGTGGTGTTGGGTTTTCCTGGGATGATGTCGGTGAAGACTGACTGTGTGATTGTTGGTTAGCAATTTTTGATGGTTTTTGATCTATTCTTTTAGTGAACAAATTTATGTTTATTATAGTATTCTTCTAGAAAAAGAATTAGGAGGATTGTTGCTAGGGCGAATGTGATGATTGCTTTCTTTATACATTTGCATATTGTCAAGATGAGGGATGATAGAAATGTTATAAAAATTACAAACAGTAAAAAAATATCTGTTCTACTAAAAATGGTTCGTATCATTTGGATAAGTTTTGTGAATCGTACTTGTGGATATAGTCAATAGCTTTTGAAAGCTGGAGGTATAGTTCGAATATGGAATAGAAAACTAAAAAAATATTGCAAAATATGATTAAGATTATTACAAAAGATTCAAAGGTATCAAAAAGAAATATGATTAAAAGTTTAAATATCGTTAAAAAGTTTATGAGAATGTTAAGAATTATGTTGACTGGTCGAGAGAAGAGCATTTAAGAAATGGCTTCTCGATCGAATATTTTTTGTTGTTTGAGGCAATTTTCAAGTGTGGTCGGATTATTTATTGGTTTTTTGACAAGTGGGTTGAGTTTTGTGAAAAATTGATGGGGGCGAATTTTATGGTGATCGGGAGGTCTTCTTTGTCTTTACTTTTATTTGTCAAGTGATCTGGGGTATTTTTGAGATTTTTATACTTTAGGCTAATTAAAATGGTCGTTCTTTTACTTTAGGCTAATTTAACATATTTGTTTGGGGGGTGTTTGAGGTCTGAGTTGGGGAAATATTGTTGATCTTTGGTTTAATAGATAAGGGAGGGTTATGATATTATGGTGATATTTATTTTAGTTGTCAAGTTAGAATGGTTTGCTTATTTTTGACCTGGAGGTCGCAAAGTTATAGTTATATATATGCCTGGAGTTTAATATCGTTCGTCTAGTTGGTTCGTGTTAGAGTTAGAGAAGGTGACGGATTGGATGAATCCTATTGGCTAATTTTGAACTAGAATCGTTGCTTGTTTGTCAGCATGTTATTTTGAAAAATGAAAGTTCAAAAAATTTCAGAGGTGCAAAGATTATGAAATATAAAAATAAAGCTGTTTTTGAAATTCGACTTTCTTTAATATTTTAGATTGTGGGATGAATGTTTTATAGTTTTTGCGTGGTTGATTTCTAAGTCGTGATGACTCTCTATGTTCTGATTTGTCGATTAGTTCTTGGGGTATTATTTTTTCTGTCAATTTTCTATTTTTTCTTTCTTTTTGAGGTATATTTTGATCTAGCTTTTTTGTATTGTTTTTCATTATAGTTGATTTTTTATTTTGGTTTTCGAGATGAATGTCATGTTGTTCTTTTGTTTTATTCTCCGTATGTGGTGGGGTATTTTGAATAACTTTTAAACCTGTGAAAGAATATAATTGAGTTAGTTCGCGTAGTGCGTATTCTTTTGGGTAATAAGGTAATAGGTTGTTTCGATGTTGAACAATTTCTTTTTGTTCTAAGTCGGTGATTTTATATGTGACATCAGTGGGTTTGGCAAATATTTGGTATGGTCCTTTACGAAGGGGTTGTAATTTTTAGAAATTCCTTTTTGAGTGTTAAAATTGGGTATTAAAACAAATGTTCCAATTTTTAAATCGGAGGCTGGTGTAAAGCGTGAATTTATTTGTTCATTAATGTTTTGCCTTTGTAACAACTTTTTTGTTACTTTTTGGTAGATTTAATTGTGTTTTTTATCTCTGTTTAAAATCCATTTGGTGTGTGTACCGGAGGCTAATTTAAGAATTTGTGGGTGATGAAAATGATCTTCATCGTGTGTGTGTAGAGGTAGATTATAACAAATTGAGTCTTTATTCGGTTGACAATAACTTTGTGCATTTTTATGAGAGTTTGCTGTAAACATAATCGATTTGCGTGGCTTTTGATTAAAAACCATTTCATATGGTGACATTCCTAGAGTTGTCGTGATTTGTGAATTATATGCTAAGGGAAATAGTTTTGCATCTACTGACCATTCGGTATATCTTGTATCATTTCCATTGATGATACATCTAAGATATTCTTGTAGTGAACGGTTCATACCTTCGACTAAGCCGTTTGTCCAAGGTGCATGAGATGTACGTGGTTTGTGTTTGATGTTATATAAATGACATAATGTGATGATTTCGTTATTTATGAATTCTGTACCGTTGTCTGTAACTAAAATTTCTGGTAGTCCGAATTTGGCTATCCAGTGTTCATAGAGTGTTGTGTAAGCGTAATAAGCGTTACAATGTGGTACTGGGTTAAGTGCTACATAATGTGTAAACGCGTCAACAATTACCATAAGGTAGGAGTTTCCTTCGGATGAGGGTGAAATTGGTCCTTTTGTATCAAATGAAAAACGGTGGTTAAAGTACAAACTTTGTCCTTTAAAATCTTGTTTTTGTGCTATTTGTTTTTGATTTGGATAAGGTTTATTCAGCTGACATACTATACAATCATTGCATAGTACTTTTATCCAAATTGGTGCATTTGGAAAATAAAAGTTTTGTATGAAATTTGAATATGTTTTCTCTGATCCAGAGTGTCCTTTAATGTTTTGTGTATGTGAAATATTAAAAGCTATAAGAATCATACTTAGAGGGAGACAGGGAACTGTAGATTCATTTAATTGGTATTCTAGAAGGTCTGTGTTTTCGTTAATTGTTGTATTATTGAATTTTCGGAAATTCGGAGGAGTGTTTTATTTCCTAAAATAGTTGTATCTGCCTTGACGGGTTTAGTTTTATATTTGTGCCATGATTTTAGTTGTCTAATTACTGGGTCAAGATTTTGATATTGTTTCAAAGTATTAATTGTAATTTTATCTGTTGGGGGGAGAAAAATGTTTTCTATTTCTATTTTAGATAAAGGAATTGTATCAAGTGGGTCATGGAGGTCAAAAACTTGATTTATTGTGTATTTTGAATCGTTTGTTTGTGGTCCTGATAAATTTATTTTATCAGTTAGATTTTCTTTTTCAATTAACGGAAAAAGGTCTTTTTTATGCTGGTGTTGTTTTACTCTTTTTTGTTGGGTGTTATTTTTTATCCATTGTGAATATGGAATTGGTTTAAAAGTTGATGTTCCTAGTAGATCAACTTCGTAGTGGTTATTTTGGCAATCTAAATAAAGTGGGAAGTGTTGTAAATTGTTTATCTGTGATTGTTCAACGTCAGTTTTTACTGCATATTTCCATTCTAGTCGGGGTGATGTTTCATTTTCTGCAAGGTAGAATTTTATATTTTTGGGTATTTCAACTGTAGTTTTACGTGTAAGTAATTCAGGTGGTGTATTTCGACTTAATGTGTCTGGTAAAGCAAGATTTTTTCCTGCTGTCCAAACTATATGTAAGTTTGGGAATTTCATTAGAATTAATTGAAATCTATAAACTCGATGATTTGGATTGGATTTTTGTGTAAAGAGAAAAATGATTGGTTTGTGATCTGTAAATAGAACTGTTGGATGTTTTGATCCAAGTTTTAGAAATTCATATTCTGTTAGTGTATATATTATGGCTGTACACTCTCTCATTAGAGTTGAGAGTCGTAGCTCTGCTTGAGTGAATAATCGAGAATTTGCTGATATAAGATTCATTTTGTTTGTGCCATTGTGTGATTGTAATAATGCTGCGCCGATGCCAAAATTCGAAGCATCGCACATTGCATAGAATGGTTGATTTGGATCTGGAATTGTATTCGAAATTTGTTCAGTTAGGAGTTTTTTAATTTCTTCAAATCGTGCTTGATGTTCTGTGTTCCATTCAAAATTATTTTGTTGTCTAAGTATATTATAGAATGGTCTTAGGTATAATTGCATTTTATAGACATATTTGCTTAAAAAATTTAACATTCCAAGGAATCTTGGATTTTCTTTTTTTTTGTTGGTGGTTGGAGTTTTTGAATAGCATCAATGCGTGATTTTAATGGAGTGATTGTTTTTCTTTCTATATTATGTCCTAAGAATTTAACTCGTGTTAAAAAGAAGTGTGATTTATCGGGGGCGGCCTTCAGATTTTCGTTCTGAAGTATTTTGTGATAGTGTTCTAAAACTTTAAACATTTCTTCTTTTGTCTGTGATTGCATAAAAACATCGTCTAAATAGGTGATTGCGTTTTTCTTGAGTATTAGTGGTCGAAAAATTTTGCTCATAAAAGCTGAAAATTCTGCTGGTCCTATGGATATTCCATAGAATAGGCGGTTGAATTCATATTGCTGATTTCCAATAACAAATTGTGTTAAGCGTTGCGATTGTTCATCTAGTGGCATTTGATTATATGCACTATTCATATCTGCGGTTGTAAAGTATTTTCCGTTTATTTTTGATAAAATAACTTGTATTGGTTCAATAGGCCAATTGCATTTTGATTCGTCTATTAGTGAATTAAGATATCTAGCGTCTAGAACTATTTTTAATGATTCTCCTTTTGCTAGGGTGATAACAGGGTTGATAAATGTGTTACCTTTTGGTTGTTCTTCTTTGTTTACCGGTGAGATAATTTTATATTGTTCTAAAATATCGAGTAATCTGTTTACTTTATCGTGTAAGTGAATTGGTACTTTACTTGCTCTTTGTTTTTTGAAAACTGCGTCAGGTTTTAATGGGAGATGTAGTGATGAACTGATTTTGCCAACATCAAATTTAGATGTTGCATAGACTGATGAATATTTTATTAGCTGTTTGGCTAATTTATCAAATTCGTCTTGTGTTATTTGTGAATGTTGGAAGTTAAACATTGTTAAAAATTTCTGTTGATTTTCTGTATAGTTATGTATGTTGAATGTAGGTTTGAAATATGGGGTTTTTGTGAAATAATCTGTATTTCTTTTTTCATTACTTATTATATTATTTATGGATAATTCTTCATTAAGAATTGTGGATTGACAAATATCTAATAATTGGAGTATATTATTTACGCGGTATGCTTTTTCGTGTACTGGTGATATCGTAGCGTTGGTTTCGCAATAGCCTAAAAGTCCTAAAGGTAGCGTTACTTGATAGGGTGTATTGTTGTATACATGTAGAGAAATAATATCTGAATTCGAGTTTTTCAAATATTTTATGGATGAAATCGTGATTTTGAAAAATTTATGGATAGGTTTGAATTCAAAGTCTGACATATAGAGATGTTGTTTATTTTGTTTTTTATCATATTGGTGAACTTGTTTTATTGAAAAATTATATATGTTTCCTGATAGTGGTTTCAGGTGTTTTCTTTGTTGATTATATATTGGATAAAATTTTGAAAAGAATGGTGGTTGTTTATTCAATCTTTGAAAAAATGTTAGGGATGTTTCTTTTGTTTTTGTGTATTTATCTTTGATTAGTATTTTACTATTCAAAATGTTGATTGTTGGTATATATTTAGAGATAAATGGTATTCCAATGATATTTTGTTTAATATCAGTGATATGGAATATTTGTTTAAATGGCTTATTTAAAATTTTATTTTGCTCTATTGTTCTTGTGGGGAGAAGAAATAATTGAATTTTTCCATAGTTTACCAATGTTGATCCTTGTGCTGTTGCTAGTTTACTGGAGGTTTCAAGAGGCGTTAGTTTTGGGTGTAATGTTTTTATCTCATTCCATGTGGGAATGTTTATTATGTTTGATTCTGCTCCTGAATCAATTAAAAAATCAATTTCAAGATCTGGTGGTTGAAATTCTTTGCTTCTTGGACTTTCTAAAAGAAATGGTATTGTCCAAATTTTTTCTTTGGTTGTTCTTTTTGTATATTTTGATAGATGTCATTTGTATTCAAGCATTTTGTTTTATTATTTTCATTGGATTGATTTGTAGTGTTAATTTCATTAGTTTCTTGTGCTGTTTGTGTAGAATGGATGGGTTCAATATAATAATTGTGAAGGAGTTCTAATTGATTTTCGTATATATGTGATGAAAAAGGTTGTTCATATATAATAGGTTCGTAGTCATTTTCGACTGCTATCATATTGATGGAGATAGTGTTTTCCGTATCACTTTCTGAATCTGATGATTCACGGTTTATTTGATTTAGTTGTAGCTCGTTATTTCCTGTGTCATCAATACCTGGGGGGTCTGATGTTGTTTCTGGGTTTGATTGTACTTGATTAATATTTCTTTGATGTTTAGGTGTACTACTTCTGTGGCGATTGTTAGAATTATTATAATGGTTATTATTCCTGTGTGGTGATTGGGAATAATTTCTATAACGGTTATTATAACTTGAATGTCGATTTTGTGAATTATTTCGTGATCTGTTTTGATAATTATTGTTTGATCTGTTATAGTTTGATCTATTATATGAGTTATTCCTTGATCGATTGTTCGGGTAATTCTGGTTTCGGTTGTTTGAATAACTTCTATTTCGATTATTGGAGTAGTTTCTATTTCTATTGTATGATGAGTTTCGTGATTGATACTTTGGATAGTAATTATTTCTTGATTGGGAACTAGATCTAGAAACAAATTGTGTTGTATTTGAATTTGATCTGGAGTAGTTATTTCGACTATTTGGTCTATTATAATGATTTTGTGACGAATTTTGTGTATTTCTTCGTTCTGGTGATCTTCCTCTATAACTTGAGTTATATGGTGATTGATTTCTCGTGTAGTTGGTATTGTTTGGAAGTGGTTTTCCTGAACTGTTGTTGCTGTATACATTTTTGTTCGGTAGATTTTGATCTTTCTTCATGTATTGATAGAATGATTTATTCGGTTCTTTATATTTTTGAGGTTTGTTTTGATTGTCCTGTTGTTTTTGTCTACATTCAGAAATACTATGTCCGTATCGTCGGCAATAATTACACCATTTTTTGAAAGATGGTTTGCCTTTAAAGTTTGGGTGTTTTTCGTAAATATTGAGTATTTCAGTGATTTTTTCAACGAGGTCTGTATCTGATTCTTGTATATTATTGATATTTGTGGTATTTGTTTCAATTCGGTTAACATATTGTAATTTCAGATTTTCTGTTTCTTCAAGTTTCATTGTGATTTCCGCTTGCTCTAGCTTGTCTACTAGTTTTCGAAAATCTAAATCGGGCTCTCGAATTGAGGAGGGATGGGATGCTCTCTTTTTTATTGCTATTTTCCTTAATTGAGGTGTTAAGGTCATCATTAAGATTTCTGTCATTTTTGTGTTTTTATAGTCGTGTGTATTTAGTGAGTATGCTTTTCGAACTAGTGTTTCGATACGTACTGCTAATTGTTTGATGATTTCATTTGGTAATCTGCGAATTTCATTACATAAAACTCTTTGTTGTTGTTTGTTTCTTTCGGAGTCAAACATTTTTGAAAATTCTTGCGTAAATCTTTTCCAGTTTGATTTTATTTCTATAGGCAATACTGAAAACCATTTTTGGGCTGCGCCGTCTAAAGTTGTCTGTATCAACGGTGTGCGTCGATGTATCCAGTTTTGATGTAGTGGCGTATTAATTGGTTCAGGTCCTATATTTAAAATTAAATTTGCTGTTACTGAATTTAAATAATCTTCTACAGAATATTCAGGGTCTGTTCCTGTGAATACCATTAATGGTTTGTTTGATGTTATTGATGATCCACCCATAAGGTATGGATTCATTGTCATTTATAATGATTCTGCTGCATTTGGCATTTGTGAAAAATTAGAAAGTTGATTTTTTGTTATTTCGTGTTGTTGAAGATAATATGGAAGTGGTATTTCATTTTGCATTTGTGTTGGTTGATACGAGTGTGTAATCATTTGGTTTTGTGGCTGAATTGGTTGAAAAGATTGTGTATTAATTGGGTTTTGCATTTGTATTGGTTGTTGATTATGTGTATCTATCTGGTGTGGAGAAAAATTTCTATGATGTGTATATGGTTTCTGCATTCCTTGTCCGCGATATTCTTGGGTATATGGTGCAAATATATCTGGTTGTAAATAATCATCATCAGAGGATAGGTATTCCGTTTGATGAGGTGCATGTTTTTTATTTTTATTCTGTTGAAAGAATGGGTAATTTTCACTATGATCCTGTGGAGGATGTGGATTAGCTTGAAAATTTACTGAATTGGTTGTTGCCATTGGATTATTCCAATATCGAGATCTGATTTGATTATTAATATTATTTCGTGGAGGATAGTTTGTTTTTGATGAATGTGTATAATTATAATTATGTTCCGCAAAATTGTTTCTTGTGAACGTTCTGCGTGTTTTTGACGGTATTGTCATAGGTCTATATGTTTGATAATCCATTTGTGAATATTTTGGAGCAACCGAAGGTTTAACGGTTGATTGTAAGGTTACCTGTGCTAGTGAAGTGTTTGTATTTCTTGGTGTTGTTAAATTTGGACGTATTGGTGAAATACTTTGTTGTGTAGTTGTTGTTGTTTGTACAATTTCTTCATTTATGAAGTGTGATGGTGTCTGAATATCTTGTTGAGTGAGATTTCTAGTTCCATTAAGGTTTTCATTGTGTATGACGGTCGAATTTAAACTGTTATTTCGAGTATCAGGTAAAAATGTATTGTAGTTTAATGGTGTTGCGTCAATGGTTAATGGTACTACTCTTACACAATCTCTTATATAAGATATTGTACTTATTGCTTGACTTGCAATTGATTGTGGGATATTTATAAATGCATAATGAGACCATTCGGGGTCCCAAACGTAGTCTGACTGTTCTGTGATGACAGTATCATCGTTTGAATTTTGAGGTCTAAAATTTTTTCTTGCTTGTGAAATTAAATCTATATTATGTGTGAAATAATCTATTATAAACCATGCCAAAATTTTTTGTAAGTCATGTTTTGTATGTTGTGAAACTTCATCTTTAGTGAAATTTTCTTTAATTATATTTAGAAAAGATGAAAATAGTGTGATTTCATATCGTACCCTTATATGTTTAGATGTCTCTGTCGGTGAGACATTTGAGATTGGGATTTCGTTTTCTAATATTGAGATATAACTATATATTATTGCAAAAACTTCATTAGTAAATATGGAGTTTGCTCTTTGTGAGTTATGATATTGTATGTTTTTTGTATATTCTGAGAATACTTTTGAAAATTCTAAATCAAGGTCGTCTGTTTGAATTACATATTTGCGGTGATTCGGGTTTGGTGAGGTGAATTCTATGGTGTAGATTCCGTAGTGTTGTGTCAAATTACATATATCTTTCAGATAGTGATCAATAATTTGTCTTTTGATTTTTACATCTGGGAACTCTGTTTTTCATGGGCTGATTCGGGGTTCAAACAAATTTAGAAGAAAATTCTTGCAAAGTATATGCTGTCCTCTATCATTGGTTGCATCTACGAGGAAGGGGAAGATATCGTCATCATCTGGACTATCTTCACTTGGAGTGTGTGTTTGGCTCATTTTTTCGTTTAATGACTGTTAATAGGTAATTATCGATGTGTCTAATTGGTTGATTCCAGTTATATAAGTGTACTGATTTGTGTTTATATTGCTTTTTTATTCGTCTTTTTCCTCTTTTTGATGAATTTGAAGTTGTTTCTGAGTCGGAAAAATATAATTGATCGTGAATGGGGCAATTTTTATCTATAGATTGTTTTAATTTATAGAGTTCGTCTAAATTGCTGGCTTCTGATTCTGAAAATGCGTTTCTATTTTTGGAAAATCTTTTTCGTGTTATTTGTCTTTGTTTAGTTATTATTTTTCTTTTTAGTGTTTGTCGTTTTGTTCTAATATATCCAACTGTTTGTGTGTGAGGTGTGATTACAAGATCGTATTTATTGTTATCTATTTCACAGTTGTGTAAAACGATTGTTTGTTTGTTTCCTAGATTTTTAAATGACATAAGGTTTAGGATGACGGATGCAAAAAGTTGTTAGATGATTTCTATTTTCTTAAATTGTTAGTCCTTACGATTTTTTGGTTAGCTTAACCTGGGTCTATTTGTTCAGGGTTGGAGAGAAAAGTATATCGATTCCGAAGAATGATTTTTTACTTTCTCGTGGCTAGTATAAGCTAAGGTGTTAACTTACTTAATCTTACTTAAGGGTAGTGATTGTGTTCAAGGGTTGGAGAATAGTAAATCGATCCACAAGGTTCAGGTATAATTAGAACGCGAGTTCAAAAATTTCTATTAGTCTTGGGTTTTTAGAGAGGGTTGGATAGTGAATCGATGTTTGAGGTCGTTAGACACTAGCTAAGTGGGTGGGGGAGAACAAAATTGTTCTTTTTGATCCAAGGATAGGCCTTGATGATCAAGTTTTGTAAATTTAATTAAATAGAAAATGAATTAAGATCCAAGGATAAGCCTTGATGATCTGATTTTAAGATTAAGTGAATTTAAGTTTAAAATGGTTTAAATTTATTTAAGAAAAGATTTAGTGTTTTTATGATGTTAGTGAGCTTATGATTGCTGTTATGTTTTAGGTGATGAAGCTGGGACAACTGATGATTTTATGATTTCTAACAGTTTATTGTCATGCTACTAATTTTTATTTTGATTTTCAATAAATATTTTCCAAACATGTTTTATATAATACTACAGAATTTTAGGAAAACGATCTGAGATCTTTTTATCAATCGTTATTGTATATAAAATATTTTGTTTAGCGCCTGTAATGATTATGAAGATTGACTTCAAAATTTTATGTTTGCAAATGAAAATCTAAATTCATTGCTAATAGAGTTCTAAATATAAAAGTTTGTGTTGGCTTTTGCCGTACTATCATATAACTAATTGGTAAGTTTCTATTTTGTCGTATGTCGTCTCTGGTTCGAGGTCTTCTTGCAATTCCGGGTAGTTCTGTTATCGTTCGGAATATTGGCTCTGATCTATTGAGTCGTAGAGACATTTCGATTAAATTATCGTCGTATAACATTTTAAAAATGTTTTGTCTAAATTCTAATCTATTTTTGGTTAATTCTAAGCTATTAAGGTCTTGTTCGAGACTTATGGTCGCACCAGATGAGTTATAACCGAGGTGGTTAACTCATAGAGTAATTTCGGATAGGGTACACCGTCTGCTCGTCACGCTATCTTATTTTCGGCCGGATAGATTCGTGCAACTTCTTAGTCTAATACCGATCCTAATCTTACTCTTATACTATCTAGTCTCAGGTTGTTTAACTAGTCTCTGCTAGGCTCAATAGATCTAGGGTATACTGGTTTATTGCGGCTGCTGAAGTCTTCTTGGAGAGTCAACTAATTACTAAGTTAAATTCAAATCTCTCTGGTGCTGAAATTACAAGTAATTCCAGCACTTACAAATAAGTGGGTTGTTAGTTAGATGGATCATGATTGGTTAATATTAAATACTTTACAGTGGTAAAATATCTAATTTATCCAATCATAAAATGTAGCTTAGATCAAGTTCCAAAAACCCCGTGTTATTTCATAAAATTGATGCTGATGTGAGATGGGGGGGTTGAAGAGCCACGTTTCGTTACAAATACAAAATCGGTCTTACGAGGTGAAGGTTGGGGGAGGAAAAATTGAAAAACAATCGATTTCATTACATAACAAATGCCCGCAATGAGGTTTCATTGGTAATTATCAATTATAATGGATTTCTATGGTCTGACTCTATAAACTTCCAAAATAGTCGATTATAATAGATTAATAGTCCATTATGAAACTTATGAAGTACAACTCATTTAATCAATTGTATTGGATGGCTCTTTTTCCTTCCCCCCCACCTGCAAATTTTTCAAATTGAAATTACTGTTCACTTTGTCCGATTATCATGAAAACTGACATGCAGACTGATTAGGTTATAACAAACATATTTAGTCTTCATAATTAACCCGGTAAAACCACTCGCTAGACTATAAAATTCATGTTTGTGTGAGGTGGGGCGAAAAGGAAAAAGAGCCTATTGGAATATATCGGATTGTAATGCATTATATAAGATTAAAATGGATTATAACCGATTTTTATAAACCAGAGCGTAAATTTTCCAAAACCTTGAAAATAAATATTCAAAACTTTCAAAATATTCAATAACGTTGCAATCGCTAAATTGTAGTTTGCAGAAAAAACTTATATTGCTTTCTACTTGTTTTTTTTTTACTTGTCTCTCGTACCCTTAAATACTTCCACTAATTCCTACTATTCTGGCCTTTTTTATAACTTTTTTATAACTTATAAAAACAGGAAACAGAATCGGTTTAATTCAAGAGAATCAATAAACGGCGAATTTTAGTAATTTTCATTGCACGGAATTAGCAACAACATTACACGTATCAAGTTAAAAAGTGGGCTTGTTCGTGCCCTGATTTGTGTGATTTATGTGTTTTTTCACAATGAGTTCATACTTAATTCACGCAGTTTAATTAACAGAAACTCAATTGCAAACCAATTTTGAACCGATTAAAATATTAGCATTTTATGTTCTGTCAGGTTCGGCTCAAATAGGATTCTCAAATGAAACGACTTAGGTGAGAATCGAACCCACGCCGAACTCTCCGGAACGCACTATGTATACGCTGAGCTATATAGCTGATATTGCTAAGCAACTATACTGGCTTTATACTATACTTTCATACTTTAATGCTATGTAGCATTAACATCCTCCACCCCCGAAGGAGCGAGAACCGGAACGAGCTTAACGAGCGGCCGAGCGTAGTTTCCGGAAACGGTCCTTAGGTTTGCGTGCTACGTTTAGCGACGTTATGCGTGCTAGTGGGTAGTGGCCCCTAGGGCTAGTTGATTCAACTAACCACACCATATCTCCCGTTTTCAAAGAGTATTCGGGAGGAGCATGCCACTTAACTATTTTATTGAGTGTAGGGACGTACTCACTTAACCATCGCTGCCAAATTGCGTTTGCGTACGACTGCGCACGGGCATAGCGCTTAGAGTGAGAATAGTTTTCACTCGACCTTAGAGACGGAAACGTTAGACTGTGCTGACCTAAGAGGAAATGATTCGGCGTCAAAACCTCAAAACTATCGGGGTCGTCAGAAACGGGAGTGAGTGGACGGGCGTTTAGTGAACCTTCAACTAGGCACATGGTTGTGTTCAAAATCTCGTCAGTCAACTTTCTTGACCCTAAGATTGCATAAAACACACGCTTACAACTGCGGACCATTCGGTCCCATGCTCCACCTTGATGTGGTGCACTTGGCGGATTATACTTCCACTTAAGGTCTTTGTGTACGAGTGACAGTGGAGCTTCTGCGTTCCAATTTTTGATGCAGAGAAGAAGCTCTTTTTCGGCTCCTACAAAGTTTGTTCCATTGTCCGACCAAATTATTGAGGGTCTTCCTCGCCTAGAAATAAAGCGCTCGATAGCCATCACACATGAACTTGTGTCCATGGATGGAACCAACTCAATGTGAATTGCCCGAGTCGTTAAGCAAGTAAATAGAAAACCCCAGCGTTTCTCGGAAGATCGACGAATGGTTACATGAAATGGTCCAAAATAATCGACGCCGCAGTTCGAGAACGGTGGCTGGCGGTAACCTAGACGCTCCGCGGGAAGGTCAGACATCATTGGAGTAACGGTTTTCGCTTTTCGCTTTCTACAGCACACGCAATGTGTTTCAATAGCTCTTAGTGCAGATCTTAAGCGTAATACAACAAATTGCTGATGAATGACGGAACGAAGGTAGTCGACTGACTGATGTTCGTGCTTAATGTGATAAAAACGGAGAAACAATCGGATTAGGCGATGGCGGCTATCCAAAATTATTGGATGGCGAGTTTCGAATGCGGTTGCAGAGAGACGTTGGATACGGCCGGTAGATCTAATTGAACCGTTCGGCCCGATAAAAGGCGAATACGATGATATACGTCTCGACGTTTTCACATATTTTCCAGCTGCTAATTGTTTACTTTCAGCTGGGAATGACTCTAACTGCGAAAGTTGCAAAAGTTTTTCCTCTGAAATAACAAGTTCTGCTGGATCAATTATGGCCTTATCTGGTGATCTGAAATGTCTATGCTTAGATGAGAGTCTCAACATGTATGCGACCAGTCGCTTTATTTTGGAGAACGAGCTATACTCTTCCCAAGGGAAGGCAAAGTCAGTCGAAACTGCAGTGCACGGAAAATTGGAAGAGACCTCTAAGCCCTCGTTTAGATCGTAGACCGGACCATCCAGGCGAATTTTGTCAGTAAATTCCCTATTTGGATTGAAAGGCCAATCAGAAGTTTTCAAAAAGGAAGGGCCGTTTACCCAACTGCTTTGCTTGAGGGAGTCAGCAGTAATACCTCTAGTTCCGGTGTCAGCGGGGTTGTCTCAACTCAAAACATGGAACCATTGGTCAATTGATGTTGACTCCAGAATCTCGGCTACTCGATTGGCTACAAACACGGGCTGTTTGCTTGTCGAGTTCAACCACTGAAGGACTGTTCTGCTGTCAGTCCACATGAACACTTTGGAAATACTCAGTGTCAGAGCTTTCTCGATATCATCCTTCAGGCGACTGGCAAGAAGCGCAGCCTGAAGTTCCAACTTCGGAATTGAAAGCATCTTCATCGGGGCTACTCTTGCTTTACCGAAAACACAAAAACAAACGCTAGTTGACATTTGGAACAGGCGTTTTTCCGAGCTCGAAGGAATGCTACAGAACAGAAAACGTCCAATGAGCTATCACCGAACATGTGCAGCTCAACCTCATCTACTGAGAAGTCAAAATAGCAACGAGGTATTTTGAGCTGCCCTAAAACTGGCAAGCCAGAGTGCCAATCAGTAAATCTGCGGCACAACTCAATTGGCAGTGGGTCGTCCCACTGTTGGCCACTCAATCTCCAGATATCTTTCAGTAACAAACGTGCGCGTACGGTATACAGGGCGACAAGACCTACGGGGTCGACCACGGAGGACACAAAACTAAGGACCGATCGCTGCGTAACAGAGTCTTTGAGTTCGCGGTTGACTCCTCTGCTCACAACCAACGTATGGGTGACGTGGTCCCATTTGAGACCGAGAACATGCAATGCGGTTTCCGGATTAATCACAGCGGTAAAAATTTCCTTACTGTTGTTAGCGCTGGTCTTAGGGGGATTTAGTTTCGAAGACAAATTGGGAACGTTGCTAATAAATTTTCTAAGATTAAACCCACCCAACTTAAACAGTTCAACTAAACTGCGACTTAACCTTAAAGCAGTTTCTGGGTTTTTCACAGACCCAAGGTAGTCATCCATGTAAAAATTGTTAAGCACGGCGCAAGCGGCATCGGGGTAACGATCTTGGTTATCGACGGCTGTTCGGCGAAAAGCATAGTTAGCACATGTCGGAGAATCTTTCGCTCCAAATATATGCCTTGTATATTGAAATACACTCACATCTGATGTGGGGTCCTCCCGCCACAAAAAACGCAAGGAACGTTGATCGCTTTCTAGTAAGCCGACCTGCATAAACATGCCTTCGATATCTGCGGAAATTGCGTATTTGTGCTCTCGGAAGCGCATTAAAACGAATAAAAGGTTCTGAAGCAGATCGGGGCCGACGAGAAGGGAGTTATTCAGTGAACTGCCGTGAAACCTAGAAGCACCGTTTAAAACGCGCCGAACTTTGCCGGGTTTGTTCGGATTTAAAACTGGGTGGTGCGGTACGTACCATTCTCGGTCTGAACGGTTTTTTGAGTCGTGAGAGCTAACCGGGACCACGTAACCCTTCTCGACATCACTTCGGATATCTGATGCGTATTGAGTTTTCAGGTTTAAATCTTTCTCTAGACGCTTTTCAAGAGATTTAAACTGGACCAACGAAGCGTAAAAGTTATCTGGAAGATGAATGTTGTCATCAGCCCAGAGCATTCCGACAATATAACGACTGCCATCATGAATCGTGGTTGAGTCAAGAATTTTTTGTGCACGTTTATCAGCTGAGGAACGGGGATCAGCTTGTTTAAACGTGCCATACGACTCTAGCTCGTACCATTTCTTCACTTGGTCGGCAAGTGCTACGTCCTCAACATTGCACTTGAAAGTGGTGGCTCGAACACCAATTGGTGATGGAAGTGGGCCACTGAGAACCCAGCCAATGGGCATACGGACAGCGACAGGAGTGTTTTGATGTCGTCCTTGGAAGTATTCGAGAGGCTTGATTGCATGAAAGACATCCTGCCCTAATATCATCTCAACGTCGGAATAGTTGTAGACAATAGGTTTGATTGGCTGCAGATGTGGAAACCTGTCTTGGAGAATGGTAACGTCAATGGTTTCGGAACCAACGCTCAAACTGTCTTTCACAAACGGCGTAACCCTAAACGAGTATTCATGGTGGTCGAATTTGGCAAAAACATTCACTTCGACTTGTTGCGTGGGAACGGATTCCGTCGAATTGAAGCCGTTTACCAGAATATCTAGCTGTTGGCCAGTTAAATTTAAACGCTGTGCTAGGCCCGCCGAGACCCATGAGTGGGTACAACAGGAATTGCACATTACAAGAGCAGTGGTCACATCTGTGTGTGAACTTATTTCCAATTGAAGCACAGGAAGGAGTCCCGTAAGTTTCTTGTAAGACGACGAACCGGCTACGTTTGATGACGAAGTTTGCGGCTTATTCCGGTTCGGCGGGGCGGTACTGTTTGAATTCGAATGGCTTGCATTATTGCTATTGTTTAACTCTTTGTTTGCAGACCTTACGCTGAAAACTTTCTCAGCACCATGTAACAAGACATTATGGGTGCTTTCACAACCAGGCTTAGTGAATTTGCGGGCTTTAGGGCATTTTCGGAACATGTGGTCAGGTTGAAAGCAAGCAAAACATAACCTATTTTGTGCGGAGAATTGAGCTCGTTGAGTTGGGGTCTTTTCCTTAAACACAGAACAACTCCAGAGTGGGTGTTTACCATTGCACTGGAGGCACGGAGCATAAATTGGTTTTTCAACTTTTGAAGCAGCGGCAAAAACTTTTGTAGGTGGTTTATGGAAACCAGTCTTTGGAGTCTCCTCAGGTCGTGACTTATTCTGACTCACACGCATAAGTTCTTGTGCCTCAGCCTTGTCGCGGAGCCACTCATTAAAGTCTAAAACGGTTGGCTGTCTCCAACATTTCTTTACAGAGTGGAGAGACCATGACTCTTTCATATTTGGAGGCAATTTTGAAATAACTTGATTCAAAACGGATGTACTTTCAAGTCATACTCATATCCTAACGATTTTAAAACTGCGACAAGACTGGATATACAGGAAGCGAAACTGATAATGCTTTCTGAATTGTGCATTTTGAGAGGTGGAAAATTCGAATGTTTTTCAAGATGAGCTGCCATAATCGTCTGTGGTTGTCCAAATTTCCTCTCTAGAGTTTTCAAAGCGTCCTTGTAGAATACTCCACTGTAAGCAAATTCGGCAATTGCATTCTTCGCTTTGCCTGAAACGAGAGTTTTGAGATATGTCAGTTTGACATCATCACTTAAAACTTTTGCATCGATTGCACGTTTGAACTGACCAAACCATTCAGGCCACTGCAACGGATTCCCGTCGAAAGAAGACAATTTCCATTCAGGCAAGGGACCTTTCTGGCTCAATGTCAAGATTTCAGCTAGATCTTGATTTGTGATTGGTTTACTGCCCGAGGACGTAAATGGGCCATATTGTTTGTTCTCATTTGTATGAGGCGCCATCAGCGGTTTTGAATAGATTGCGGCGTCTAAAGTTTTAGGATCACCGACATCAAAAGTTGTTCCTCCGCTAGAGAACGGTTGAACATTCGATGGCTGTGTGACATAATATGAGTTAGGGGAGAAAGTGACTGTTGGAGGACTGAGAGGACCAACGTTAGTTGGTAAAAGCGGTTGGTACACAAAATTTGCGGAATTACTTGGGAAAAAGGTTTGTTGAGCAATGGGCATTGAGCTCGTCGGGATATTAGAATGATGAAAACTACTCTGCATCAAAGGGTTGTAGTTGTATAGGTTGGTCAAAGGTAGCTGTTCCTGTGGCTCATACGTACTGTTTAACTTTGGGTTTGGCAAGCGGACACTTGTATTTGATGTATGAGGGACGTTAACACTTTGTGAGTTTATACACCTGGTTTCGAAATAATCAGCAAATGGATGTGAGTTATTAATCATCGTCAGATTTCGACTGAAAGGCGGTTCAATACTTGAAAATGACAAGAACTCGGAAGCTGGTTCCAGATTGACACTTTGGACTGGCGCCACGGGCTGAACTATTTCCTGAGTTGGGAATTGAGTGTTCACCCAACTTCTTGTCCTGTCTTCCTCCGTTTGGTTCTCCTGAACGGCCATTGCCAATTTCGATCTGCTACGACGAAGTTCACAAATTTCAGAGGCGTCTTCCATATATTGAGCCTCTTCGATAGTTGCTTCAGCTAGCTTTTGACGGCTTTCCTCTACAACCACATCAAGATCAAGTTGACCCTTCATCGACTGAATCTGGATCTCTTGCTTTTTCAAACGAAGCTTAGCCTCTACTTGGCGTTCAACTTCCTCGCGTCTAATTTTTGCAAGGGCTGCTTCTCTTCTCAAGTCATTGATGCAATCTTAGAACGCTGTGAAAGGGGTTTCTTGGAACGGACGGATTGGCTTTGCGTTGGGGTTCTTGCAGTTGCTAACTGGTCCTCTTGATGTTTAATTTGAAAGTAATTTTTAGCTAGACCTACTACATCGTCATGTTTTGCAGTGGTAGATCATAGGTAAAACTCAAGTTGATTTATTGTTTCAGCAGCGTTGTTGCTGTGCATAGACAAAGAATTAAGCTCATCATTTTTCTCTATAATTTTTTGTAAGCAAATGCTAGATTTTTCTATCTACGTTTCAATTTTAGCTGGTCTATCATTCGCACTTATATATTCCGTAATTTTGGCATGATAACCGAAAAGATTTGTTTCTAACTCTTTCCTGGCAAGATAAATTTTGTTTAGCTTCTGGTCGAGATCAAGCTCCATTTCGAAATATTTTTTTTTAAATAAGAGCAAAAAAAATAGTGTCGGTTGACGGAATCAAACTAGAGTCAATTCAAGTAGCCGCGTCCTATACCGAACGAGAGGATCCTCGCAAGACCCTTACAATTCTCGTTGCCTACGGAACAGAAGGACAACAAACTACAAGATTGAAAATAAAGATGAATTTAACTAATGGAAAAAAAACAAATCAAGATTTATAATGCCTAACAAATGTTAAATATTCTTCAACTGTTGTCATTTGTGAAATCTTTTGCTTATCTGCTTTTCTTTTCCTTGAACTTGGTCGACGACTTTTAACTTTATTGATAAGTTTGGACAGATTGGGGAAATAACGTCGAATGATTCTCAAATTTTTTATTTCTAAAAACGCCGGAGGATGAATTAATTTAAGCTTACGAATTAATTCTTTATTGCTAGCTTTTCTTTTTGATATTAAATGTTTGGTCACATTAATTGTTAAAATTCCTGTTTTAACCAAACATCTGTAAATATTAGGGGTATTTTGACGGTGTACGTAAATAATGGCTGATATTTTGTTTTTATACTCTTCTAAAATTTTAATCAGACTTTCTGGTGTAAGTGGGTTATCGTTGTTTGATCTATGCTTGCTCAATGAATTATTTATAACATCATGCCAAATTATAAAATTTCTCTCTACCATACATTTTGGGGAATTGCTTAAAAGATATTGAACAGTCTCTTGCCGGTTATTTGCATTCAAATTAAAGCTTAAACCTGGAACTGCTTTAAAAGTGTCGTCGAGGCGTTTTTGTAGAGTTAATGGTAATGTATTTACGGATTGATGGAGAGAACTCGCAGCAATGATGAACACCATTGAGAGTGATAAGCGATACGATTGTTTTAATGGCAATCAATTTAAGGAGTCTGTTGATGTAAAGTCGTCACATAGAAATGAAAAAAAAAAAAAAAAAAAAAAAAAATCACGATAAGAACTTTAAGATTCCTTAGCTGAGGGTTTTTAAGGTTTTGCTAAGGCTTCGATTCAGTACTATTTAAGTTAACGCGTACGGTTTATCGGTTAAACTCAACGACGTTACGGCGAAACGGTAGTAGTAACGGTCGCGGCGGTATGCGGCCGAAAACGGGGTGAGCCGAGCAAATTTTTTAAAGTTTATCCAACCACTGGAGGAAACCGAGGTAGGGATTCACTCAAAAAACTTGCTCGACACGATTGACGGTTTAAACGTTTGAACGGGCGAGACGAAAACGGTGTTTTCTGATTTTGCTCTAAATTCGGGCAAAAAAAAATTTTTGAAAATTTTTATTTATTTTTTTTGCGAAAATGTTTTGGAAAATTTTCTGAATTTTTTTTCACAAAATTTTTTGGGTTCGAGATTATCCTGGGGTAATAGGGTACTGGGTATGAACTAGGATTAGGTATCTAGTACGGTCTTAATCGGTTTGCAATTAACAACATCGTATGTAATTTTATAGCACTGATAATCAAAAAAGTAGTTTTTTTTTGGTTAAAAAACTAGCACAAATTAGAGTCTAAAAGTTAGTTGAAAGCACAGGTTCGATCTTACAAGTTTTTTGCAGGTTGTTGACCTGGCCTGAGTCCAAAAGTACACGAAGATTCCACAGAAAAACCACTTTCCGCCTTGTGTGATGTCGGCCTTCTGGCTTGTCGGCTTTGTTTTGACTTGTGGTGCTTTCGCCGTTTTTGACTCGAGGTCACACGAAATTGTGGGGGCCTCCTCGATTCGGAGGTTGAGGTCGCACAAATTTGTGCAGGGGTCGATCCTTGATTCAGTTTGAGGTCGCACAAAACTGTGTTTGGCTCGGTCCTTCTTTATCTTGTGGAAGTAGGCACCATACACACTCACACTCACTTGCGAGGCTGGTACAAATTCCCGAGTCGCGGCACCAAAATATTCTGGCCTTTTTTATAACTTTATAACTGACTTCGGTGTCAAATCTTGACCCAAGCGACAAAGTCATACGATCCCAATAAACTAACCATAACCGATTTTGAACCAAATTTACTAATATTTTCCCTATCATGTTAGGATAAAATACACGGTCGGTAAGTCGAAAATTTGCTAAAATTACCGATTCTACAGTCTTCCCTTTTAGTCTATTATTCTCCCGAATAATGTTAGGTTTTTCTCTCCCCCCTTTTTTCCTTCATTAAATACTGAATTACTGACTATATACAATCTATACTTTATTTAGGTGTAAGCTATAGTTAAGTTTAAGTTTAAGCTATAAGTTTAATCAGTTCCTTCCTTTATAAATTCCTTGGTTATTAGCGAGAGTTTATAAGCTGTCCTCTCCTAACTTTCGGCCCCCGAATTGGTTGAGGATTCGTCATATTCGTCTGACCAATTCCCCTCTCCCCATTGGGCCTGGAGCGCCCGATATTCTTCCTCCCCAATGGTATGTCTGATTTCGTCAAAGAGGTCCCTAATTTTGGGCCTATCACTGGGCCTCCTCCTCCTAGCCCTTGCTATGTCGGAGAGGGAAATTGAGTGGGTGCTTGCAGAGTCCTCATCACTCTCCCAACTGAGAAATCTCTCCCGCCCAGACTTCTCCGAAGGCGGTTGACCATCGGTCGAGCAAGTGTCAGCTGCTGGATCCAGGGCGGGCTCATGTACATGAAATTGGCCGCCCGCAGTTGAACAACTCTCCAGATCGGGCTCCCCCGGATTGAACGTCCAGAGAGCTGTGCTCACATCCGGCACCGTCTCTTCGACTCTAGGGTAGTGTCGGAAAGGCCGTGGGGCACCCTGCCCCCGCAGAAACAACCGGAACTCATGCCAGGAGGCGGGGTCTGCCAATAGGTGCAGGGAGGCACCACTCTTCAGTGAAAGAGTTATATACTCATCTTCTTCTTGGTAGTCTAGGATGGCGAAGAAGGCTCGGAGGATGAAGGATCTCCACACAATTGTCATTTTGGCGACTTTTTTTGTAATTTAGAGAATTTATTAAAATTCGTCGGTTTCTTAACGACTGAATTTTGATAGTAACAATGCACGGTTTCAGCCTTCGTGGTTCTCTTTTTCCCTTATCTTCACCTGTTCAGATGTTCGTATCGAGGCGACATAACGGCCCGTCAAACAATCGGTTGCTTTTACTTAAGATTGTAATCTGTCATGTTCGTCGGTTAACCTGCAAGCCTGGTCACGAAAGTCTTGTATGCTATGAATTAGCCTGAGCTTGCGCTAAATTAACCTGATTAAGTCTTTAATGACCCTCAACCTCTTTAATGTCGCCTAACGCATCCTACTAAATGTATCGTGTGATCGCAAACCTCTAGTCAGTCCCCGTCAAATAAAAGCACGTATGGTTATACCATGAATGAGGGGTCAGCTGAGCTGACTCAGGGACATGACTGCTATCAAGTTACTCCTCACGGTGTGATCCAACCTCATCCATTTAGATAGATATGAATGTTTGAAACGAAGTAATGATATCCATGAGGTGGGGTCACACCCTAGTATAGTAGCACCGAATACGATGAGCATTATATTGAGTTCATGAATATATAAAATGTTTTAGACTCACAACCGGTCGGACTGATTCTCACCCTCCTGGTCGCCTCATCCTCCCCTCCTCATAGAGTGGTGTCTATCAGCGCGCTTGTACCGATCCGGGGTCCACGTCCAGAAACCCCCTTCCACTTGCCTCGCATATAGTTAAAGCCTCGTCCCATCAGCGGTGTGCTCGACGCCCCACTTCCCTCTGTGGTCCTGGTAAGGTTCACTTCATCGAATGATGAGCTAGCGGGTACTCTGGGGGGTAGGTATATCTGCCCAGAGAACGAATCATCTCTGGAGGGTCCCTGGGGATAACTGTTGGGTCTCTGTGATCCACCCTCGTAGTTGGGATCGTATCTAGGTGGCGGCACCCCTCGATGTCGTCCTGGTGGCGCACAATAGTAGGAGTCCTCGAAGTCCGCGCCTCGTTGGCGACGCCTATTAATTCCCAGTAAACGCGCCCTCCTTGAAAAACTACGCCAGTACACGCAGCCTAATATTAAAAAGATTGCGACCAACAGCCAGATGACCAGTCCCAGTTGCACAGGTCCACTGCGCATCATCTGCCAATGAAAAGGGGTGTGTTTGCGTAAAATTTCATCAGCAAAGGGCTTGGCAATCTCCGATAGGGCTTCTTCGTCCACCGACCCCTCTGGCAACTTGATTAGATCGAGTCGGAGTGCTTCGATCATCTCGCTCCTCGCCTGCTCTCGTAAGATCTCCGGTATCATGACTCCTGGGAGGTTCTTTTCAGCTTCCTCCAAATTCGCAAACAAGGTCCGGATCAACGGGTGTTGTCTGATCGTCACCGTTAATCCAGTCTCGTACTGGCAGGTCCGTGGATCTGGTACTAGGGCCAAAGCACCGTCTAGCGTTTCGATCCTACCATCGCAACTAGGTCGTAGAAGGCAACTTCTGCAACCGGATATAGGTTCACCCCTCTCCTTAGCTCCTCTGCTGTAGTTGAAAAGCGTATAATCATCGTCCCGTGAAGTTACCAAATAAGTTGAGTCGTCCAGGTACACAGCCGTGGGGACTTCTGGCAGAACAATCACCTCCTGAGGGCAAAACTTCAACGCATTTGTGGGCAAGTCGAAGAAGAGACTTGCTAGACAAGATGATTCACTACTTCGGGACATCGCGAAAGGTCGGAAGCAAAGCTTCAACCGGCTGCTTCCACTGCAACGAGCTGAGATCACTTTTCCAGATACTTCTGCAAAGTTGTCCCGTCTCTCCGACACCAGCAAGTGTGTATTTACAAAATTATACTGAGTCGCTGTCGATCCCCCATTCGCCTTCCTTGAGTATCGGAGCTAACACTATGGCCGCCGCAACTCCTCCCAGCGCTGGCTTGATCCACGTTTTTACTCTCGTGGAGCTCCTTTCGTGCTTGCCGACGAAGATTGTAGCTCGGTTCTTCATCTCGTAGAGCACGGCCTCAATGCCTTCGTACTCAATGCCTTTGAATGCCAGGTAGGTTAGGTTCACAAATGCTTCCGTAGTGATGTTGTCACCGCAGATCTTGCCATCCCATTCTTTCCAGCGATCCGCCAACATATACTGATGTTCCTGGAAGGCTATATCGAGGAGTGTCCGATTAATCGCAGGGACCACGGGGAATGGTACCGAAACCCAAGAAGTTTCCATTGCGCTCGCAATGATGAGGGGAGTCTCCGCCATGAAAACTGCTCCGGCGGTATGGTTGATCGTCACTGCCGATGAGGGCCATACTCCAAGTAGCAAGAAGATTGCCAGCCCGACCAGCCATGAGTTCATATGTAGATTACAATTTACGATCTAAACAGCAATAATAAAAAAAGAAAGACTAAATGAATAAGACCATCGCATCCCTAAGTATCTGATTTTCCCCTGGAATTTGGAAAACCTATAACCATTAAAGTATAACCATTAATTTCATTAAAAACTTCCCTTAAGTTTTAAGTTTTGATCTCCCCCCTTATGAAGTTATAGCAAAATTTTTTTTTTTTTGAATGCCCTATTTGTCAAAATTTTTTTTTGAGGTCCTAATTTATCTAGCTAATAAGTATAACGGGGAAAGAAAGTTTTAATAGTGTTTGTCTGAGTGGTGTTGGAGTTAGCCCCGCTCGATCTCGTCAATCCCAAAGCGAACAGGAGGTCGCCGTCTACGACTAGGTCGGTCCTCGCCCTCTGCCTCGTGCTCTCCCCTCAACCCCCTTTATCTTCTCTTTCGCCCAAACCCACACTTTGTCTCCCGTCGCGTACGGTTCTCCGTGAACTCTTTTCCGATATTGATCCTTCTGGCGTCGCTGATTAGTTCCCAGTAGCTCTCGAGCGCTGCTATGGGCGTCTCGGAATTGTTCGTCGAGCCATTCTACAAACCCATCCTGTGTCGGAACTTCGTCGTAGGGTTTTGGGTAGAACAGGTCGATTGGGTACTGGCATTCCTGTCCATGTACTAGATTGAAAGGGGTCGCACCGGTTGTTCGGTGGATGGTAGTATTATAGACGAAATTCAAGTAGGGCAAAACTGTATCCCATGTCCGGGAGTTGTCCGCGCAGTATCTTGAAATGACATCCGCGATTACCCTATTATGACGTTCTACCTGTCCATTGCCTTGGGGGTGGTACGGGGAAGTGCGGGATTTCTCGATCCCCAGCAGTCGGGACATTTCGAGGATGAGATTGCTCTCAAAGTTCTTCCCTTGATCGGTGTGCATGATGTTCGGTGCCCCAAACTTGAGTACCCAGTTCTCGACTATCTCCCGGGCCACCTCTGCCGAATCCGTGGATACAAGTGGGACGACAATTGCATACTTCGTGAACAAGTCCGTCATCACTAAGATGTGCTTCGCACGAGACTTTGCTGCCAACGTCACGGGCCCTAGGATGTCCGCCGCCAATGTGTTGAATCGGATCCCCACATTAAACGGGACAAGCCCAGCGACCCTCTTTTTTTCCTCCTGTGCTCCGCGCTGCACAAGTGAGGCACCATTGTATCTTCTTCTCCACGTCTGTCCTCATAGTGGGCCACCAGAAACGTTGACGAATTCGAGCGAGGGTCTTCTCAACTGCAAAGTGTCCGCCGCTAATCTGCGAGGAGTGCAGCTGGTTGAGGATCTCCTTCCGCCCAGTTGCAGGAACAATCGTCTGCAATACCGGACGCAAGTCATCCCTTGGGAACCATTTTTTATAGAGCAGCCCCCCCCCCTCTCGGATACTTAGTTCGTTCCATCTAGACCAGTAAGCTAGGGCCTCGGGTCCGTACTGTATCGCCTGCTCTTTGGGAATGAGGTTTGTCCTCAGAGATGGCATATCACCCCCGTCGCCTCCCAACTCCGCCCAATAGAACACCTGAGACATTGCGTCATCCTCTCTTTGCAGAGTCGATATTTCAGAGGGCGTCCGTTCCCAGGTAATCGTTTCTTCCTCGTCCTCTTCCTGGGTCTCGCTGATCATTGTGACAGTTTCGACTTGGTGCTGCTTTGCTTTCTGTAAGGCCAATTCGCGAGACATGCGCTCTGGGCAAGACCTGAATGCCTTCTCTTTCTCCCCTGGCATCCAGTCGGGCCCTTCTTCTAGCATCCTGGAAAGGCCATCCGCATTTCCATGTTTAGCCCCAGCTCTGTGGACTACATTGAAGTCAAACTCTTGAAGTTGCTGTTGCATTCGGAAGGTCATTCCATCGGGTTCTTTCTGCCTAACGAGCCATTGAAGGCTGGAGTGGTCGGTGCGAAGGACAAATTTTACCCCCCAGATGTAGGGTTTGAACCATTTCACCGCTTGCACCACAGCCAAGGCTTCTTTTTGTCGTTGAGTAATTCGTCTCTGTTTTTGATAGTACCCTGCTTGCGTACACAAGTGGTCTCTCCTCCCGGTTGATGACGTTCGAGAGTACGGCGCCCAAGCTGGTATTGCTCGCATCCGTGTCCAATATAAAGGTTCCCGTATAGTCAGGAAATTCCAGAACTGGGGCCGTAATAAGTTCTTTCCGTAGTCTATCGAAGGCTATCTGACATTCGTCGTTCCAGATAAAGGGCACCTTCTTTTTCGTCAAAGAGGACGGGGGACTCGCAATCCCGGTAAAGTCCTTCACAAATCGACGGTAGTAATTGCAGAATCCGAGGAAAGAACTCACCCCCTTAACTGTCTTGGCACTGGCCAGTTCTCAACCACTTCACCTTTCTTGGGATCCACTTGGATACCTTGATTTCTAATTGAGCCTGAGCTTGCGCTAAATTAACCTGATTAAGTCTTTAATGACCCTCAACCTCTTTAATGTCGCCTAACGCATCCTACTAAATGTATCGTGTGATCGCAAACCTCTAGTCAGTCCCCGTCAAATAAAAGCACGTATGGTTATACCATGAATGAGGGGTCAGCTGAGCTGACTCAGGGACATGACTGCTATCAAGTTACTCCTCACGGTGTGATCCAACCTCATCCATTTAGATAGATATGAATGTTTGAAACGAAGTAATGATATCCATGAGGTGGGGTCACACCCTAGTATAGTAGCACCGAATACGATGAGCATTATATTGAGTTCATGAATATATAAAATGTTTTAGACTCACAACCGGTCGGACTGATTCTCACCCTCCTGGTCGCCTCATCCTCCCCTCCTCATAGAGTGGTGTCTATCAGCGCGCTTGTACCGATCCGGGGTCCACGTCCAGAAACCCCCTTCCACTTGCCTCGCATATAGTTAAAGCCTCGTCCCATCAGCGGTGTGCTCGACGCCCCACTTCCCTCTGTGGTCCTGGTAAGGTTCACTTCATCGAATGATGAGCTAGCGGGTACTCTGGGGGGTAGGTATATCTGCCCAGAGAACGAATCATCTCTGGAGGGTCCCTGGGGATAACTGTTGGGTCTCTGTGATCCACCCTCGTAGTTGGGATCGTATCTAGGTGGCGGCACCCCTCGATGTCGTCCTGGTGGCGCACAATAGTAGGAGTCCTCGAAGTCCGCGCCTCGTTGGCGACGCCTATTAATTCCCAGTAAACGCGCCCTCCTTGAAAAACTACGCCAGTACACGCAGCCTAATATTAAAAAGATTGCGACCAACAGCCAGATGACCAGTCCCAGTTGCACAGGTCCACTGCGCATCATCTGCCAATGAAAAGGGGTGTGTTTGCGTAAAATTTCATCAGCAAAGGGCTTGGCAATCTCCGATAGGGCTTCTTCGTCCACCGACCCCTCTGGCAACTTGATTAGATCGAGTCGGAGTGCTTCGATCATCTCGCTCCTCGCCTGCTCTCGTAAGATCTCCGGTATCATGACTCCTGGGAGGTTCTTTTCAGCTTCCTCCAAATTCGCAAACAAGGTCCGGATCAACGGGTGTTGTCTGATCGTCACCGTTAATCCAGTCTCGTACTGGCAGGTCCGTGGATCTGGTACTAGGGCCAAAGCACCGTCTAGCGTTTCGATCCTACCATCGCAACTAGGTCGTAGAAGGCAACTTCTGCAACCGGATATAGGTTCACCCCTCTCCTTAGCTCCTCTGCTGTAGTTGAAAAGCGTATAATCATCGTCCCGTGAAGTTACCAAATAAGTTGAGTCGTCCAGGTACACAGCCGTGGGGACTTCTGGCAGAACAATCACCTCCTGAGGGCAAAACTTCAACGCATTTGTGGGCAAGTCGAAGAAGAGACTTGCTAGACAAGATGATTCACTACTTCGGGACATCGCGAAAGGTCGGAAGCAAAGCTTCAACCGGCTGCTTCCACTGCAACGAGCTGAGATCACTTTTCCAGATACTTCTGCAAAGTTGTCCCGTCTCTCCGACACCAGCAAGTGTGTATTTACAAAATTATACTGAGTCGCTGTCGATCCCCCATTCGCCTTCCTTGAGTATCGGAGCTAACACTATGGCCGCCGCAACTCCTCCCAGCGCTGGCTTGATCCACGTTTTTACTCTCGTGGAGCTCCTTTCGTGCTTGCCGACGAAGATTGTAGCTCGGTTCTTCATCTCGTAGAGCACGGCCTCAATGCCTTCGTACTCAATGCCTTTGAATGCCAGGTAGGTTAGGTTCACAAATGCTTCCGTAGTGATGTTGTCACCGCAGATCTTGCCATCCCATTCTTTCCAGCGATCCGCCAACATATACTGATGTTCCTGGAAGGCTATATCGAGGAGTGTCCGATTAATCGCAGGGACCACGGGGAATGGTACCGAAACCCAAGAAGTTTCCATTGCGCTCGCAATGATGAGGGGAGTCTCCGCCATGAAAACTGCTCCGGCGGTATGGTTGATCGTCACTGCCGATGAGGGCCATACTCCAAGTAGCAAGAAGATTGCCAGCCCGACCAGCCATGAGTTCATATGTAGATTACAATTTACGATCTAAACAGCAATAATAAAAAAAGAAAGACTAAATGAATAAGACCATCGCATCCCTAAGTATCTGATTTTCCCCTGGAATTTGGAAAACCTATAACCATTAAAGTATAACCATTAATTTCATTAAAAACTTCCCTTAAGTTTTAAGTTTTGATCTCCCCCCTTATGAAGTTATAGCAAAATTTTTTTTTTTTTGAATGCCCTATTTTTCAAACTTTTTTTTGAGGTCCTAATTTATCTAGCTAATAAGTATAACGGGGAAAGAAAGTTTTAATAGTGTTTGTCTGAGTGGTGTTGGAGTTAGCCCCGCTCGATCTCGTCAATCCCAAAGCGAACAGGAGGTCGCCGTCTACGACTAGGTCGGTCCTCGCCCTCTGCCTCGTGCTCTCCCCTCAACCCCCTTTATCTTCTCTTTCGCCCAAACCCACACTTTGTCTCCCGTCGCGTACGGTTCTCCGTGAACTCTTTTCCGATATTGATCCTTCTGGCGTCGCTGATTAGTTCCCAGTAGCTCTCGATCGCTGCTATGGGCGTCTCGGAATTGTTCGTCGAGCCATTCTACAAACCCATCCTGTGTCGGAACTTCGTCGTAGGGTTTTGGGTAGAACAGGTCGATTGGGTACTGGCATTCCTGTCCATGTACTAGATTGAAAGGGGTCGCACCGGTTGTTCGGTGGATGGTAGTATTATAGACGAAATTCAAGTAGGGCAAAACTGTATCCCATGTCCGGGAGTTGTCCGCGCAGTATCTTGAAATGACATCCGCGATTACCCTATTATGACGTTCTACCTGTCCATTGCCTTGGGGGTGGTACGGGGAAGTGCGGGATTTCTCGATCCCCAGCAGTCGGGACATTTCGAGGATGAGATTGCTCTCAAAGTTCTTCCCTTGATCGGTGTGCATGATGTTCGGTGCCCCAAACTTGAGTACCCAGTTCTCGACTATCTCCCGGGCCACCTCTGCCGAATCCGTGGATACAAGTGGGACGACAATTGCATACTTCGTGAACAAGTCCGTCATCACTAAGATGTGCTTCGCACGAGACTTTGCTGCCAACGTCACGGGCCCTAGGATGTCCGCCGCCAATGTGTTGAATCGGATCCCCACATTAAACGGGACAAGCCCAGCGACCCTCTTTTTTTCCTCCTGTGCTCCGCGCTGCACAAGTGAGGCACCATTGTATCTTCTTCTCCACGTCTGTCCTCATAGTGGGCCACCAGAAACGTTGACGAATTCGAGCGAGGGTCTTCTCAACTGCAAAGTGTCCGCCGCTAATCTGCGAGGAGTGCAGCTGGTTGAGGATCTCCTTCCGCCCAGTTGCAGGAACAATCGTCTGCAATACCGGACGCAAGTCATCCCTTGGGAACCATTTTTTATAGAGCAGCCCCCCCCCCCCTCGGATACTTAGTTCGTTCCATCTAGACCAGTAAGCTAGGGCCTCGGGTCCGTACTGTATCGCCTGCTCTTTGGGAATGAGGTTTGTCCTCAGAGATGGCATATCACCCCCGTCGCCTCCCAACTCCGCCCAATAGAACACCTGAGACATTGCGTCATCCTCTCTTTGCAGAGTCGATATTTCAGAGGGCGTCCGTTCCCAGGTAATCGTTTCTTCCTCGTCCTCTTCCTGGGTCTCGCTGATCATTGTGACAGTTTCGACTTGGTGCTGCTTTGCTTTCTGTAAGGCCAATTCGCGAGACATGCGCTCTGGGCAAGACCCGAATGCCTTCTCTTTCTCCCCTGGCATCCAGTCGGGCCCTTCTTCTAGCATCCTGGAAAGGCCATCCGCATTTCCATGTTTAGCCCCAGCTCTGTGGACTACATTGAAGTCAAACTCTTGAAGTTGCTGTTGCATTCGGAAGGTCATTCCATCGGGTTCTTTCTGCCTAACGAGCCATTGAAGGCTGGAGTGGTCGGTGCGAAGGACAAATTTTACCCCCCAGATGTAGGGTTTGAACCATTTCACCGCTTGCACCACAGCCAAGGCTTCTTTTTGTCGTTGAGTAATTCGTCTCTGTTTTTGATAGTACCCTGCTTGCGTACACAAGTGGTCTCTCCTCCCGGTTGATGACGTTCGAGAGTACGGCGCCCAAGCTGGTATTGCTCGCATCCGTGTCCAATATAAAGGTTCCCGTATAGTCAGGAAATTCCAGAACTGGGGCCGTAATAAGTTCTTTCCGTAGTCTATCGAAGGCTATCTGACATTCGTCGTTCCAGATAAAGGGCACCTTCTTTTTCGTCAAAGAGGACGGGGGACTCGCAATCCCGGTAAAGTCCTTCACAAATCGACGGTAGTAATTGCAGAATCCGAGGAAAGAACTCACCCCCTTAACTGTCTTGGCACTGGCCAGTTCTCAACCACTTCAACTTTCTTGGGATCCACTTGGATACCTTGATTTCTAATTATGTGGCTCAAATAAGTCACCTCCTTTTGTACCAACCTGCATTTCTTCGGCTTCAGTTTCAAATTTGCCTCCCGTAGTAGCTGGAAGGTAGCTTTCAGGTGTGCAAAATGGTCGTCTTTGCACTTGCTATACATCAGCACATCATCGAGGAATACTAGGGCCCACTTCCACAGGTGGTCCCGAAACAATTCATTCATGAGCCGCTGGAACGTTCCTGGAGCATTGGACAGCCCAGAGGGCATCATAACGTACTCATAGAATCCTCCATCCGGTGTCACAAAGGCTGTCTTGTCTCGGTCTTCCTCGGCTACAGGCACTTGCCAATACCCACTCGCCAGGTCGAGGGAAAAGAAGTACTTCTGACCGTTAAGAGCATCGAACGTTTGATGTATCTTCGGAATCGGAAATGCGTCCTTGACCGTTACATCATTCAGCTTCCGATAATCCACCCAGAACCGCCAACTCCCGTCTTTCTTCGTTTGCAAGACAATTGGTGCACTATAAGGGCTTTTTGAGGGTTGAATCACCCCTTCCTCCAGCATGCTCTTAACTTTGTCCCTGATGATCGGCATTTTTGCGGGAGATGTTCGATGGGGGGGATCTTGATAGGGGTCGAGTCTCCAGTATCAACCCGATGTGTCACCAATTTAGTTTGGCCAAGTTCGGCATCTGTCGAAGCGAACACATCTCTATAAGTACTGATCAACTGTTTCAGCCGGTCCCTCTCCGTTCCTGTCAATTCGGGAGCTGCCAGTTCTAGAATCTTCTCTATATCTTCCTTTAGATGTCGTTTAGCCTGTACTTAAAAGTCCATCGACCCTTCCTCTTGCATTCCCTGCACCTCGTGGTCCTGACTGACGGGGGGCAAACCTTCTACAACATCCCCCATTGCATATGATGACTCAACGTTTGACCCACCAAGAGGAGTGTGTGGTTCGGTTAAGGGGGTACTATGCGACGAGTTTACGTCCCAGTAATTATCGTCCTCTGGCGGGTGTTTAGGGTATGAGGTCGCCCTCAATATTTCATATTGCAGGGGAACTATAGATCCCTCCTTCCGTCCCGTCCAGAGGTTGTCACACTGGAAATCTAACGAGCATTCATGCTCCTTTAAAGACCGAAGTCCTATGATCATTTCCGCTTTCAGCTCAGGCACCACCAGGGCTTCGACCTCATCGTCGATTGACCCTAGCTCCAAATTAGCCGTCACCCATCCCGCGACTCCCACTTGCCTTCCATCCGCTGTTTCTAGTGTCCCTTTGTAGGGCCGTAACGGTGGGGCTGTAGTCAAATTATGGTACACCTCGCTTCGTATTAGGTTGATCGTTGCTGCCGTATCCACTAGTGCTTTTACCGGTAGCCCGCCCAAAATCGCTTCCGCTATTAGCCCGAATGGTGCTTCGGGCACTCGGCAAACACTCACGAATTCCAAGGAACTCTCTGTCTGACACTAGATACTCGTGAGGTGTTTAGGTTCTTCCAGTCGACTGGGGGTCGTTTGGTGGAATAAAGTCTGAACCTGGTCTGTTCCTCGAAAGCCTTCGCCTCTCATTTGCACCTGAGGGCTCGTCGTGGGGTCCAAGCGGTACATAGAGGGGTTTGAAGTGGGGGATGGGTGATTTATTCGCTGTTGATTCTTTATCTCGGCCGGGACAAAACCTCCCTGATGCATATTCAATGCCCCGGCCCTTGGTAGTTTAAATGATCCAAATTTTTCTGGGGGCACTCCTTCGCAAAATGACCCGGCTGGCCGCAGCCAAAACAGTTCCCACGGGGTATCTGGTTTTTCATTCCGTAACGACATCCAAGGCCAGGAGATAAGTTCGAGCTATTCTCGCCGGGTTGGGGTTCGTATAGTTGTCGGGGTCGTTGGGAAGGTTCCGACCGCGGTAAGTTTTCCGGGTGGGGAACGGGGATGATAGAATTAACAAACCTAACCATCATGGCCGTCATGTTCTGTATCTGAGCTAACAGATCATTCTGGACACTCACCAGCTGGTCGATGCGGGGGTCATTGCTCACCTGCTGATGTTCCTGACTAGCTCCCACTGGTTGGTTTCGAGGGATCTGTCCGCCTACACTCCGACCAGCCTCAGCACCCGGCTCTGGGACATTTTCGGCAACCCTCGCAAGGTGCATCTTTCTCCGGTTCCGGGCCCTGGACGTTTTATTCACAAGATCCAAGGTTTGGGCAGGGGCAACTGCTTGCGCTAGGCTTCCAAGATCTTCTCGCAGAAGTAGGTCTTGAAGGTCCACGTCAAATAGCCAGTCTATGAACTACTCTCGGTTCATATCGTCTCGAGCTTGAGCTCCCACATTTCCATTAGCAATATCTCCAAGTGATCGGATTCGCCGAGAGAATTCCGTCAAACCCTCCTTGTCTCCTTGCATCAGACTTTTGAACTCCGCCCTAGCCGCTGCTTGAGTTTGGAAGGGCATCATACGCTGGTCTAGTTCGGCCAGCATCCGTGCAAGTGTTGGCGCTGGGAAACCGTCTTCCTCCTCTCTGAAGTGGGCTGGCATGCTGGTAAATTCATCCAGAGCCCATCCTGTCAGACACGTAGGCAACACCATCCGAGCCTGTTCATCTTCCCATCTGTTAGCATCCGCAACCCAGGCGAAATGCTTCCTCCAGTCGGCCCAGTTTTGATAGCTACTGGAGGGAAACCGATCGGGGCGAATGGTGCCAAAGCCAAAGACTCCTTGCTGCCTGTCCAAAGCATTCGCTGCCGCCACAGCAGCCTCTGGCAATGCAGCTCTATCGTCGTTGTTCATCATCGTGTTTGCTCACGGGGTGGTTGTTCGATCGTTTGCAACTTCAGTCTAGGACAAAGCCCACCCAGGAGCGCCAATGTCGTCTTTAGGATTTTCACACACATTCTTGCGAAGCTATCCCTTTTACCGTGCTAAAGCAGGGGGCACTAAGGCTCGGTCTTAACGACAATCCCGAAAGGGTTATTTTAGTGGTGAATTGTCCTCTTCTGTATTCTATTGCTCCCCCTTGGTCAGTGATGCTCTTGCTCGCTATATCTCGCTTGAAGTCGCGTATAACGAATTCCTTTCTCTCAAATGAATTCAATATATATAAGTCTGAATGAATACAAAGGGCCTACTAGTTCGGCCAGCGTATAATTTAATAATATACAACATAATGGTTTGCGATCTGTACACGCTTAACAATTTCTTCTCTGCGTACTCGGTCAGTACACGTGTCGACTAAGCTCTCTGTCTTGTGCTAGCTTCTGCTCTAACTAATATTCCACAAGGCACTTCGACTTGCGTTCTTGCTTCACTCGCTGTGAAACAATTAACTGTTGTGTTCAGATAGCGACCACAACTGCGACCTCCTGAATCTTACGCTCGTTAACTCGTTCTGCCTAAAATTCGCTCTCTAACTTCCACTTCTTATCTCTATTTGTGCTCCGTTTTGTTAAATTCACGCCACTTCATATCGGTGCTGTCATCCCCTTAAGCACAACCGCCCCCTATGGTTTTCCCTTTTACCTACTCCCCCTGTCAAAGCTGACGGGTCCCAAGTCCGGGGTTTTTATCGACTTGTTCACGTTTCGTAAATACATCCCCCTGCGGTTGGCATCGTAAATCGTGTAAGTAACCGAAGTCGTATGATTCTTATTAGTTAAATCCCCCCTTCGCTACTTACTTAAATACCAACTGACTTCGGTGTCAAATCTTGACCCAAGCAACAAAGTCATACGATCCCAATAAACTAACCATAACCCGATTTTGAACCAAATTTACTAATATTTTCCCTATCATGTTAGGATAAAATACACGGTCGTTAAGTCGAAAATTTGCTAGAATTACCGATTCTCTATCTGTAAACATGGGCCCCACTATCCCCTCACACAAACTTTTAACCCCTACAGAATTTTACGCCCCTAAACTTACGAGGTGTTAAGAAGTTATGGGAGGGGGAGGTAGGTGTATGTGGGGTAGGTGTGGGGAAAGGGGCAGGGTAGGTGGAGTAGATGGGTGAGGGTGGGGTAGGTTTGGTAGATGGAATAGGCTGCGGTGAGGGGGTAAGGCAGCTTGGGGATGGGGTAGATGGGGGGTTGATGTTTAGGCGGAGTGAATAGGTGAGTGTGAGGGTAGGTGGAGATGTGTCAATTGGTGGGTTAGGGGATAGGTTGAGGCAGTGGAAGGTGTAAATCGGCCTGTAGGGGGGACGGGCTGAATGGTTGTAAATTTGTGCGAGTTTGTGTGTTAAAATTAAGAAGAACTGAGTTAAAAGTGTGAGGGATATGATTTTGCAAAATTTAATGAAGCGCGAAGAGATTTAAAATCGAGTAGACTGCAGAAAAAGCTGCAAATTGAGCGGAAAGTTTGGAGATTACAATCCATTATATTACAGTGCTGATTTAAATTAACCGGACAAAACGCGTTAAAATTGAAACTTCAAACGCATTTTTCTCAAATTGGGTTGAGTTTAAGTGAAAACTTATGAAGACAAAACTTGCTTAAAATTTTAGCAGAATTACTATGGTGTAATTTGTTTTGCGAAATTCGGGCTCAAAATTTTACCCCAAAAATGGATCATTTTGGCTTTTCTTAGTTAATCAAAAATTACGCCGAAAATACCGAGTCGATCACAGACATAGTTACATCAAAGTGAGCCCCTTACGTAGCCCAACAAACTTTATGATGAGTGTTTTCTCCAAAATATTGTATAAGTTAATTTATTTTTTTGATAGACAAAAAAGGTCGTTTTTACTATATAAAACAGCAACTTTTTATTTAAAAATAATTTTTAAACAATTTGCAATTTTTTTTGGAGAATATACCCTTCTTAAAGTTTGTTGGGCTACGTAACGGGCTCACTTTGGTATAATTATGTTTGTGATCGACTTGTTATTTTCGGCGTAATTTTTGATTAACTAAGAAAAGCCAAAATGACCCATTTTTGGGGTAAAATTTTGGGCCCGAATTTCGCAAAACAAATTACACCATATTAATTCTGCTAAAATTTTAAGCAAGTTTTGACTTCATAAGTTTTCACTTAAACTCAACCCAATTTGAGAAAAATGCGTTTGAAGTTTCAAGTTTAACGCGTTTTGTCCGGTTAATTTAAATCAGCACTGTATAATGGACTTAAAATAAATTATAATCTACTTTTTTGCTTCAAAATTCATACGTCTGTGTTCAAAATATAAATAGATACCGATGAAAAATTGCCAAGTCAATTTCAGTTATTTTTATGGATAAATAAATTAGCAAGTTTTTTTCAAAAAAACGAAGTAAAATAGCAATATTTTATCGATGATTTAGCAATTGAACAATTTTCAAAAAAAATGCGCCAAATTAACGATAAAAAATTGCACCAATTAGTACCAGTTGTGGCTTACTACTTGCAAAGCCATCGCAAAGAAGTCACCGCTAAATCAGCGCTAATTTATCAGCGCTAATATGAAAGTTATAAGAGTTCGAGATTGTTCTGTTTTCAATACGGATTTGACAGAGCTTAAACATGTTTTACGAGTTTGTGTTTTAGAATTATTTTTTGTTTCAAAACAAACGGCGTAACTTTTTAAATACAGGAAAAAAACCGTTACGTCAAATTCTTAAAATTTTTTCTTCTACTACGCACTCATGTTTAATTTTTTGAACGAAGTCTCAAAAAAAATTTACTTAGCAGAATAAAATTCTATTCAAGTTTACCCTGACTTCGCACATATCAATTTTACAGTAAAATTAGTCAAATAATTTAAGAAGTGTCTACCATCTAGAATAAGTAGTCTGAAATTAGATCAACCATAGCTTCAGATCAAATGGTTGCAGATGATTTTTCAAAACTTTTCCATCAATGACTTCCAAAAATGCTAAAATGCTGCCAAAAATGGCTAGTTAAAAGGTCAAATTTTGTGCCGAGAAAAACAAACGCTCCAAGCACAGTGTATTTTCAATTATTAAATTTTTGAACAAAGTTTCAGAAAATTATTTACCTAGCAAAACGTTACGAAATATCATTAAACGACTCATGCAAAACATCTAATGATATGTTTTGCTTCTTTTTGCTTATGTATTTTTTTGCATAAAACTCGAAAACAATTATAATCAATCTCTGCAAATTGTTAAGAATTGAACTTATAGTAAAAATGTTTATATGCTTTCATGAATCAGTTATAAGTTATTACAAACTTTTTAAAAAAGTGTTACAATTGCCAAAAATAGCGATCATTTCATCTGAACATGCATCAGAAGTCGTATCACAAATTCTACAACACATTGAAATAATTTTATAGATTTATTAATTTTATAGATTTTATAGTCTTGTTTAGTAAAAAACGCCTAAATAAAAGTTTAAGTGATTAATCAATCAAGATAATGAAGAAAAGTTGCTTTGATCTCGACAACCGCTCAGTTTTGAAGTTTCTTCCGTCTTTCAGCAATATGTGATCAAAAGTTTTGTTCATCTATTTGCAGAACAGGTTCTTAAAATCAGCTCTGAATTTTTTTCCGAAGACCATATACGAAAAGAAGTTTCCAACATTTATCATCGAAGTAACTATGGAATTAACTTTGTCACGAAAATTAAATAATGCTAGGTCATACGCAGTACTGAACTCAGAGCCATAATTAAACCTGTAAAGAGTTGTAGCAGTTATGCTAAAAATACAGAACAACACACATACAGCAATCATTTGTCTTGTTATTTCGGCATCAAGTTTATCCCTGGGTGATAAACTTGTCTGGGCGCCTTCCCCGTGAACTACTCGATTTCTGCGGTTCAATCGAAGTTTGATAATTGTGGTTAAAGTACACACTATAACAGTCAAAATCGGAATGATCGCAATAACAACAACTGTAATCGGTAGTCGAACTTCGAAGTAGATAAATCGGCTTATGATATCAAATCTGGAAACGCGACATTCATCTCTGTTTCTGTCCAAATCAAACACAAAAAGAACTGGAGACAACAAGAACGCTACAGAAACGTACACAAAAATTGTCGCAATGATGCAGATTTTTGGTTTTCCAATTTCCTTGTACTTAAATGGAAAAAGCACCGCTAAACACTTGTCGACAGAAAAAAGAGCCGTTATCCAAATTGCGGCAGCGGTAGTCATATTTGACAAATAATTGAAAACTGCGCAGGTAACACCATTTAAACGAGACAAAGTGAACCCTAAAAGAGGAATCAACTCCTCCACTATTCCATCAAATATTATACTCTGGAAATCAGCCACCGCCAAACTGAACATGAAAGCGGCTCCAGAGGAAATTTTTTTCCATTTTGATATAATCAACATGATGAAAATATTCCCGACACAGCCAAATACAGACAAGACTGCATTTAGTATTTCCAGCGAGAAAGTTACTTGAGCTGTTTTTGGGTATAACAACTTCCATGAAAGGCCCTCTGCGGATTTGGTTTCGTAGTCGTAAGTCTGAAACAAACAAATTGAGAAACTGCATAGTAATTACCATTAAAGAAAAAATTAAATATCTTTCGCACAAAAAATTTTGAGCATTATTAGTCGCACTAATTAATCAACGAAGTAGAAAAAAAGTGGGCTGAAATTTAATTTCTTAGAACAACTTAATAATGGTTTTACTGCAGCATACCTAATGTCATAATCAGAATGAATAACGCTCAGCACTTTTTACGAGGCCCGACAAGCACTGGATAGGCGTACATTTTGGTGACTATGGGTCACTCTAGAAATGCAGAGACAGGCCCGCACTGGAGTTCCATGGATAATAAGCGATTATATTGTCATTTTATAGTCAGTCTCTATAAAATTACAAAAATAATCGATTTTAATCCATCATAATAATCGGTCGTGAGTAACGCAGAATTAGTGCAAAATTGTAAAATGTTTTCAATTAAAAAGCTCCGTAATTTCCGCGCAAAAATATTTTGAACGTAAATTTTTTCGGCACAATAATTCTGTCGCCGATTTCGGAACAAAAAATTTGTGCTGTTTGTTTCGATTCCGCAAACGAAGCGTATTCCGAAAAACGTAGGCGGACTCCGCATTATTGAATATTGAACGTTTGAAATATTGATCTAAGTTGGTTACGCAAACTTTAGGCTGATTCCGCATATTTGCAGTTTTTCGTAATTAAGATAAATTTGTTTTCTGGTTCCTCAAACTGTTACGAAATCCTCACTTTTTATTTCAAAAGCTTTCCCACACAATGCTAAACCAAGTACGAAGTGATGTTATTAGCGCTCATTAACTTGCTCCGTACAAATATCTCGCGCGTTGAGTACTCCCACGTTAATTGCCCCTACTTAGACATACTGAAAACATTTAAACGCACGTCTTGTTAGAAAATTGGAATTGGTCTAAAGAAAAAAACACCAAGAGCATGTAGTTTTGGTCACTTTCAAATTTCGGATCAAGAAGTATTCATTTTATCTGAGTTATTTACAATTAAAGCAACAAAAAATTTTCACGTTGACTAACGTAGCTCAGGGCAGCAAAAATTTTTCATGTTTTTTTAATTGTTCCCTCTTAGTAGAAGAATGTGAGGGAATTTTAGTGCTCTGGATGTTTGTAATTTTTTAGAAAGTTTTGATTTTTATCTATCAATTTTTAAAGGAACTTGTTTCAACCATTCGAAAAGTATTGTTGACTTGAGCTCAGAAATGAAACAATATTTTTTACTTGTGATTTTTTTGATAATTATAAAAAAAATTGAATTATTTTTCTATATTTGCTTCTAAGCCAACGCATACTTTTTGATTCCTGATTTTTTCCGTATTTTTCATAGTTTGTTGCAAACAATCGCAATGAGATTATCTCAAATATTTTTGATTTAGCAATAAGATGTCGATAAATACATTAGAAAGGTGGCTTTCATGACTTATTTCCCTTACCCAGGGGATTGTCTGTGCAAGATTTGAAAATATTTTTTTCTTACATAAGTTGATTATCAGATCTGAAATTCTTTGTTTCGGATCTTGAAAAGATTTTACAAATTTCAGATCTGAAATTTGGATCTGAAATGGAAAATTCAAATCTGAAATAACCTTGAAAAACAAAATTTCAGATCTGTTAAACTAAAATTTATGCTTTTCGAGTTCTTATTTTTTTATGTTTCTGCAAAAAATTTGTTTAGTTTAACTAGAGTTCAGAAAAACTTCTGATTATTGTCACAAATGGTTTTTGAACTAAATTTCTTGTTCAACTGTGTTATGAAGTTTTCAAAAACTGTTGGAAGAGCTGTAAACTTTTTGATTTTCAAGCGATACTTATGCTTCTCCAATGCTTACCTCATGCTTGGGGAAGCACACTTCGGCAGTCTCCAACATGAGACTTAGCTGAGTACCTGCTAGTAGCTAGGAGAAGCTTAAAAAATCAAAATTAGCAAAAATTGTGGCCGAATCATTGATTTTTTAGATCTGAAATAACCAAGAAAAACTGAAATTCAGATATGAAATTAGATCTGAAATAGGTGTTTTCAGATCTGACACAACGAAGAAAAAGAAAATTTCGAACCTGAAATTAGATTTGAGAAAGCTTTTGATAAATAATAATTTATGCAGTTCGAGCAAAAAATGTAGTTTTTATTTTCTGATGTTTTTGCAATACACAAATATGTTTAGATGAACTAGAGGTCAGAAAAACCTCCAAATATTGTCACAAACAGTTTTTTTTGAACAAAATTTTTTGTTAAATGTTAAAAAGTATTCAAAAACTGTTAGAAGACTTGTATTTTTTTTTAATTTTCATGCGCTACATATGCGTTTCCACTGTTTACCTCATGCTTGGGGAAACATACTTCGGCAGTCTTCAACTTGAGACTTAGCTGAGTACCTGCTAGTAGCTAGCAGAACCTTAAAAAATCAAAAAACAGCAAAAATTGTGAAAAATCAAGAAAAACTAAAGTTCAGATCTGAAATTAGATCTGAAGTAGATTCAAATCTGAAATAACCAAGAAAAAGACCATTTCAGACCTGAAGTTAGATCTGAAAAAAGCAATTCTTAAAGTATCCAAGCGTTATTTGAACATTTCTCAACCTATTTCAGATCTGTTTTAGAAATTTTATTGGGTACGATAATCCAGATATCTAATAAAAGAAAAAAAAAATTGTATTTGTGTCGTTATACCGAATTCACGCTAAATAATAATTGCGCGAACTTACAAGTTTAATAACTTTGTGCGTATGATTACGAAATTACAATTAGTTGTTCTTTAACCGAGCAAATTTCCCATTAAAATAATCAAAATGGCTGAACAGAGGCGTTAAAAATAGGAACTTAAGCCTTATCTTTGATCCTTTAGTATCAGAAAAAATACTAAACAATTTATTTTACAGATGGTATCAAAAACAACTCCGATTACTTGAATAATAAAGAGATTTTAAAATAGTTTTCTGTCTGTGTACTGGCTGTAGATGTCGCAAAGGAACTCAGTCAGTCTGGAAAAACTCAAAAAAGAGACACAAAAAAAACTCAAATGTTACATCCCAAAATTGTGTTGCAAAAATAAAGCGTGGACCTCAATCCCAGCTTCTAATGAGGCGTTATGATGTTTAAGCATTAAATAAAGTCTGCAGAAACAGAACTAAGTCTTCAGAATTTGAACTCACATTAAACAAGTTGAGAAATTAAGCCCATTGCGTAGTTGGCTTTATGTAGCAAATGGGCTTCACATTATCCGTTTTTTTTTTTGAAGTTTCAAACGTTTTTTTTTTTCAGAAGTTTTTTTGAAGCTTCGAAAGCTTTAAATACTTACTTGATTTTTCAGCTCCATTTTTCAGTAGTTTTTGCGATGAATTATTTGAATAACGCAGAATCAAAACTGTTTAGAAAACAAAAGAAATCGTCTTCGAAAAAATTTTTTGTTTGTACGGCAAATATTTTGATTTCAACAATATGAAAGTTCATAAAATTGAAGAGTATTTTGCCCTAGTTTAATCAAGTTTGAAGATGTTAATAATACTCAAAGAGAGAAATAATCCTTATAACAAACTAAGTAAGCTTCGGTAAATGAAATTGCGTCATGTAAATTTGCTCGTCTTAAAAACTCCCCTTTCAATAACACTCAAAACTTTCCACATTAATAAGCGGGAAGAAATTCAATAAGTTTCGAAATCGAATCTTTATATTTAATAAAATTTAAGAACTTTTGCTGACGTCTTTTGACATCCTTCAGCTCAAATAAATATTGAGAACATATTTGCTAATCATTAGCTTTGCTTTTGACGAGTTTCCTTTGGGATATTTTCAAATTTCTGAATTTTTTTTTTTCATTTTAAATTGCCCATCTTGACAAAGTTTCAAAATACAGTAAAAATACAATTTTTTAGAATGACAAATATCTATAACGATCAAATTGGCTTTTGCAAAGTTTTCGAGTCAAATCATCAGTGTTGAAAAACAACATCGAACTCTAACTTAATGGTCAAAACCGCAGGTCGACAAAACATGCTTATCGTACAGTTCCATGCAATTTTAATGACTGAAAAAAGCATACGAAAAGAGTTAACTAAACATTTTTTTTTCTATTTTATGAAATTTCTAAATAAGCTTTTTCTAAAATTGAAATTAAAAGCTTTTCAGCAGTCTTCTTTTCTTCAAAAATGTATCAAAAAGGCATGAGAAGCAAATTTTATACTATAAAATAGAATATATTGGTAGGCATTTTTTTCATATCATGAAACTGTATCAGCCAGCCAGCTCAAAAGTGTGATGACACTATTGCAACAGAAGTTTGCTTCGCATTTATCAAGTTTTCTAACTGAGTCTGTTTGAAAGTCGGAAAAACCATCGATTGTTTTTAGCAAAAATAGTATTTTAACTACCACATGCAGTTCAAGAAGCAAAGTGTACTTTTTAACTTCTTGGCCAAAAAGCCAGAAGCATTTATTTCTTCTTGGTCAAAAATCAATTGTTGTAAATTCAATTTTTCAATTATAATCATTGGCCTCACAAAAGTGTATAACAAAAAGTGAAATTGAAAATGGAACTTTGAAAAGAAATTTTGTCGCTATTTGTAGAAAACTACTTCTACTTTTCTAGAATTTGAATGCTTTTGAAATATTTGATTGCACGTGACACTTTTTAAAAAAAATTTTTACTTTATCTTAATCTAATTGGTTAGGAGGATTTTCCGATTTTCCATGCAAAAAGCTTGGTTTGAATTGTTGCAATTGGCACAGTACATCTGGCCTCATTTCACAGTTGCAAAACAAAATAGAGAAAAAAGGGCGTTGAGGTTGTTCCTGAACATAAAACCTAGACCCTGGCCTTTCCTAGAAGGAACTGTGCTGACATCGGTGTGATTTTTGCACGTGCTTCATTTTGTTTTTGTGATTGTTATGGTTATAAGTTAAGTTTTTGCTCAATTGCTTCAACTTATTTATACCTTTACTTGATTATCAGTCTTCTCGACCCATGCCATCACCTCCTCTGCAATACGTAACGGTGGCCCTCACACCATATTTTAGGCAAGCGGAGGTCTGCTGGGCTGAGGGGAAGGCAGGGATAGGAACGGAGGGGCAATATCGAAACCGGATATATGTCAGGGCCGGTGACTGTTGATGGTATGTTTTTATCATTTTTTGGTCATGCTAGAAGAAGGTCTACAACGACTTGAGTTTCGGCCTGTAGTTTAAATCGCAGTCGGATGATGATAGCGCATTATATACACAATCGTTTAACATTAGTATCAGAAACTTTTCTTTGTCAGATGCTCCGAATATGTCACCTTGACGTAAATTGCTTAATTACATACCCGTGAGTTTACATGCTGATTGTATGTGGCTGGAATCAATTGTTTAAAAATTTTTGAAGTCCTCGATGAAGTGTTTGAGAAAGTGTGCATTGGAAACTAATTTTAATTCACGTTTTTTCGGGTGCTGAAGGAAGTTTGTTCGTTTAAAAAATGGCAGATTGTTTTGCCTTCGCTGTGAACACTTGCAATGAATTCATTGCTATTAAGGCAGCAATGCTCATGTTAGCACTTCTTCATCAGAAAACTCCCAGAAAGAGCAAAGTCGAAGAGCATATTCTTCATCTCAATTTGAAAAGGACTTTAAAATAATGGTGATTTGATAGAACTTCTAAGGTAAAGCACAGCTGTTCAAAGTAGACTACGTTATGAGAAACAAATGTCCTGAAGAGAATCATGCTCCTACGCTTGCTAAGCTATTGATGAAACGAAATTTTAAATGTGCTATGCAATGGCTCGAAAGGGGAGAGAGCAGTTGTTTTGAAAATAGACGATCTGGCACCAATCAAGCACCATCAAGCACCAAGCCAACCGTACTTGCAGGTCAGTTCTTGTACACGGATAAGCGCAAGCATTATCTCATCAAAATAACTTTCGAGGGCCGCCCTCCAAGAGATTTCCAGTAGCTTTTCCAGCCCGATTTCGTTCGCCTTTGAGGACATTACCGTGCCATATTGTTTCCTATTTAAGTTAGAAGTCTCCGTCAGCTCTATCAGATACTCCTGCATGGCTTGCTTCTCGCTCCAAGCCATCAGGTGCCCTCTCGCAGAGTTCCTCGCCTTCAACATCTCCACAAAACCTCCTGCGGGATCTCCCATGTGGACCGATTCCGGCACAGTGATTCGACTGTACTCGACCAAGTCAAGTTGTCCCTCCAATTTCATCCTGGCCACGTATATTCGCGAGGGCCTGTAGTCATCGAGTCCTCCAGATCCACACTGACTGATGACCTCCATTTCTAGCTTAGTATCCACTAGAGTCCGTGCATTCTTTCTCGATTTCGTGGCTGTTATGGTCAGACCGGCCAATAGCATAGGGGTTATCAGGTTCTCTTTTTCTCCCCAGCAAGCATCGCACCATCTCCTTGCCGACTTTCGCTTGATTGAGCTACTCCTGCCAAGGAGGCCACCACTGTGCTGGCTTTTGACCTCACCACTTTCTGGTTCATGGCTCTGCCTCCGGTCTTTCCTTTCAACCGCTTCAACCCTTTCTTAGCTCGTCTGACGGGTAACTTTCTCGTGATCTGCTGATCATCGGCACTGTCTTCTGTAACTGAATCGGTCAGAACATCAGACTCTACAGAGTTCATCAACTTGTCTAGAACCTCGCGCATGATGGGTTGGTTTAATCCCACCTTCATCATGGACTGCGTCTCGTAACTGCGTATCTCTCTCACTCCTCTTCCGATGAGGATCAATCACGCCTTCCGCAATCACGGGAGATGTGAGTCCATACAACATCCACCTTATCGGTGGATATCGCGGACATTGGTCCGGCAACGGCCTGAACCCAGAAAGCTACGTTTGCTGGTTCTCTCACGTGTGCGTAGGCTTCCCGCCAAATTGGGACTAGCATTGCCTCCCCTGTATCCTTCACCACAGGTCTCAGGTTCCAAAGCTTCGGGTTGAACTGAACGTGGGAAAGATCTTCGCGGCCCATTCGGCACTTAAAGTTGTTGTTGAAGTCCATCAACACCCAACCCGGCTCCGCTATTCTTCCAAATAGCCTATTGTCGCTGGCTAACCCTCTCAGCTCCTTCTGCTCCGCCCAATTCAGCACGGAGCAATCCACTACCGAAACTAGGTTGACGTACAACACCGAGTTCCTGTATGCCTTCACCTGCACATCCGGGAACGCAAATGACATCACGGGTCCATACACCACCGTGCCGAACTCCCGTATTCCATGAATCAGAGCCAGCGGGTCAATCCGCATCATGACAGCCAGATCCGTCAGCAAGGGCATGCCACAGTATTGTTTGCATTCTTCCGCAAACGTTGCCACTTTATTCTCTCCTGTGATGCTCCTGTTCTGTTGCAGGAGATATTGGAGCAAGATGATCCTCCAGTCCTTCATCTGCTTGAGCGAGGCGGTTTCCAACTGCGCGTTGAATTCACGACTCGTACCCTGAAGTTGTTCTGGGTATCGTAACAACACAAGCAGATCGCCCAACCGACCATACGTCATAGCAACCAGGGTGAGGAGCCCATCCAATCTCAGGTCTGCCAAAGCTTGGGTGAAGAGATTCACAGGTCCTTTTACAAAATTCTCGTGACCAAATGTCACATAAAAGGCCAATATCAAGCCAATTGACAATTTCCGGATGTCCTTGACGAAGCTCGCGATCAGGCTCCTGGGTGCCCTCGGGTAACATGTTGACAAGAAGGATGGCGTCCATCCCACTCCCATTCCACACAAGACGGCGTCTGATTGTTCATATTGTGCCCTCGTGGCTAGAATGTCAGCTTGGAACTTATCCAATGACATCGTGTTCATGTCCTGCATCAACTGCAACATCATGCCCCCGGCTAACTCCCTCTCATTGAGCAAGTTTTCTCGAACGCATCTTGCCCTAAGGTACACAATCTCGGTGACAAGTACAACCATGCGTTGGTGTGTGGCTTCGTACGCAAAGCCAACGCCATGAGATCTTCTTCTGCCGATGTCATGTTTTTACTAACCGTCCTCCCCTGCTCATCCTCTGCGTGATCCATTTGTCTGAACCAGAGATCATCAGCCACCTGTCGTACTAACAAATGGTCATCATCTACCCCTGGCTGCAATTTCAATAATCTGGCGCAGTTGGACAGCTCCAACCCCATGACTTCATCCAGCACCAACCGAGTTGTGCTACAATCCTTCAGCCCCTAAATGGCATTACAAATGTCAACCCAAATGGCAGGAAGCTCAGATCTGGATGGGTAGTAATTGTTGGGGTCTATCGTCCTGTTTGGTGCTGGTCTTTTTACGCTGAATCGTCCCTCTGCTATCGTTGTGACCATCGTGTACACAAACTGGAGGGGTTCTGGCAATGCGGCGTACCCTGGTGATAACACAAAGACAACCTTCACTACGTTTTGAGTGAAGCGCTGTTTTACTGATGCTTCTATCTCAGCCATAGCCGAATGCAATGTCATTATCGCTTCTCCCATGACCTCATTGTTCGGGATCGACCCATCCGTCAGACGAGACAACAACCCTCTACTCTGCAGGTGATCATTCGAGCCTGCAACCACTATCACCTGGTTCCATGCTGACTACTCTTCGCACACTTATCATCATGCCTGCTGATTGTCCCCGGTCCAACTGAGGCGCCGTCAAGAAAATCACATCACATCACGTCAAGAAAGAGGGAACGGGGTGTGTGGAGATAATCTGAACTGGCCACTATCAGGTATTTGGCAGCCTTCATATCCAGGTGATCATAAGCGGCAAACAGGCTGTCGCCAACTGATGCCATTAGTCCTGCATATCTCCTGTCGTCTCCTTCCACCGAGGTCACTCGGGGATAGTCCCTTGAATATTCACCAGGCACCTGGCCGGGTGGTTTAGCAAACTGTCTGTACATCTTGTGATGCTTGTTACTGGGCTTATTCTCTGCCAGAAACTTACCCTTCCTAGCAGGCGGTGTCAGCTCTCTGGCTCTACGACGGGCGTCCGTGAGAGATCGGGAATTTAAGGGTCCAAAGGGTATTGTCCTCAGGCAATCCGTTGAGATCCACGTATCTGAGCGTAGTCGCACAGCTGAACTGTCCTTGTCCCGCTAACAGCCAATCCACGCCCGGTATCCGATACAATCGTGACACTCCCGAGACGTCAATGTATTCATGTTCAACTTCGCCGACATGTCCGTCTTATACTGTCCACAAGTGCCTGGATCTGGATGGTTCCAAAGCAGCATACTGTTTGGTTCAACTCCCTCCGTCGGCACGGCGCTCGTCGATTGTCCTGTTGTCGAAGCAGGACTTGCTGTCGCCGGCGTGTCACTCCTCCTAGACACGGTCTGGGAGCTAACCCGGTTCTGATCAACCGATCTGCCAAGTCAGCTCTCTAACGGTTGATTCCTGGGAGGAGGGGCAGTCCTCAACCTCGCTCTCACATCTGAGCTCGGAGCGACGGGATTAGCTGCACCCGTTTCCCTTGCCAGGGGCCCGAGGCGATTGGCGAGTGATTCTGGCACGTTGTCCCTCACTCTGTCTCCTCCAGTCGAACTGGTCGGAGCCAGTGAGCTGGTTGTCCTTAACTCTTGCTCTATTTCCCTCAACATCGTCTGGAACACATCATTTATCCAGAGCCTACCTTGAAACTGGGGAGCAAAATAGGTGTCAGAGGGATCTGGTATCGTATTTCTCGGGTTGGAAGTAGACTGTGATGTCTGCTGAGGAGCCTCGGGCTCTCTCGGTGCGCACAACTCCTGTGCCCTCGTCCCGGGACGAGTGTCCCTCGAAGCCAGAACCTCCGGTGACACTTGGCACACCTTCGCCATATATAGTTCCTTCAGATGCCTTATCTCCTCTTCCTTGTAGGCTATTTGCAGGTCTTCAAATTTCTTCTTCCATTCGTCCCTTTCCCGAGATATCGTCCTGTATTCATGCACCTTGGCACACAGCTCGTTCTGATCCCTTTCTTTCTTCTCAAAGGTCTCGATCGTCTCCGAGGTCTGTATCTCGATCTTGCTCACCCTCACTCTCTTGAGAGGAGGAGCAGCTGTTGGAGAGTCTACTGAGTGTAACGGGCCCGACCCATCACGTAGTCTTTTAGCTCCGATGAGCGGCTGCGCAGGCTGAACAGGCAGAGGCATCTCACCTAGCCGGTGATCCCTCTGCTCGCATAGTCCTGGCTGACGAGCCAAGTCGTGTCCAGACATCTCTCCTTGGCGCCATCTCATCAATCGATTTCGCCCCCTCTCGGCGGTCCCGGACTCGCCGAAGGCCAGCATCAACACCACTTCTGTAGGGCGATTCCCACGTCGACCCTCTCGCCCTAACGCATTGAGGAGCGCGACCACAAACATCGCCAGCCCCGGGTCTTCTCGTGTAAAGTCACAATCAATCAGCCGCTGATAGATCTCGTCTAGAGTCGCTCCTAGACTCGCTGAGAGGAATTCCATTAATTCATTCGTGTCACCCATTTCTATCGTGTTGATTCCGTTGATTCTCGTGTCGTGAAGCTTCTTCTGGTTCGTTCAATTCGTTTGATTTGATACACAAAATTTGATCAATGAAGATCTAAAAAACAAGTCACGACTTAAAACGGTCATTTTTCCAGGCTGTAACGTCATTCAGATCTTTAAAACTCTCCATTGATATTCTCTTTTCGTTCCTGAATTGAAAGTTAGCACCAAGGTGGATCATCCACCTGCGGCTTTGTCAAGGTAGCACAAATGAGCGCTGTCACCTCCCTACCTGGAGTATTCCAGCTCTTTTATGACATAAAACATAAAACATATCATAACAGTAACATAACACATAAACATCACATATCTATGCTATCACATATAAAGACAATCTCTAATAGCTAAGCTAAAACTTAATCCTAATTCTTATCAAGTAAACTTAATAAAAACCAATTATCGCCAAATGCAATTCCCAGCATATGCTCAGATAGTACTTTTTATGTAAGTAAACCTCTATTTCAGTTTCTGAAAATATCACGTGTACAAGGGCGTACAACTCTCTCGGATGTAGCTTTCCCCTATTGGGATCATAAACTGGCAACGAGAGAGAGGTCGCTCCTCTTTTAACCAGAAAATCCTTAAAACGAGTCAAGGCCAATACCAAGCTCTCTGGATTCATGTGTTGCCTATCAGTGGCCTTAGTAACCAAGAAACAAAAATATTTCCCTGGTATCTGTGATGCAACAGGGTGCAGCGCTATCATCCCGCCCACACCAGGCCTCTGTTTCCATTAAAACTTGATATTCTGATACTCTCTCTTAAAGTCAGCCGCTAGTGCTGTTTTGAAGCTTACATCCGCGGTTATCGCTATTGCGCATGTACGTTCCGTGAGTATGAAATCGCTGTCCGTTACGACGATGTTGTTTGATAATGGTTCGGTAGGTCAAAATAAGATTCAAAATTTTGTCCAAAAGGTGGTTTTTTTTTATCATTTTCGCTTCCGTCTCCAGTTAAACGGTTTCTCTTGCCGATTTTAATTTTTTGATGACTAGGTTTTCGGTGTGAGTGAGTCCTACCCCCACTCCCCGTACAAAAACATCCATCGACGTCCCCGTCGATTGCTCAAAAACGAGCAGATCGAGGTTGGATTGCGGAACGCGTAGAGGACCATCTGGGGCGATCCATTTGGACTCGGTATTGTCATGACTGTCATATTTGACGCCGTTTTTGTCGACGTCCTGAATCGTCAAGATTGTCTCTTTAGAATCTGGCGGCAGGTCATGGAGCCATTCGAGCGTTCGCAAGTTCGTCAGTTCTTGTTCATGAGTCTGTTCTGCCTCTGGTTCGAACTCCACTTCCGGTTCTGAACGATCGTCGATCCAATCCCGATCCATGTCATTCAGCAAGGCGATTTCTTTTGGTTATGCCACCTCATCTAGTCCTACTAGCGAGTCCATCATATCACCTTACACTGTCTATGACGAAATCCTCGCCGTAGGGATGGTACTTTTTATTGTTCCTTCCTCTCTTGCTCTGGCGTGTTTACATGGTGAGAGGAAAGTCAGGCTGTATTCCTTTATCAATCTCAGTTTGTTCTTTGTTCTGGGCAGTCCCAGTCTTCTTCGGCATAAGGTAAAGTTTTGTCGACTACCTCTATTCGCTCGGTCAACTCCAGTTCTAGTGGTAGGTCGCACTCGTCCACCACCTCATTCCCGTCGTTTTTGTCGCGAGTACCCCTTTCATTCACCTCACAAGCAGGATCCACTATCAGATAATCTCCATATTGCATGTCCGCTGGGATGCACCAGTCCTCAGACGAGGCGTTGTGTGGTTTGATGTTTTCGTAAGGAGCTGCTCTTCCAGTGCTCAACTGATAAAATAGGCCTGCTTGATGCTTCTCTGTTATCTGAAATGGACCACGCCATTTCTTTAATAATTTCTTGGTTCCTTTTGGTGGAACCACTTCCTGGAATACCCAAACGTATTCGCCAACTGGGTAGGCTTTCGCATCGGCAGTCTTTTTATCAAACCTCGTTTTTTGTCTTATTTGCGCCTGTTGCGTGTTCCTCCTGCATATGTCATTGAGGTCCTGCTGTCTTCTACTAATGACCTCCCGCACGTACGTTTGCGGTGCTGTTCTCTTCCCTTCATATTCAGGATAGAAAAACGTCAATGGAAGCGCTTTCTCGTGAACCGTTAGCATCATGTGCTGACTTATTCCCGTGGTGGAAAGCTCTGTGCTGTTGTAAGCACCCATCACTTGCGGCAAGTGCTTGTCCCAGTCATCCATGTAGCAAGAGCAATAGACTCTCAACATGGATACCAGCGTGCGATTTTGCCTCTCGACTAGGCCATTCGTTTGTGGTTGATAAGTGGTCGAGTGGGCCTGTGCTACCTGTTCATTAACTCCTCCGTGAGATCACCCACGAAAGCTTTGCCATTGTCCGGTTGGAATGTGATGGGGCAGCCGTGCCTCGCTATCCACACATTTATCAAGTGATCGCATGTTTCTTCCGCTGATGCTGTCATGCAGGGTGCTGCCTCCGCATATTTCGTAAAATGATCGATCATTACCAGCACCTGATTATAGCCCGTGGCTGTCATACAGATCTTCTGATGATCAATTTGCACCACTTCGTTGAATCCCGATGACTCTATTGACTGTAGGGGGAACCTTAGTTTCCTGGGATCCTTCACCTGTTGACATGACAGCCATGCGGCGATCCAATTCTCACAAGCCTTCTTCAACCCCGGCCATTCAAATCGTTTTTGTATCCTGTTGTACACTTTGTCCACGCCTTGATGGCCCATCTGATCATGCGAACGAAAGAGCAATTCTGTCTGGCACAACTGTGGTAACACTATCGAATTGTATTTGTAAAGGACCTTGTCTTGCTCTTTGCGTTTACAGGCCACGATTCTGTCTTTGTTCAGATACAATAAATCTTTCCTTTTCAGATAGAACTGTTTCAAGATCTTATAGCTGTCTTCTTCCAAATCTCCTTTGTCCGGTGCTCCATTCTCGATCCATCTCTTCGGATTGCTCCTCATTCTATCATTTCGTTGAGCCCTTAGGAGGTCCGACAGCCGGTATCTGGCTTTCAGATACGTCTTCACCAAGTTCAATTGTCTTCAGCATGAGCATTGTCCATCAACTTGACTCACCATATCTTCTTCAAGGGTGTTGCTTCCTGAACGGATGGCTCCAGATTAGTACGGACAACTGTACCATGTGGTAGTAATCTGGTGGGGCGTTTGGAAACTGCTATTAGTTCGAGCTCATCGGCGGCATTGTCTACCACAGTGCCCTCTTCATCGGAGGTGTACCGATCTCTGTCCGGATCCTGATGCATTTCTCGGTCCAGCCCGCGCTGTTTCCAGTCCACCAACAAGGAATGAATCGCAATCTCCGATATATCAGAATTGGAAGTGGTCTCAGATATGTTGTCCCAGGACTGGGTCCTCGAGTCATCACTCGATTCAAATGACTCTTCATCATCATATTCCGCTCTGTCTGTGATGTTCCTCGAATCCCCGGAGAAAACGCTTTTCCTAGGTCATTTCGAATCCGACTCCCCGGACAAAATTTCGTCCCCAGGTTGTTTTGAATCTGACTTCCTGGACAAGTCGTCCTGGAAGGGCTCGAATGTTTCCATCTCCCCGGACAAGTCGTCCTGGACGGGCTCGAATGTGTCCGACTCCCCGGACATTGTCTCGTCCCCGGATGAACCATCGGAATTCGGCTCGTACTCTTCTCTCGTATCCGTGAAAGCGTGAAGTGTGATTTACTCTTGAAGCTGGGTCTCGCCTTGACCCTGACTTCTTCAGTGGCTTGGGCCTGGATTAGTACCGATGTTCAGTGAACGAAGTCCTCAACAAGACCTCCTTCGGCATCGAGCTCACCAGCTGGTTCACTATCGACCTGCAATCCCGTTCAACACCTGGGCTGAGAATGGACACTGGTCTCTTCTCTGTTTTCTCAGTGACAGTCAACCGCTGCATGGTCTCCATCCAGTCACGATCATGCCTATTCACTTCCCTATCCAACAAGTCACGGAGCTTTCCCATGACATCCGGTGCCATGTTCACCCTCCTATTAAAAAAAAAGAGCTATGCTGTTTATAGCCAGCCTGGTGAGCTCTTGCTGTACCAAATTGGATTGGACTAGCAGATCCAGCGGAACGGGCTCACCCCTGGCTAAAACCTTTATTTCAGCGGCCGTTTCTACAGGAAGGTCAGGGTGTCCTGGTATAGGGTGCCCTGAATTGTCTAACCACCTAGTGAATGGCAGTTTGTCGTAAGTTTCCTTGTCTAGGAATGAAAACCCGTCTTTAATCTCCGCTTGGTTAGCCTGTTTCTCCTCAAGACGTTCATAGAATTCCGTCTTTTTACTGACGCTATCAGCATTCTTGTGCTTGTCACGGGTACGGTGCTCTATGATCATGTGGTATCCATGTAGGTGCACGATCCAACGACCAATATAACTTTGATCCACCGAATAGGTTTTCAGCCAGGCAAGGGCACGATTATCCACACGTAACTTGAGGGAGCACTCCCCAGGTAGGACCTGTATTTCTCCACGAAATTGATCACCGCGAACATCTCCGCTTTTGGTGCGCCGTACTTCATCTCAGTATCGCTCAGGACTTTACTTCCGTAGGCTATCGCACGGAGAACCGTTCTCCCGTTCCACTCTTGCTCCTGGTGAAGTATGCCCGATGTCGCAACCACTGATGCATCCGTGTCTAACACAAACATCCCCTTCTCCGTAGGCATGCCGAGGACCGGTGCCTCGCAAAAATCACGTTTAATGTTCTCAAATGAAACTTGTGCTTCATCAGTCCAAGTGAAGTTTTTGCCTTTGTTTCTCATCAACTGCTGCATGGGGTATAATTTGTCAGCGTACCCCTTGATGAATTCTCGAAAATAATTAGCAAAACCCAAAAACTCATTAGTTGTGTATCTGTTTTGGGTGCCTTCCAGGTCAAGACTGCTTCGACCGCCTCGGGAACTGGTCTCACTCCATACTTATCCACCAGGCGGCCCAGATATTTAATGGAGTCTCTGAGGATTTCACACTTTGATGGTTTACACTTCAACCCCGCCTGCTTCATGCAAGTAAACACCTCATCTAACCTCTTTATATGATCCCCTAGGGTTGGCGTTGCAATCACGACATCATCGACATAACAAATGATGAGGTTCCCGTATTTCTATGTCACACTCGTGAGTGCCTGGGCCATAAGTCGCTGGAATATGGCCGTCGCTTTGCACAATCCAAACGACATCCTTTTCCACTGGAACAGTCCCAGCTCGCACGCGAAGCCCGTTTTCTCCCGATCCTGATTTCTGAGTGGTACTTGCCAGAACGCGGAGCCCAGATCCAGCGTCGTGAAGAACTTCGCGTCCCCCAGTTCGGAAAGGCTCTCATCAATGCGGGGAATCGGGTATGCGTCCTTTATTGTCACTGCGTTCAAGTAGCGGAAATAACAACAAACTCTGAGTTGCCCCCTTTCTTTTTGTCCATGACCACGCCACAAGCCCATGGGGACTTTGATGGCTCGATCATGCCGTACTCCATTAACATCTCGATTTTCTTCCTGCACGCTTCCGACTTGTGAGGGGTCATTCGTCTCGCCCCTTCCCTATGAGGTACCGAGCCCTCTTCTATCTCAATCTCGTGTTCTACAAAATTACAGCAACCTATGTCGGCCTTATGTTTCGAAAAATGTCTGCGTTCCGATTTAGCACTGCCCTAAGCGAATCTAGTTCCTTGTCTGATATCTTACCCTTCAAATGTTCTATCATAGGTAGGACCGGCTTATTTGCTGCTAACTCTTCTTCTATCGGTCTCTCGGGAAAATTCGAGCAACTAGACAACCTATTATCTGTCTCCGATTTCATTGAAAACAATTTCCTAGAAGATTTAAATTCATTTACTCTCTTCAATATACATTATTGGTTCGCATGCAAGTGACATTTAGTTACATCAAACTTTTTCAAGTTCTCCACACTCTTAAAGTCTGTGTTCAGAGGCACAGCGTAGCCAAGTTTCTTTCCCCTCTGTATCGTCACTGTTGTTGCCTCTATGTTCAACAACACACTCACACACAGTCCGCTCTGAGTGAGTGAGAAACATCTCCTAAAATAGCCGAGCTTTTACTGTTTGGATTTGGTACCAGACACACCTGTTTGCCATTGCTGAGTTCAGTCAAGTTCCTCATCTTAAACGTCGCTACTACGGCTTGGTTTGGTTTCAATCTAACTTTTCGATCCAGAAAAATTGGCACCTTGGCCTGGTTAAATAGCTCTTATTAAGGCGTTTCTTTTCATACTTTCTCTCAGGATCTTTGATCCTAATCAACCCGTCGTTGAGATCGATCGTGACATCAAAGTTGCTTACAAAGTCCCTCCCCAGGATGAATTGATCGGATTTGTCCAAATTCTCCACTACCAGGAAGCTCATCCAAAGATGTCTCCCTCCGAGCTGTAGTGAAATGATTGGGTTCCGTCCAGTCACATAGATTGCTCCCTGATTGGCAGCTGCCAATCTGATGTTTGTCGGTAAAAGTTGTCTGCCTTGCACGTCCAGCACGTGTGCGGCCAGATCAGCCTCGCAACCTATTTGCACCGCATCCTGTTCAAGCATGGCATTATGTCCGATTCGTCTCACCTTCAGCTCCTCAAGACCAACCTGATCGCTCGCATCAGTTACGTGAGCTTTTGTGTAGACAATGATGCCTCCACATTCATTAGAATCGGATATGGGCCATGGACTTCAATGTAATGTCCGTCCACTCTCATCAGCCTCGGACCTCCTGTCATGAGCAGCGCTCGCACTGCCCTGGAGTCCAGCTTAGGATCTTTCTCCCTCAAGTAGTCTGCATAAATGTCCAGGTGGACTAGTGAAATCTCGGATGTTTCACTCAAATTCTTGACCACCTGGTATCCTGCGACTGAGATAATGGACATTATGTTTGTCCCTTCTTTCGTCATATCGAAAGTTCTACCAGATATGACATTCAATTTTGGTCCCTGCATTCTGGGCTCCTGTTTGTCTTTTTCTTCCGGCATTTTGCTCACAATATTAAACTTTTCCAAAGATCTGTGCTCTCCAGTTCCGACCTTACCCAGTGCTCCACTTCTTTCGTGGCTAGCTCCCGTTTGAAAATCTGTAACGCGGTCCTCGTCGCCAAACCATAATCTAATTTGAGTGGACCGGCCGACTCTACCTCCAGGCTCGAGGCTACCACCTCGTCAGGTAAGGTCCTCACCTTTTTCGTCGTGAAGGTGCTCGGTGCCGCCTCTTTTCTCCGAGACTCGGCTTCGTTCATCAGACGTGCTCGACTGGCCTTGACACCCGAAATCGCCTCTTCATGGCAGGGGTGTTTCGCGTCCACCACTGCATCCCAAAACTGAGTGCAGTCCGACTTGAAGTGTCCCTCCAAGTTACAGAAGAAGTACCTTGGTCCATATTTCATGATGAGCCCTCTAACGTACTCTTCGTGGTCCTCGTCTGTCGCATCGAAGTCGTCGAGAAAGTAGCCTGTTGCCTTCATGTTCTGTTTGTAAGCAGAACACGCGGAAACATGATGGTCCATTGAACCACAATTCGAGCATGACCTACTTTTATCCATATCGTCGCGAGGTTTATAACAACTGGGGTTCGCGCCAGTGTTTGCTCCGCTGTAGTTGATAAAATTGCTGTAACGGTTTTGCGCCCTCGGTTTTATGAGCAAGTATTCACGTGACTTCGCTCGCAAATCATCAGGCGTGGGTACCTGGTCAAGCGACAGGGTAAAGTGTGTGGCTATCATCGTCTTCAACTCCTCACTCCTTACTCCGTCCATGAACTTCGAAGCTATCGCCAAATTTCGCTCAGATCTTTTCTCGTCGGGATTGCTTCTCCTCCTAAGCAATTCAAGGTCGTCCAAAAATTTGTCTATGGACTCATCATCTCTTTGACGCCTCTTCTCGAACTTGACCATAGCCTGGTGCCCATGTACTCCTGAACCGAAACGATTCAGCAGGATGTCGAATATCTTACGAGCGTTGTCCCGTTCATTGGCTCTTTTCGCCATTACACAATTCAGGGCAGTGCCCTCTAGGTTGCTTGTCAGTGCGCTACCTTCCTGTTTCTTGGAGAGACTCTCTTCTTCAAAGTGCAACTTCATCACCTTTATCCAAGTATCGATGCAGCCGTCCGACTCGTCTTTGTATGATTTCGGCTTCTTTAATGTTCTTCTTGACCTCTCTCCTCTCTCGGTTGACTTCGAAAGCTTGGTGATGAATGTCTCGAGGGATCTTTTCAGAGGTTCAAACATCGAGGCATACATCGTTGTGTCCTGCGAGATCGTAGTTAGATCTGGCACTGACCTGACTTGTGGCACAGTGCGCAACCTTGTCTCCGGGGTAGCATTTGCTTCCGGCGGGGCTGGATTCGTCCAGCTAGGCCTCGAGGGGGCTGCCCTGGGCCGCTCCCTATTGCTAGATTCGTAGATCGTTCTCGAACTTTGCTGGACCCCGGCATAGCTGCCTGTACCATCTCCATCTTTCGCCTGGCGTGAGCGCTCCCTTCGGTTGGAACGCTCCTCCCGATTGCTCCCATTTAAGATCTCGTCAAGCTTCCGCATCATTAGGTCACATTTTGCATCTAACCTTTTTTCCAGGCTAGTCATCGTATGAGCGTAGGTATTGTCATGATCGTTCAGCAATCGCTCGATCTCTCTTGTCATCCTAGCCTCTCTTTCTTCTGACTCCTTGTTTGCCTGCTCCAAGCTCTCCGCCAGGCAGTGATCTGTGTTGCGAATCAACTGAGCCTGATCAACTCTCGCATGCGATTTCACGTGCGTCAGTTCATCTCTCAAGTTCTCTCGACCCTGGTGAGCTCTCTCGTCAATTTGATCTATTCTCTTAGTCATTTCCCGTCTCAGCTCATCCAGACCAGTCATTACGCCAGCAAACATGTAACTTTTATTGCCAGCTGCCCCCAATGGCGTGGCTAGCCCCAGAGAAGACGAGGTCAACTGCGGTTGCAGCCTGGTACTTGATGACGCGCCGCCCTTTTGCTTGCCCATCGACATCATCAACCTGTCGAACGTTGAGGACGCTCCCATCGTTATCCCATCCGACATGGGCCTGGTCGGCGAGGCGGACGACACCTTCCTGCTCATGTCGTTCCTTGGGCACGGTGTGAAGTTCACATCCGGATGGGTTATCTCCGGGTGATCATAACTTGAAGAGAGACCTTCAGTTCGTAGTGACGCCATGCGCTCATCATACAAAGACTTCCAGCTTTTCTTGACCTTCGAACCCGGTTGTTCTTCACTCGGGCTTATACTCGACATCATCGCGTTGTTGCTCTACTTAGACAGAGATGAGTGGGTATTGGCTGGATGTGAAAACTCTCTTCTCCACTTATGACTCTTAGTCTCTGTTTTGGACATTCCCCTGAGCAACACTTCCTCCCGAGGCTCGACCTCGGAAAGCTCCGAGGCCTCCTCTGTCCTCTCGGCTTCCTCCCGTTCGAGATCCTCGCTTGGCTCAAAGTCGGGTCGGATAAGCGTTTGTTCCCCTTCGTCAAAGGGGTCCACAAGCGCTTCGCTTGCCGGTCCGGCCTCGGTGCTTCGCCTTTGATCGCCATCGAGGTTCTTCTGGCTTCTTAGTTTCATTTCGCTCACTGAAAGATCAGCTTGACCTTTAGTCGATCCGTTATCAGCAAAAACGTCTGAAGCGCTGCTAAACGAAGATTGGCTACGCCTAGTTCTAAACTTTCGCGTAGTTCCATTACTCAGCCTGGGAATCTTAGTAGACATTCTTAGCGAGTCTCTGCGCTGCATACTTTGTAATAAATAACAATATTCGTACAATTTAATGGCGATGTACACGTACCGCAAATAAATTCAAGTTAATTTACTTAACACTGCCTACTCTATTTCTTAGATACCGAAAAAGTCTCTCAGATTTCTCAATGACAATAGTAGTGACTCAGCTAAAGTTACACACAGGGCCTACTCAGTATTGATATAATACTAACTCAACCCCGTTGTGTAGTATAAATTATCACAAATTTTCACAAGTTATAATCAATACAAAAAACACAATTGGTAACCAGATAAGAATGTCCTACAGGTGACAGCGACCTTTCGTCATTATCAATTTACCGCCACACTTTTATCAAATCACTGCTTTGTTAAGATCAAACAATATTTGGTAAAAAAGCAGTAATGATTCAGAGACAGATCAATAAAACTTAGTCTTAAAGAAAACGACTTCCCTCAATCGGAACGATCCGAAAGAACGAAGCCCAAGGACACAATCCTCTCAAGTGAGTGTGTAATTGCCAAATACACCCACCGAGGTCTTCTTTTAGGTGTCCTGCGATTGCCCGAGCTGTCTTACTAAGTAGCTTAAGGCAACCTCTGATCTAAAATTTTCTAAATTCTATGAAAAAGCGGACGACACCTTCCTGCTCATGTCGTTCCTTGGGCACGGTGTGAAGTTCACATCCGGATGGGTTATCTCCGGGTGATCATAACTTGAAGAGAGACCTTCAGTTCGTAGTGACGCCATGCGCTCATCATACAAAGACTTCCAGCTTTTCTTGGCCTTCGAACCCGGTTGTTCTTCACTCGGGCTTATACTCGACATCATCGCGTTGTTGCTCTACTTAGACAGAGATGAGTGGGTATTGGCTGGATGTGAAAACTCTCTTCTCCACTTATGACTCTTAGTCTCTGTTTTGGACATTCCCCTGAGCAACACTTCCTCCCGAGGCTCGAACTCGGAAAGCTCCGAGGCCTCCTCTGTCCTCTCGACTTCCTCCCGTTCGAGATCCTCGCTTGGCTCAAAGTCGGGTCGGATAAGCGTTTGTTCCCCTTCGTCAAAGGGGTCCACAAGCGCTTCGCCTGCCGGTCCGGCCTCGGTGCTTCGCCTTTGATTTCCATCGAGGTTCTTCTCGCTTCTTAGTTTCATTTCGCTCACTGAAAGATCAGCTTGACCTTTAGTCGATCCGTTATCAGCAAAAACGTCTGAAGCGCTGCTAAACGAAGATTGGCTACGCCTAGTTCTAAACTTTCGCGTAGTTCCATTACTCAGCCTGGGAATCTTAGTAGACACTCTTAGCGAGTCTCTGCGCTGCATACTTCGTAATAAATAACAATATTCGTACAATTTAATGGCGATGTACACGTACCGCAAATAAGTTCAAGTTAATTTACTTAACGCTGCCTACTCTATTTCTTAGATACCGAAAATGTCTCTCAGATTTCTCAATGACAATAGTAGTGACTCAGCTAAAGTTACACACAGGGCCTACTCAGTATTGATATAATGCTAACTCATCCCCGTTGTGTAGTATAAATTATCACAAATTTTCACAAGTTATAATCATTACATAAAAAACAATTGGTAACCAGATAAGAATGTCCTACAGGTGACAGCGACCTTTCGTCAATATCAATTTACCGCCACTTTTTTATCAAATCACTGCTTTGTTAAGATCAAACAATATTTGGTAAAAAAAGCAGTAATGATTCAGAGACAGATCAATAAAACTTAGTCTTAAAAAAAAGACTTCTCTCAATCGGAACGATCCGAAAGAACGAAGCCCAGGACACAATCCTCTCAAGTGAGTGTGTATTTGCCAAATACACCCACCGAGGTCTTCTTTTAGGTGTCCTGCGATTGCCCGAGCTGTCTTACTAAGTAGCTCAAGGCAACCTCTGATCGAAAAATTCTAAAGTCTATGAAAAAGCTCCCCCACACCCGGAACGCTCCAAGTGCACGAGAGCAGGGAACAACTTTTCTTCTGAAGTGAGTGTGTACTTGCCTAATACACTCACTGCGGTCTTCTCCTATTTTTCCCGGATTGCCTGAACTTTCCTATTAAGTAGCTCAAGGCAACCACACAACTAAAATCACAATCAAAAAAATTTTTGGTTCGGGTACTTCTGATACACCCGATCTAGAATTTAAATTTGATCACAAATTTCCGGGTCAAATGGGCTTTCATGATCCTAATAAGCACGCCCGTTGTTAATTGACCTTTTATCCCAACCCTAAATGGTTATTTTCTGTCTCTCAAATTGCCCCAGAGGGTTTCTCTAAGTTTTCAAGTAAGGAGGTTTGCTAAGAGGTTTAAGTCACTCTGGAGGGCTACTTCAGAGGGTTGTTAAGGCACTTAGCTTACTTCTGAGGGTTACTTCGAAGGGTACCCTAGTCACCCAAGGGACTTCGGAGGGCCCCCTTTCAGTCGCTAAGGAGGGTCAGTAAGAGGCTTAATATGCTCCGGAGGGTTACTTCGGAGGGTCCTTCCAAAATTTTCAAATTTTTCAACCCCACTCAGAAGGGTCTTCAACTAGCTCAAAAAGCGTCAAAACAAGCTAAATTCTGTATGGGGGTTTGTTTTAACTTCTTTGTAGGGTTTCGTGGAAAATTTCCACTAAGGAGTGTTGCTAAGGGGCTTATGGCACTCCGGAGGGTTACTCCGGAGGGTTCCCCAAAAATCAAGAAAAACGGGTTATTCTACCGCGGTAAAGTCCCAGAAAGCGGTCTAACTAACTTAAAACTAGGTTGGCTGACTCGGTCAATCTTCCCAGTGGGGTAAAAAGGTGATTTTATAAACTTTATGCCGCTCGAAGGGTTCCCTGTAATTTGGACCCTCCGAATCAACAATTTCTAGAAATTTTTTTTCCGAGATTATCAAGCCAAAAACGGTTGCGGTCCGGAAAAGTGGTCAAAAATATCGACTTATGGTACCAAAAATATCCCGATCGGTTGGCTAGTCTTTGAGAAATCGCCAAAAACGCGTTCGTGAAAAAGGCCTTTTTCACCTCCTATATGGGTTCTGAAAGACTTTTTTTCGCAATTCTCAGTGAAAGTGCCCAAAAATAGTTGGAACGAGCGTAGTATCCCCTTAAAACACTGGAATTATGCAAAAAACCGGACCAAAATTGGTTTAGAGACAAAAATTTGGACGATAACTATCAAATTTGGACCCTCCGATTCCTTCCTTTTCCAGTTGTCAAGTCGTTAGCTCTATCCACGGAGCTAATCGGAGGGTTACTCAAAAATTTTTCTGGCAACTGAGCACGTTATGCTAGCAGGCTCCTAACGAAAAAATTTTATCGCTCTAACTCTAAAAACTCAAAAACTCAATCCCCGAAACAGATTGACAAAATTCAGAAAATTATCAAAACATTGACCGAAAAATTTTAGTTATTTCTAACTTCTACTGAGTCCTTTCTCACGCGGTTTCTTTAGTCAAGAGGTCGAAAATCAGTAATTGGTCGAAAATCAGTAATTTAGAGATAAGTAATTTATAGTAAGGATAATAACCTAATAGTAGTTGTTAATGAATAATACTTTACCCTCCATGGCACCAAAATACCCGGATTAAGACCCTTAACTCGAAAATTTGTGATCGATGGAGGGTACAATCGGACCGCGCCAATCGTGCCCCCCACCACTTAAGTTTTGATGAAATAGTACCCGAACGATACTAAAATTGTTTCAACGATACCCAACAGTCGTTGTGATTGTTGTCCCTGATGTCCCTGTTGAGTATGGAACACGTCGGTCAGCTTGCCACTCTACCCTCCGGCCACCGGCGAAATCACCATTTACGTGCTTAAATACTCAAATTACACTCAAGGAAGGGTATCCCACCCTTCACCAAAACACACAATCTTTCTTTCAGAAATGATATAAATCAATCTGAAACAACAACAAATAGGAAGGTCAGATCACATCTCGTCCGGAAATAACATATAAATTGTCACTTTATGTTTTTTACTGTTTTTGGTCTTTTTTGGATTATTTACTGTTTTTTGCACTTTTTTATTTTCAAATAATTTTGTTTTTGGCTTTTTCTTGGTTATACACTTTTTTTGTTTGGTCTTACGATTTCTCTTTAATTGTTTTTGGTCCTGGAACCTTGGGACAGGCGGGCTCTAGATTTCCCACCTTACCCTCCGGCCCACGGAATTTTCGATCTTAACTAAGTTAAAAAGCTAAATAGTACTAGGCGGAGGGTACGCACCTTCCCCCTAGTACAATAAAGGTCATTAAGGCCTCTAACTTGGGCTTACCACCGGAGCGGAGGGTTCGTCGTTGAAACGTTTGCTGATCATGATGGTCTTAAGCCTTTGACAGGTCCAGCCAGGAGAGCCATAACAAACGTCTATGTAACATTCGCCCAAATACTACACAGCAACAGAGCGTAGAAAAAGTACCTATTAACGACTGGCAGGCGTCAGTTACCTTAATCCTACTCGTTTTTCACCGTCTCGACCTTGTCAGTTGATTTTCTGGTCTGTTTAGGGCTAAGAAAAAAGTTACTATTTTAAGGCCATCAGTCAAAAGACTTTTGATCAGCTTTCATTTACATGCGATCACAACCACATAGTTGAGTCTCGGATCCTCAGACTACGTGATTGCTATTAAAAATACGGCTCGAACACCCTATTTTATTATGTTTTTGTTGACAGTTCTTCATTAAATGCATTGGAGATGGATTGACCCTTTCCTCTTTCTAGCTACTCATACTCTAAAATATCAGATTGTACCGGTGTTAATTCAAAGTTCTATGGCATCAGAGTAGCTAAAAAGTTAGTTTACTGCAGTCTTTCACCATATAACAGTCTCTGGGGGACCAAGCTTCCGCTTCCGTGTTTTCCTCGAGATAACGTAGTTATCTCTCCCAAATCGTGGCACAGGAGGGTTCTGCTGAATATGGGTACAGGACTTTATCCTCCACGGTAATTATCCTCCAGGCGATATCCTCCAATTGCTTATTGGCTATTTCGTTCTAACATGGCGTTAGAACCAATTTTGAATCGAATTTTTGTAAATTCTGCTGTTTCGTCGCTTAAACTATTTCAAATTGAACAAAATCTTCTGCGAAGCGTTTTTACTATTTGATAGCAGCAGAATTGCTTAATTCTAGACACTTTTATTTTTACGACCTATATTTATATACATCACTTTCAAGTACACAAAATATTTGAAGTATCGTGCTTAAATATATAGAGATTTTCACCCTGGGAAACGGACTTTATCCTCCACGGTCATTATCAATAATTTGACTGAATTTACTAATTGGAGGAAAACATCCAAATTCATAAAATTGGGGGATAAAAATGGAGGAAAAAGACCCTGTTTGAGAAATGGAGGATAATGGTGGAGGATATCGCCTGGAGGATAATGACCGTGGAGGATAAAGTCCGTTTCCCGCTGAATATATCTTCCCCACTGAAGCCTCCTTTCCCACTGTTTCTCTCAGCTACGGGTCTTATCGTGCGTAATTGACACGATAAGAGGCTTCGTTTTTCTCGTATTCTCGTACGACCGTTTTTCACTATATTTGCCGTTGTTCTGTTTTCTCGTTCTTTTTAGTCAAAATGGCCGTCTTTTTGTATGTCTGAGAAATATTCAGTCTTCGATCGAAATTTTAAAAATAAAAATTCTAGAATATTCCTACCCTCCTTTGCAGCACTTTTTCGTTAATTAGGCCTTTAGTCGTCTTTTTCTGTCCCGCCGGTAGTTTGCGCTGTGCCAATCTGGCAGAATTGCACAATGACAGTTTTTCAACCAGTAGAGCTAAGGTGTATTTTCTGGCGATTTAATTGAGTACCATGTAAAAAACTATTGGTGTGATTGGTAACTGTATTATTTGCACATGATAGATATTCGAGCTTCCATTTTGAGTTCACCTTATTCCAATTAATTAAGCGGACTTTTCTATTGTCCATGTTAATAGCTTAGTCCAAATTGTTTCAATTGGCAGGTTACAGCCTTGCTGTTTTTCTCATCACCGCGGTTCCACTTAGACTTGCACAATTTTAAGAGGATATTCTGAAACTCAGTATTTCTGACCAGAAGCGCGTTTCGAGTGACACTATCTATTTTTAGCTCTAACAGAGATTCTTTTCGAGAGAAAAATTTGATCAATACTCAAAACACAAGCTTAAATTTAGTTGAGTCGCAATTGTTGGCCTTTTAATGGGCTTAGTTATTGCAGGAGTACTTCCAATTTTTCTTTTTTCAAAAAATTTCGATTTTCTTTCTTTGGTAAAAAACCGTTTAAACTCATGAGAAAATCATTTGATTTGGATAGCTTGGTCTTTGTAGAGCGTTTGTTCTCTGGAAGTAGTATAACGTTGTTAACAGAGGATACAAGTATTTGGGATGCTCGATTGTCAGCGTCAAAATCAAAGCACGATGTCTTCTCAAAAAGTTAGATGGAGAGATAAGTGAACTTGAAAGTTTGTCTCACATCGCTGAGACGCAGCCACACTGTGCTTTTGAACAAAAAGTGTTCAGTATCTCTCGGGGGTGTGCCAGTCGGTCATATTTGGAAGTTTGACCTTGAGAGGAGCAAAAAACACTTGATTTTGGAGTGAAATTTAATTTTTCAAAATTTCGAATGGAACCTGTCATGCACGATTTTCTCGCGATAACTGAAAATCAGAAAAAAAAGAAGTCAGAACAATTTCAGAACAATTGACACACACACGCGGGAAAGTTGTAAGAAAAAGCAGTAAGAAATTGCTATTCGCAATTTCCATCACTATAACAATCGAGAGTAGAGCTGTCCCATCTGTGACAGAGATGAGAGCATTCCCTCGAATTGGATTACAGCGACTGGAGTGTTATTCGGAACTGGACTAGAGTGAACCTTCGGTGGAAAGGCGGACAGCTTGAGTATCCTAATGGTTCACAAGAAAACTATTGTCTAGAGTATAAACTCGTTCTCATTGTTAAAACTATAAAACATTAGACTCATTTAGTTACGTTATTTAATTCTTGAGTTAATTACCGACTGGATTATTTCCCACTTCTTGAGCGTGCTACTATGTGAGTACAAATTTAAATTCTAGAGTGTGTTTTATGATTGTTATGTTGAGGTAAGGCGAGTTTTAGGTTGATCCATCTGAAATGGATCAAAGTTCCACTGTCTAATAAAAAAGTAACTTAACGGATTGTTCCGACCCGGTTTTTAACGGCGTTCATGTATTTTGGGTATTTTGAGACCTAAGTATGGGAACGTTCTTAATTCTACAGTGGGGGGATATTTTGGTAGTAGCCTTAAGCAGTAGCGGGTCGTAGTCTCATGTCACAAGCGAACCGAATTGGCTCCGACTGATTTGAGGTGGAAAAACACAAGAGATAGTGTCCCTGACTCTTGAGCCAATAGTTATAGGGCCTATTTTTCTTAAGCCTCATGTGTGACTGCAGTAGACGAATGTTACATAGTGTTTTTATGGCGCTCCTGGGTGTTTACGACATCAAAACTACGGAGTCAAACCCACTTGAGACAGCTTCGGGCTGAATGCCCATTCTAGAGTACCGGCGGTACGGTTCGACAGGAACGTGCAAACCTTCCGGTTGTACCGTGATAGTTTTTTAAGAAAACTCGAGAAAATTTCCTGGTACGCTCTCCGAACAAGGCTTAGCTAACCGAGTGAAGGGTGCCAACTAGGGGGACAAAAAAAACGAGCAAAAAGACAAAAAGCAAAACAAAAAACCAAAAAAGAATAGAAAAAGGAACAAAAACCATAAAACGAAAAAAGACAGTGACTTTGACACCAGATCAGTTGGATCAAACCTTTATATTAATTAAATAGTATACCCATACTGTTTTACAAGTTCGATCGTTTCGATCAACCTAGCGATTTAACCCAGTAACCTTAATAAAGTGCCCGAGTGTGGGGCGTTGTACAGGGTTTTCAGATAGCTTGGAACTTAGCCGAACCAATAGGAGACCCGACTGGAAGAGGTGACCGGCCGAGTGGGAAACTGGTTCAGGAACACTTGAGCTGAACCAATAGGAGACTCGACTGGAAGAGGTGACCGGCCGAGTGGGAAACTGGTTCAGGAACACTTGGTTCAGTGATCAGTCGAGTGGGAAAGCAGCCAAGAAGGATTTGACAGTTCTCGAGTTCTCAAGTTGGGCAGAACGGGTATCGTTAGAATCCACATTACATTATAGGAGATAAGTGTAAAATTGGATAAGCGAAATCCCCCAGTTTTGAGGAACGTTTTTACTTAAGCAGGCCTGGAAACAGGTCTACGGTTTTCTCTTGAGAGGTTTAGCATCCGGCGCTTAAGGTAATTTTTAGGCCTAAGAAGGGGGGCTAGAAAGGGGGGAGGTTAGAAGGGGGGCTAGTTAGGTTAGAGGTGAGCGGTTGTAAATTGTAAAAAGGGGGGAAACTAGAGTAACTAATTAATCGACGTCGTTGATTTAGTTACATTAGCCATAACACGCGTTGGTAATAATAGGTGGACATCCAAAATTTAACTCGAGTTAAGATTGGTACGCTGGTCGGTTTGGTAGGGGGGACCGAATATAAATAGCTTTTGTGATACCCCATAAGGTCACTATTGGGGGGAGGAAAACGCGTGGCAATTAGGTACCAGACATTTTTTTTTGGACGAGAGGTAGACATTGGTCACCTCTGAATTTCAGGAGGGCTCATTTTTCTGTTTTATTATTTTTCTTACTTAGATTTTGTTGCATTTTGGTGAGGATTTGTGTTTGGTTTTATACGAACAGGTGATCACAAGATACCTGCGCACCTACATTGAAATAGAAATAACCAAAAAGAAGAGGGGGGTCAGCATTTGGCTTTTAAGAGAGGGTTTTTGGGAAAATTTTACTAGAGCTTGAGTGGTGGTACAAGGTACGGTGAATCAAGAGGACCCTACAACGAGGAAGACACTCCGTGACCTGTCTTGGGACAGTACCGAAGAAGTCTTGGGACAGAGCAGTCTGGGGACAGTCTCGGGACAGTGCGGTACTGGGACAGTGTTGGACCAGAACAGTCTTGATACAGTCTCGAGGACAGTGGACAGGGTCTTGGGACAGTGGTCTTGGGACAGGGTCTTGGGACAGTGGTCTTGGGACAAGGGTCTTGGGACAAGGGTCTTGGGACAAGGGTCTTGGGACAGGGTCTTGGGACAGGGTCTTGGGACAAGGGTCTTGGGACAGTGGTCTTGGGACAGGGTCTTGGGACAAGGGTCTTGGGACAGTGGTCTTGGGACAGGGTCTTGGGACAGTGGTCTTGGGACAAGGGTCTTGGGACAGGGTCTTGGGACAGTGGTCTTGGGACAAGGGTCTTGGGACACTAGTCTTGGGACACTGGTCTTGGGACAGTAGTCTTGGGACACTAGCCTTGGGACACTAGTCTTGGGACACTGGTCTTGGGACAGTAGTCTTGGGACACTACCCTCGGGACACTGGTCTTGGGACAGTAGTCTTGGGACAGTAGTCTTGGAACACTAGCCTTGGGACACTAGTCTTGGGACAGTAGTCTTGGGACACTAGCCTCGGGACACTAGCCTTGGGACAGTAGTCTTGGGACAGTGGCCTTGGTACAAGGGTCTCAGGACACTAGCGGAGAGTACTGTGATAGTAACGAACAGTCTTGGGACGGTATAAAAATTGAAGTAAAATTACAACAAGTGTGTTTTAAAACAGAATAAGACAAATCGAAATAGGTACGGTTGAGACCACATTAAGGGAAATTTTTCGAAGGTTTTAGAAAGAGAACTGGAACAAGGTTTTTAACACGTTGTACAAAATTTGTTTCCACAAAATTTTTTTTATTCCTAGAATAGAATTGTGTATATAATAATATTGTAGATAAGAGCAATTGTAAATAGAAATAATGAGACGGAGTAGGGTACCGGTGCTCGAAAAAAGGTCAAGTGGATCAAACACGAAATATAACTCATCGCTGCGCGGAACGACATCAACAGGCCCAAAGATAACAAAGAAGAACTTTTCAGTTAAAATGGTCAGCACGAGGAGTGGCACCGAGAGCAAGACACGAGAAGATGTGGGGGAAAAACAGGTGGAACCCACAATCGAAATCGACCTAGAGACACCAGACCAGAGCGTAGATGAAGTGGAGAAGAGGACAACGGAATCCACACCGATGCCCCACGTGGAAGACCAAAGTCCGAAAACCGTGGAGTTTTCACGAATAGACGCATTGGAAGACACGACAGGCAATACCCGAGAGACTGTGAAAAACGACTCTCAAGTGAAAAAGACATCCTTCACAGACAAGTTTGCAATGATGGTCGGATTCAAATCGAAAGAAAACGTGACTGAAGAACCAAAAACAGAAAGAGCACGAACATTTGGTACAGTGAGCACGAAAGCAACAGAAGCCGGCCAGAATGAGGAACAAGCTGGAGCAGAAGCCACGGCCGAAGACGCGAGAACGGCTGATCATGAAAAAGCTACTCTTGAGCTTGGCGAACTGATGACGAAACTGAATCAGATCGACAAAAAACTAAAGTACAGTGAGGAAGATAGAGACCTAATAAAGAAGGAGTTGAAGTACAACAAACACGAATATCTGGATAGCTATTTTAACCTGGCTAAAGCGACAGACGAGAGACTCCAGCAGATGTCGGATAAGATAGAAGCCACCAATGAAGAACGAGATAAGTGCATCAGAAAAGATATGCAACAGTTGAAAAACCGATATGATGATGTCAACAGTCATTTAGGTAGCTTGGAGAAGAGAATGGACACAATGAACAGGAGTCAGGCCGAAAGTTCGTGTGCAATACAGGCCAAACTGGATGCAATCTTGAGAAATTCTACCTCACAAGAAAAACCGGCAGTGGATCGCACGCAAGGCACCAGAGTTGACTTTGTGGAACCACAGAGGAACAAACGGCAATCGACACCGTTGCCTTTAAACCGGGGTGGGATAAGCATAGCACCAACAGCTGCGAAAACAATAATGAAGAGTGGAACGTCGAATACAACGACTGGCCCAGGAGATTCGACAGCTAACAGCAACACAGGACCGGATGCCATGACATGGGCCAGCACTTGGGAGATGATGAACAGGACTCTAGAGGCCTTCGCCACGAGGAACACTGACTCGAGCGACAGGAGAGAGGGAAAATCAAGAAAGACATTCAAGAAGCCAAAAGAATTCAAAGACGACTCCGATGGATGCATTGACACTTGGGTGGAAGTGATGAGATTACATCTAGAGCAAGATAACTTGAGTGACGAAAGACAAGCATGTACAGCCATACTGAGCAATTTGGAAGGAACGGCATTAAAATGCGTGGTCGCAAAGAAGGAGGAAGAACGCGACACCGCGGACAAGATCTTCGAGATATTGCTGAATCGATTCGGGTCAGGAATGAAGGGTCACCAAGCGATGATGCGATTTGAAAAGAGAAGGCAGAGGGACGACGAGTCAATAGATCGGTTCCTAGATGACCTCGAGAGCTTGAGAAGGAGGAGTGACCCAGAGGAGTCGACAAACAGACGGAACTTTAGCATTGCCTCGAAGTTCATTGATGGGGTGAAAAGTGATGAGTTAAGGACAATGTTAGCAACATACTACACATTGTCGAAGGACAGCGCACCCACCCCAGAAGAAATGAGACAGAAATCAAGAGAATACATGCTGATGAAACCTAAAAAGTACTCATATTCAGAAAACAGAAACACGCAAGGGGGAAGCCAACCCCAGAGGTCATCATGGTACAAACCAAGAGATGATATGGACAAGCGCAGATCATGCGCGAACTGCGGGTCAGCGGATCATCATGTGGCTGACTGCACAACGTACAAACAAGGCATGAAGAGCCTAGGTTATGCACCGGATGAAGAGGATATGAGCCAGATGGAGGAACACGAGTACTATAATGGCTTAATCATCAAGATAGGCGCCAGATGCTTCTTCTGTAACCAGGAGGGGCACTTCAGAATGGATTGTCCCTTGTTCTGGGAAGCGGTCAAGGACCAGAATCACCCCAAACATAAGTTGGCATTAGCGGCGGTGCAGAATCAGCGGAACAGGCAAAACGAGTTTGAATCTAGGAACTTAGGAGCACCAAACACCGAATTGCCGACGAAGACAGTGAAAGCTGTAACACATGTTAGCGGTGCGTTAGAGTCCGCGGCCGGGAGCTCTCTAGAGATAAATTATGAGAAAGCGGCGACGGAGGCAATTGCCAAAGTGAAACAAGATCTGGCTGCGAAAGAAATAGAGCAACGACTAAAGTTGGAGATCGAAAAACAGAATTTTAACGAAGCATTAAACGGATCGAACTCAGTACCAGAGGCTAGAACGGGCTCAACAAAAAACGGGAATTGTAACACCGTGAAAATGGTGACAGGTAAACCTTTTGGAATATCGAAAATCGGAGCAAGAATAATGTCGATAATCACAGTGGGCGGCCACGAGGTAACGAGAAACTTGAGCGAGCCGAGCGACCAGACGATAATGCACATTGACGTGTATGCAGACTACTTGAGTGGAACAAGTCCACAAACGACTTCTAGAGCGCTCAGAGCACTACTCATGAGAGGGGGCAGCAAGTCGGTACGTGTTGACAATAGGTACACTGAAGCTTATGGCCCACACGAGGTGATGCTAAATATAGATGGAATTAACATCTATACCAAGACGATGATAACATGCGACGAAGACCTAATTGGACAAATCTATGTTGGGAAAGAAGAGTTGAAAGTAGGATCGATTGGACACTGTGCTATGCTTGAAGAAGATGCAATGCACATCGGGACGGAAGCAGACGTGACAGGGCACGTGCTAGACATAAATGGTAAAAAGACTCAGTTGCGTGGATTACTTGACACGGGAGCAGTCTTGAGCGTCATACCAATCGAAACATGGGAAATGATGGGCTTTGACAAAGGTGACTTGATAGACTCGAGAATACGGCTGTCAGCTGCAAACAAAGGGGCCCTTCGGGTGCTGGGCAGGACGCCGCTAATAGCCCTCAATTTGGGGGAACGTAACCTGTGGATGAGCTTCATCGTGGTAGAAAACCTAGATGAATCTGACCAATTCATTTTGGGCAGAGACTTCATCAGGAATTTCGACGTAACGATTGATCTAAATAATGCAATGTTCAGGATACGGAACCCGGATAGGAGGTACGCAATCAAAACGGTAAATTTAAAAATGGCAAATGAAAACAAAGCACCGGTATTCTTGAGTAGGAGAGTGAGGTTAAAAGCTAATGAAGCGGCAATAGTAAGCTTGAGGATGAAAAATTATAATGAACTAAGCGATAACAAGCAAGTGTGTATAGTTCCAAATCCTAATAGTCAAAGCGCTGCTGTTTTAGGAAGATCATTTTCGATAACGAAGAGCGGCCTCTGCGTCAGTGTCTTGTTGAATACCCTTGATATACCGATCACGATACAGAGAGGGAGGAAGCTGGGATATGCTTTACCGGTTAAAACTCGATATGAAACAATTGAAAACTCAAAACAAAATGAAGTTGTTGATTGTCCCAATCACAGGGACAAAATTTGTATCTTGAGACGATTGCAGAGAATAAAAGATTCTTCAGGTCTTATCAAATCACTTAAGTCAGAAACGGACGATGGGCTTTCGAGCTGTTCGAACTTTCCAGAGCGACCCACACTAGATGAAATGCAAACTGATAAACCGGTTCTGCCGGAGATTGAACATTTAAGGGGCAAACTGAAAGATGAACAGCTCGAAGCTATCAAGGACGTACTAGAGCGGAACGAGGAGGTTTTTTCAAGGCATAAGGCGGATATCGGGTGTTGTAATTTTGTTGAACATGAAATAGAACTTGAGGAAAACGCGGTACCACACAGGGAGGGGGCGAGGCGCATGACCCCACACAAATCGGACGCGTGTAGAAAAGAAATCGAAACGTTACTAGAGTATGACATGATAGAACCATCCAAGTCACCGTGGGCGTGTGGAGTAGTGATGGCCAAAAAGAAAGGCGACCAGTTGAGGTTTTGTTGTGACTTTCGATACCTGAACTCCGTCACGGTGAAGGATGCCTATCCCATACCTAGAATTGATGAGAGCCTCTCGAAGTTAGGTGATGCGAAATTTTTTACGACTCTTGATTTAGGCTCGGCCTTTTGGCAGGTACCATTAAGGAAGCAAGACAGGGACAAGACAGGGTTCGCCTGCGAGTTGGGTCTCTTTCAATGGAAACGGATGCCGTTTGGACTCTGCAATGCAACAGCCACGTTTCAGCGGCTGATGGCACACGCGTTGATAGGCGTGACGAAGAAGTACGGCAACCTGGTAATGTGCTACGTGGACGACGTGGTAATAGCAACGCCAACACTAGAAGACCACATCGAGAGGCTTGACGAGGTGTTCGCGTGCATGAAAAGATCGGGGCTGAAGTGTAAACCATCAAAGTGCGAGATACTCAAGGACTCGATTAAATACTTGGGCAGGATGGTAGATAAGCACGGTATCAGACCTGATCCAGACGCCGTGGAAGCAGTCCTAACCTGGAAATCACCGAAGACGGAGCACCAGCTGATGAGCTTCCTGGGCTTCGCTAACTACTACAGAGAATTCATCAAAGGATATGCGGACAAGGTATACCCGATGCAACAGTTAATGAGACACAAGGGCAAGAAGTTCACGTGGAACAACGCGGCAGAAGAGTCATTCCAGAGAATAAAGAAAGAGCTATGTGAGGCACCGGTACTGGGTATGCCGACTGAGAAGGGGATGTACGTGCTGGACACGGATGCGTCGGTAGTCGCGATTTCTGGGATTCTCCATCAAGAACAAGAATGGAATGGGAAGACAGTCTTGAGACCAATAGCATACGGGAGCAAAGTCCTAAGTGACACAGAAATGAAGTACGGAGCACCGAAAGCGGAGATGTTCGCAGTGGTCACCTTTGTCGAAAAATACAGAGCATACCTAGGCAGTGAGCCCTTCAAGCTGCGAGTCGACAACCGAGCACTAAGCTGGCTGAAAACGTACTCAATGGACCAGAGCTATATTGGGAGGTGGATAGTTCGCTTGGACGGATACAATATGATAATTGAGCACAGAACACGGGATAAACATCGAAATGCCGACAGCTTGAGCAAGAAGACGGAGTTCTACGAGAGACAAGAACAAAGAGAGGCGGACAGACCTGAGATCAAAGATGGCTTCTCCTTCATGGACAAGGAAACGTACGACAGTCTTCCACTCACGAGATGGCTGGACAAATCAGGCAAACCGATTGAAGATCATCGAAAGAGCCTCCTGAAAAAACCATCTTGAAGAAAAGCAGAGGGATTGCGATAGGAATAATGCTCAAGTCCAAGATCGTGAGGGAAACGCTCAAGGCAAAAGGTTATGATCTCATCCAGGTAGAGGAGGGAACGGTCCGAATAGATGAAGACTTAATGAGGTTGCTTGAGAAACTATCAGATGATAAGCCCGTGATCCGAGGGAAAGGTCAGGAGGCACCGGAACTAACCATACTTCGGAGAGAAGAAACAGTGAACAATACTGACTTCTCAAAAGGAAGCGTCACTGATAGCAAGGATGTTGTGCGATCACTAGTTGAAAAAATCCCCGAAAATATTCTGGAGCAGACAAAAGTCAGGGATAAGAAAGTGACATTCCGAGAAGAGGTTGAACACCTGGGACTAGATCAAGAGTCCGGGGAGTGGTCCAGATTCATGGAAAAAGAAGAAACCGGAGAAGGGAAATTGTCCGGGGAGCGTGAAGAATGGGATGAAGACTCGGATGAGAGCAGCGAAGACCAGGACAGTCTATGCATGATACTGGCGGAAGAGAAGATAAGACAACACGACAGGGAATTACAGACGGATCCATCTTCAGGAACGTACAATCTGGAAATACAAGAGGTGCGAGGTGGTGAAGAGCTCGAAAAAATAGCGGTTTCAAGAAAGCCATTTAGGGAACTATCGTGCAACTCAAACGTCAGAACGAATCTGGTACCAGAAGACATGAAAATCGTGAAAAGGATGATATGCGTGAAACTGAGCGATGACATCCACAACCCTGGTGAGATGAATGGACAGATCATGGCGCTAAAGGAGCACGTTAAGGCGAGATATAGGCTGTCTGACCTAATAAGGGCCCAGAAGAATGACAAAATGACAAGTAACCTCTCCAAATGGATCCATTCGGGAGTCAAGGAGAAGGGGGAACTTGAGGAAGACAGCTACAAGATCTTGAGCCAGTTCTACAAAGAAAAGAGAGACTTACTTTATCACACAGCTGAATGGGTGGTAGCGTGCAAGAGAAGAGATGAGGAAAAGATATTACACAAACACAACCTCATCATACTACCACAATTGTACCAAACGGAGGTGCTTTTCAGATCACACGACCAGATGGGCCACCAGGGGATAGATAAAGTACAACAAAGGATACTTCATAGGTTTGACTGGCCGGGAATGAGAAAAGCTTGCGAGAGATGGGTGAATGCCTGCCTAGCATGCCTTCAAGTAAAAGACCCAAGGAAGATGAAGTTTCCCCTCAAGTCTGTCGAGAGTTCGGAATTCAATGAAGTGGTGCAGATAGACCATCAGAAAATCTGCATGACGGAGTCGGGTTATAACCAAATACTGGTCATAATAGATCACTTCACCAAGTTGGCGGAAGCGGTTCCGTGCCAGACAGCCTCAGCAGAGGAGACATGTGATCACCTGATAACGCATTGGATATCGCGGTATGGTTGTCCAATGACTTTCCAGTCGGACAACGGCAAGGCTTTTGTGGGGGACTTGACAAAAGAATTGATGAAGAGATCACACATTGCTCAAGCACACTCGACGACCTATCATCCACAGACCAATGGGTTGGTAGAGAGACAGAACAGGACACTGGTCAACATGCTCAGGGTATACTGCTCAAGATACATGACGGACTGGGACAAATACCTGCCACAGGTAGTAGGAGCCTATAATAGTACTCAGCACTCAACGACGGGTATCAGTCCTTTCATGATGTTGACAGGCAGGGAAAGGGCAATGCCTCTAACATTCTTCTACCCGGAACACGAGGGGAAGAGGACGTCACCTCAAGCATACGTGAAGGAAGCGATCAAAAGACAACAAGAGCTAAACGAGCTATGTCGGAGAAACACGGCGCAAGCGCAAATGAGGCAACGCAAGAAATATGACGAAAAGATATTCAGAGCAAAGCCATACGAAGTGGGCCAATACGTGTGGGTCTTTCAAAATGTCATACCGCCCAAGGGAACAAAGAAACTACTCAAGAAATGGAGAGGACCGTTCATGATAACGGAAGTACATCAACAAGGACGGTTCTATCGCTTGAGTACAGGGCGAGCAGCACATTACGAAAATCTGAAGCCTCACGTCCCGTCCCCGGCGGACTGGTGCCTACCAAAGGACATGGAAGGTCTTGAGTACCTGGTGGTGGAACCAGCGTACGAAGTGAATGAGAAAGGCACTAGAGAAAAAAATGATGGTAATGAGAACTTGAGTTTGGACGACAACGAAAAGATAGTAGTGGAGTCGGATGCAGGTTCATTTGTAGAAGAAGACTGGAACGACCCAGAGCAAAACGAGGTACCGAAGTGGATGGAGCCGGATCGACCAACACCACCGGAAACCAGGACTGGCAATCGTAAAGGCACAGGCATGAGGTACAATAGGTACGGAGATGACTTCTTGATCGATAAGATACAGCCAGACAAGTTGGGCGATGAACTACTAAGTGCAGGCGAACTGGAAGCCGGAGAGGAATGGCAGGTCATTGACGATGGTGGACATTATCCGCAGGATGATTACTCAACGCCAGAATTGGAGACGGATCTCGAACAGAGTGAGATAGAAAGGAGGGAGAACACGAACTTGAGGATTCTAGAGTGGATGCGTGATGTCAAAGACGAGAGCCGCGAAGGACAAAGCATTCAGCAAGTCGATGTATCAGCAGCAAATTACATGAAGACAGAGGACCCTCTTTTCGGATGGACAGCAACAGACAGGCCACTAGACATTCCTAAGGACAATTCAGACCCGACTACATCGACGGGGACGTCGATAAATATTTTTGTCCGGGGAGTGGGGGTAGGACTTACCCACACCGAAAATTTGATGATAAAGAAGCTCAAGGAAGTGAGGGAAACAAGCGGATTGGAACTGGAGGAAGAAGAACCAGAGCCTACCATAGGTCGGAATTTCAAAACGAAATTCGAAATACCCAATGAGTACTCAGAGAACATCATGATAAGGGATAGCGACTTCATCCTGTCAAACAGGACCAGCGCGATCTGCATCACGGCGGACATGAGTTTCAAATCAAGATTGGAGGCTGACTTCAAAAGAGAGTACCAGAACGTAGAGTTTCTGTTCAGACAGAGGCCAGGGCTGGGAGGCATGGCAGCGCTTCCACCGTCAGTGGCACAAGTACCGGGCAAATACCTCTGCTTCCTAGTAACGAGAGTCAACGACAGGAACACAATTGATCCCGGAAACGTGATATTGGCACTGACAAGACTACGTGACTTCATGGTTGAAAGAGGAATAGTGGAGGTCTCGATGCCGGTGTACGACCCAAACAGGGGCAAACTGAGCTCGAGGGAATTATACGCTATCCTACATGTGGTCTTTGCAGAAACAGAGATAATGGTGTATCTTCACAAGAAGTACTACTTGAGCATCGCCTGAGTCGGGTACATGGAGGTATCGAGTCGGATGCGAGGGAGGGGTCTTGAGTTAGGTACTGGGGTGCGGCGCAGGTAAAGGGATCTTAAGATGTGATTGGCATGACAATTGAATTTTAAAAAAGAAAGAATTAACGGTGCTAAAACATAAAATGAATCTGCATGTTTTTAAGGGAAATCCAATCGAATTGTTTTAAGTGATATGAGAATGATAAGATTTTAACCATATGGGTAGAAGGGGGGTCTCTAGGTTAGGAACGTGACATGCTAAGTTTTAATGAGCTTTCTGTTTTCATATCAAGTTTGAAAAACAAAGTTGAAAATCCAACTACACTCAAGCGAGAAACAGAAAGAGAAAATCTTGATTGAATACGCGATAATCCGCATCTACAGCAAGTACTTGCAAGAGAACATTTCTAGAGAATTCTTGAATTGGGTAATACTTGAGTTGGTAAGGTAATTCTTGAGTTGGTAAGGTAATTCTTGAGCTGGTTAACATCTACCTACATACATCCCGAAGTTACAAAGAATGGCAGACCGATTCTGGAACTCCATGCCCGCGGCTCTGAAGAAGCCCACTCTTGACGAGCTGTACAAACGCCTGAGGGACCTGGACTACACCCAGATAGACGAGAGAATGGCGGTGATGCTGAATGCGATCCTCCAGTTGGAGGACCAGGGTGAGTGCAGGGAGTCTGCGACGGAGGCTGTCTTGATGGTCGGCTACACCACCGAGGGCATATCAAATCGAGAACAGACCAGATGGTTATCTTGGAATGCGGATGGAGGAGTAAGGGGCTTTGACTTGGCAAGAAATCCTGGCCTGAGTAACAACACCGAACACGGCGCAGGAGAGTTTCCGCTACCGACGAGGCCAACAGCAAGATCCACAGGCCAGAGCTCGAGTAAGGTGCCGTCGATGTCGCGAGCGCAACAGACGACCGAGGCATATCCGGATCTGGGGGTTCTAAAGAAAGAGCTCGAGAAGGCGCTGAAGGAAAGGAATAAAGCGAACCTCGATCGGGATCAGGCGAAGCTGGATTGGGTGAAGCTTCAGCTGGAGAGAGACCAGGCAGTCGACGAGCGAGATCAGACGTTGAAATTACTTGAGATGCTAAGGGCTGAGCATCAGCAGGAGCTAAGGGTGCGGGAGAACGTCGCGAATCGTGATCAACTGAAGTCGGAGTTGGAAAGGATAGAACAGCGACAACGCGAGCTTGACGCACAGAAGGGAGCCAGGTCAAACGAACGAGTGGTGACCAGCTCGAGGCCAGAGTCGCGCATGGAGGTGGATGAAGCTCCCAGGGCTAGAGGACGATTCAACCTTGACCGCGAGGCCAGAGAACACATGAGTGAAGGGTTGGAGGTCTGGATACCGAATGACGTGACGCCTTCCCTGCGCAACCTAGAGACACAACCTGTACGTCCTCTGATGGATGTGGTGTTACCAGGATATACCCCAACCTCGACCTCGAGTCGAGTGGCAGTCAGGTGAGTGGCGCCTCATCGCGCCTGAAGGAGCTAGGCGAGAAATTGCAGCAGCAGAGTCGTGAAAGATCGACAAGGCCAGAGCTTCCCCCAACTTGGAGGGAACAGCCGGTCAGGAGCGTCGTGATCGCAAGCTATAAGAAGAATACAGAGGGGAACTACCACAAGCATAATCGGCTGGACTGGAGTGTGGAACAGGGAGCCAGGAGGAACTGCTTCCATGACGCAGCCTGGGTGGAGTATCTAGCGCCACCTCGTGTTCCAGAGGGTGCAGTTCACCTAATTATAGGGGACAGCCTGGTGCGTGTGTTGACCCAGATCCGGTCACATTGGCAGACAGGAGTCTTGAGTTTCGCTGGAGCTGCCACGCCACAGATGTTGGCAACCCTGGACATGCTAGGGATGACCAAAGTTTACACAGTGACCCTGATGATTGGGACCAACGACGTGTCAAGGGGAGAAGCGAGAAAAGTAACCAGGCTGTGCGACAAGATGAGCTGCCTTCTTGAGGAACTGAGGATCCAGATGGACCCCATCCTGCTGACGGTATGCACGGTCCCCTACAACATGATGTTTGATCAGCACGCCCTAGAGATGAACCAGAAGGTGCGGAGCCTGAACAAGGTGATCCGAGAGATACACCGAAAGAGTGTGCTTCCTATCAGACTGTTGGACGTAGCAGAACGTATGGAGAAAAAGGGATTCCCTGAAGACACCTCCAAAGATGGAATCCATTTCGATAGGCCAAGGGGAGCGGAGTGGCTGAACGATGTCTTCCAGGAACACATAAACACGCTAGAGGCGGACCTGCTGGAGACAGCCCAATTCACTTTAGGACCACCTCCGAACCCACCATTCCTTGCCTCGAGGGCCTTGGCTGGTCGCTTGGGAACGAGAGTTGATACTAGAGACAGTTCAAGGAGCAATCAGACCCGATTGCAGAGTGCCACGCCAATGGAGTCGGAGGAGGTAGAGTCATCAACACCTCCGGGCTCGGCGATGTCCTCTGTGGTGGTGGCAGAGGGCAGGAGAGAAAAGAAGTCTATGGAGACTGCTCGCTTGAGATAACCTGAGAAGGTGAAGGAACTGGATCTAGAGAGTTTGGAATGCAGGCGAGAGTTGGCGGAAACCCTGGGGATCGAACGAGTGTCGCACGAGGATTTGAATAGACATCATTGCGTAGACTGGTTGAAAGCTCACGAGGCGCACTTCTCGAGAGCGAAGTTAATGGAGACCACAGACCTGACTGGAATTCCCACAAAAGCGATCATGGGACCCATTAACTACAGGCCTCTCAAGCTGTTGGGGAGTCCTGGACTTATAGTAGAACCTCCCAAGCACCGAACTGGCATCGCCAGGATCAGGTTGGCAACCCCGGCGCAGTTGAAGGTGGTAGACAAGCTACTCAATCCGGGGGGGATGGAATTGCTTGATGCCGCTTACGAAGGTCCGAAGTTGGCAGAAGATCCCAGGTACGGGAAGCCCAGTGGCGGCACCCAACTGGCCAAAACTCTGGCAGTTTATGATAGAGCAGATCCAGCTGCTGCAAGAGTAGTCATTGTGGCGGGATCGGACTTCGAAGGAACGTCTCCCAAGTTGTTCTGGCCGGAGACTCTGGTATACTCTTTGCCAGGAGCCGAATTGAACCAGATGTTGACTCTAGTGGTGGCAATAAAGTCGGAGATGCCCTGTGAACCTGAGCTGCTATTGTTTGCAGGAATGAATGATCACCTGCACGCGATGGGACTTCTTGAGCAACTGAAGGGCAAGGAGATTCCGACATCAAGGAAGATATGGGAGGCCATTCAGGCGTTATTTGCGGCGATGAATGAGGTACAAGAGAACGTAGCCTCGAGATTTGGGTCTAAGACGAAGGTGGTGTTTACCACATCCCCTGGATACGCAAATATGCCACCCGCCCTACAATTCGTGTACGCGGTCTTGATCCTAACAGCAGAAGGGAGTGAATGGCGGATTCTGATGGCAGCCCCCAATCGAGAGCTGGAGCCATCGAACCTGAGGCTTTACAAATCAGAAGTGGCGGCGGCATGGACTGACATATCTCATGCACTGAGGGGCTTTTACGGACTAGCCGACGTCCTGATTGTATTGGATGAGGTACTCTTGCTAGAGATATCGAACTTTGCTAGACAACTCAAGTTCAGCCCAGTCATCGGGGACGACCACCCGGCGATAAACCAGTTGACGGCCAGCCTGTCCTGTGGTTTCGGAGTATGGATGTGAAAGTCGCAAATTCCACCAGCAGGTCTAGAGCTCCCAGCAACGAGAGAAGAAATGTGGTCGAGACGGAAAAACAGTTAGAATCGATGAAATATCGCTTGACTCAAGAGAATGGCTGGTGGCCATTCCTGACACCAAGGCTGGAGAACGTCACGAATAAGACGAGGGAGGAAGCACCACTCCTCGTGAAACAAGTCTGGAGTTTTCTAGAGAAGCAACTGGAGCTAGCTGAAACGAGAGACATGACGGTGGCTAGATTTGTCTCGGCCGCCAATGAAGTGACGATTGGGGGATTTTGGAGAGAGCACGCCAACGGCGAACTGAAGACTAGGAGTGATTACGAGATTCTCAAGTTCTTGAGTCCTTGCTGTGAGAAAGAATTCTTGGCAGGAGTGTTCGGCACCACGGCGACTATCTTCGGAGCCTTCGTACAGGAGATACTGGGCATGTCCATCAGCCTGCTCTTGGCCCTGTATTTGGTTTACCCCAGATACTTGTTCAACAGGGGCCCAGCATACATGTTTAGTCGAGGAGTGGAGACACTTCGAGTTGATGGGTACCTGGCACTAGTACTCTTGACCCATGGGGAATTGGTGTCGTTTCATCGGTTAATGGAATATGGAGAACCTCTGTCTATGGGGAGAGTCCACACGAGCATTGAAACCAGCTCCTACAAGTGTGCCGCAGGGTTGAAGACACTGCTGGTACAATACCTCATGATGCAGATTCGGTACATGACGGGTGAAGATGAGAATCCAACCTCGAGAGAAGAATGGAAGAAGGCAAACAGAGGGATGCCTCTGTTGACGGACCTGTGCCTGGCAATGAGGTCGGACCCAATGGGGATAATCCGGGGTCTAGAGGAGGTGGTGACCTGCATTTATGGTCCAGCAGTGACGTACGCGTTTCCAGATCCCCTGGTGATAACGTATCGTCACTCGGTGACGCACTTGAGTCTCATCAGCGTACTGGATGGTACAGCGCTGAATTGGTGTCAGCAGGAGGTGCTCAGAGCGCGTATGAGCAACACGGTACTCTTCGGAAAAGTGAAAGATGCCGAAATGATAGTGTGCAACTTCAGGGGACAAATGCAATGTAGAATGGGAGGCAAGCGAGAGGGCCCCATTGAAATGTATCCAAAGTTTTGGAACCTAAACCCATTGACGGCCGACGGACGAGAAGTCTTGAGAATTCCCGCCTGGAAGGAGTGCTTTGCACTAGTCAAGAGGGAGCTGGAGGCCATAATGGAGAAAGAAATCCTACCAGCCACCATGCCAGAGTTCCCGACAGTCAGGAGGATGACCTTGGGAATGAACAGTCCCTTGGTGGTTCCCTCCATAATGGCGAAGATGATGACGGAGGAAACGCAGAGGCATTTCACGGATGGCTGGGATCCCCTGTTCGTCGGCTACACGGCGGCGGTCTACTTCCACACCAGCGAGATGAAGGTAAATTCGTGGACGACGCAAGCGAAACAGAGTAGAGGTTCGCAGCCCCCTGGATATGAGGTGCGGAAAGTCTTGAGGACTCTTGAGAAGGAGGGACTTGAGAATATGCTACCCATATGGGATGATGGCAGGATGATCGTGATGGAGGGGCACGTCGCATTGGTGGACGAAATGAAATTTGCCACGAGAAAATACAAGGCACCCTATGGCTTGGAACAAGTAGAAGTGATACAGGAGGGAACAGAACTAGATGCAGCAGGTCAACTGCATGTAGCCCTGACGGAATATGAAAAGCTGGATCCTACGACACCGTCACCATTGTCTGTAGACACGCCTGGAGACAAGAGGAGTGGACCCGTTGAGGACCGATTCAAAAGAATTCTCGAGAGAAGAAGAAATGAATCAGAAGAAGAGAGTATGGATGAAACTCTCAGTGAAGCTGGAGAAGATATGGAGGTAGGGAATACGCCTGAACCAGGGCCATCAGGGGAGGAACTCACCACTCAAGAGCTGTTGAAAGACTTGAGCGAAGAGAATTGGGCAGACACTGCTACCCCACCTCTGAACCCGTCCCCTCGGAAGAACCTGGAGTTGCCATTGGCAGGTGAGACCTTCAATATGGGGATGTTACTCTTGAGCTCGGAGGAAAGGGAGAAGAACACGTTCGAAGGGAACAGGGACATATTCTTGGGATCTCTCAAGGATGACGCTTGGCAGGAATTCTTGGAGGAATTCAATCAAGAAGTGGGCAGCGAGACGACGCTGGACAAGTTCAAGAAGGAACTGTGGGACGCAGTAATGAGATTTGGGGAACCGCTCCTGATAGGAACGGGCCTGGATGAGAAAGCAAGAAAAGAGCTGCTGAACAAGCTAGTGGAGCTGAGGAACGCACGATCGAAGGCTAGAGAAGAAAAATGTGAGGACAGCTCTACTCTGAAACAAAAAACTGTAGATAAAATGGTTGATGATATAAAAAGGGATAAGGTTGGGACTAGTAATATGATTAAAAGTACTAATATCCTTAAGGCTCGAGCAAGGGGGAGGCAAGAGTTGGAAGGAGTGGATGGAGAGGTCGAATCAGTGATGATAGCCACAACACCCTCAAGCAGAGATGTGAAGACTCGCAAGAGGAAGAGAGAGGTGGAAGGATTGGGTAGTCCTTCAGTGGATGCTGTTTCGGAAGGAAACTTGAGAGAGACGGCGCCCATCGTTTTGGCTCGATGCAAGACGGCGGCATACAAGAACAGCTCGGAGCTCAGGAGACCACTTGAAATAGAAAATGAAATAGAGGTTTCCGCCAGTTCGACGTCGGAAGAAGACTTCAAGCCTCAGAAGATAAACGTGAAGAGAGGTTCAACGAACGGACAGGTAGGGGAAGTGGATGTCGGCAAAGAATGGACCTCGATGGCACATCAGGACATGGGCAAACAGGTGACGAGTGATCCGTTGGAGAGGAACAAGACGAGGAACACTTCCCGGACGTGGTGGGTGGCCCTCGAAACATTGAAGGAAATGGAGGACTGCTTGAAGAAGTTGGACAGTGGAGTAGCTCGCAAGCGACGCAATTGGGCCACCCAGCAAAAAGCCGAGGTTAATAAGATAGAAATGGCAAATCACCTGAAGAGGTCCTGGCAGAGTTTGTTGAAGGATCATTTTGAAGAGGCGATGAGGACACCCTCATCAGCACCGCCATTAATGGCGAATCCCTTCTTTAGAACTGCGGGACAATTAATGTTCACCTGGAGTCTGGTGGGAACAGAGTTGGAGACATTGACCTCGTATGACAGGCTGAAGTTGGGAAGCAAGAAGCTAGAGGTGTATCAGGCACTGATGCAACACGTGGCCAGGGACAATTCAGGCTTGATCCTGGCTAGAAGAAAAGATGCCACATGTTTCTTGAGATGGATAATGTCAATGATGTCTGATAGCACCATCCTGGCATGCCACCAGAGAGCAAGCGGAAGTAAAACCATGGAAAAAAGAGTCTCAACGATCATCTTTTACGTATATCAGAGTACAGGAATAGAGAAGGAAGATGGTTCCAGACTATCCTTAGAGAACCATCGAAAGCTGGACGAGGTACGGAGGTTCTCTAATAAGAAGTTCGAGGAAGAACATGATGTTCACCGTAACCTGGCCTCGTCAGAACAGTACTCGAGACTCAGTGAGAAGGGGGAATACCAATATGTGTCTGGAGTGATGGGAATAGCCTACAATACCTTCTTAGACTCGGAAGCTGGAGGAGCCCACAGAAACCATGAGGTAGCGGAGCTACTGAAGTTTTGGACAGAAAGAATAATGGAAATAGACGCGGTGGAAAGAGAGGGGCCGAGCCTGGGCCTGATTCTTGAGAAAACACCAGAGGTGGTAAGCATACCGCGCTCAAACAAGAGAGTTGAAGTGAACATGGGCGGTGGAAATGGCTTGTTAATCACGAACTTGGGAGTGATATGGAAGCTACTAAGACCCTCCTGGTGTCCACATCCCCATGCGAGTCTAATCGAGGAAACCACCGAGCGAGTGAGGTTAGCACCAACGGAAGATGAAGATCTGGCGAATTTGAGTGTGCTGCATAAGCTAATCACGCCCCAGATGCAAGAGCCAAGCGAAAGGACGAGCAATCCCGGGTCAGCAAAGAAATTGGAGCCGGGTAGCTGTCTGGATTCGACGTGTGGGAACGGAGAGCACATCTGCGATGGACGGTCATGCGTCAGAATACTGTCATTTCAAAAAGAAGACCTGGTCACTTGGTTCGAAGACATCACAGAAAGGGAGAAAAGTGAAGTGCAGATAGTAGCGGAATGTTACGCGAGAACCACGGTGAATATAGCGACAGCTCTCGGATTCTTCTCGAGAATGTGTGGTCTGCAGGCACTGGAGAGACTGGAATCTGAACATCATTTAGTGACGGCGTTGAGCGTAGAATCATGGCCCGGGGTGTTGCAGGTGACTCAAAAACACATCCGGAGCTGGAAGGTTGGTCTTGAGGCGGAAATGGGGTTTCCCATGAGCGAAGCTTATGGCTTGCCATTGAACGCGAAATCGCTGATAGGGTCAATGATGGCCAACTTGTGCGGAAGCCACTACCCGCTACACATGGCGATGGTGGAAGTGTCCAGCCAGAGAAAACTGGTGGACAAGGCCTTCTCAGTGCCCAAGTGCGTGAGGTTGGCTCGGATATCGCATCACTCGCACAAGTTGTTGAGAAAAATCAAAGGGACAGTACCAAAAGAATTGAGAGATGACTTGAGTGAAATCTGGGGAGAAGATCTTCTGAAGTTGGAAAGAGAAAACACAAGCGATCACGAGAGACAAAACGTGATCGGAAAACCTGTGGGAAGTACTCCGAACCTGGAAGATAACGACACGATGCACGAGAAAATGATGGAGCTTGAGCCTCTCTTGGAAGCCTCAGGGGAGCGTAATCTCAGGAGCATTGAGATCTCTCATGGGGAATGCCCATGCCACTGTTTGGCACAAACGGTGTGGTATCCAGATCACAAGAACCTTTGCCTGGTGTGGGATGTGGAAGAGATTCGGTCGATCGGACTACCGGATCACCGGCAGAAGGTGACGCTCTTAGTAGTGAGTACGATGTTAGCTCTGAGATGGATAGAAGAGAATATAACGAAGTATCGGGAGGCGACGACGCCAACGGCTGAGTCAATATACGCGATAGACTACAGCAGGAGACTCGAGTTGTTTGAGACTGCGTGCAAAGTGTTCGCCATACCGACGGAAGTCAGGCACGTATGGAGTCGCATGAGGTACTTTCCGTGGTTTCGGGCGACACTGACGTCTTGGTTGTACATGACAACGAAAAATCACATGAGAAAACATCAAAAAGAGTATCGACAGTTCCAGGCTGAGATTGGGCCGGAAGCTTTCAAGAGACCCCTGCTAACCCATCGTAACGCGATCACGACAGGATGGAAAAGAGTGGGTAAGATGTCTAGAGACAATACCAAAGCAAGGGAGTCGATACTAGAGGAGGATCTGGCGAAGAACGTGAGCTTGAGCCTGCACAACTCCTTTTGCTTGAACCGAGAAGCTAGGGTGAAGGCACTACCCAACCAAGCAAAGAGGTTGCAGGAGCAGAGAGAATGGATGCGATCCTATGAACAGCTGAAGGCTTGGGAGGAGATTGTGATTAGCTCCGACGATGAAGAGGAACTGTTGAGACAGTTTGCCGTATCTAGCACTTGAGGGTGCAGTACCTCCAAGGCGAAGAGTACGAGATGAATGGGCAAATCGGATGGATCTTGAGTCTTGAGAGGGTAGGGGGGCTTGAGCGTGGATCCGAGTGAAACTTGGATTCACGAAAAAGAAATTTTAACAAAGCAAATATTGTTACTAATATACTATATTTATTATATAAATCGAAATGCTGCATGACAATTTCCTGATTGAATAGGACAAAGGAGATTTTAAAATAATTTGCTTGAAAAGCGAAAATTCAAGGGTACAGGTGTATGCAGATTTTGGTTGCTGTTTAGCAATAGTGTGAAAATTTTAAATGGCTGTGAATTTTGGGGTGTAGATAAGCTTAAATCTGCTGCAAACTTCTGTAAATGACCACTGGCACTGTATCTTGAGCAACACTCGGTATTTCTTGGACTCACTGGCAGAAGACAGCGCGCGATGAGGACATCGATCTCGAGTCCGGGGAGTATGTGCCAGTCGGTCATATTTGGAAGTTTGACCTTGAGAGGAGCAAAAAACACTTGATTTTGGAGTGAAATTTAATTTTTCAAAATTTTGAATGGAACCTGTCATGCACGATTTTCTCGCGATAACTGAAAATCAGAAAAAAAAGAAGTCAGAACAATTTCAGAACAATTGACACACACACGCGGGAAAGTTGTAAGAAAAAGCAGTAGGAAATTGCTATTCGCAATTTCCATCACTATAACAATCGAGAGTAGAGCTGTCCCATCTGTGACAGAGACGAGAGCATTCCCTCGAATTGGATTACAGCGACTGGAGTGTTATTCGGAACTGGACTAGAGTGAACCTTCGGTGGAAAGGTGGACAGCTTGAGTGTCCTAATGGTTCACAAGAAAACTATTGTCTAGAGTATAAACTCGTTCTCATTGTTAAAACTATAAAACATTAGACTCATTTAGTTACGTTATTTAATTCTTGAGCGTGCTACTATGTGAGTACAAATTTAAATTCTAGAGTGTGTTTTATGATTGTTATGTTGAGGTAAGGCGAGTTTTAGGTTGATCCATCTGAAATGGATCAAAGTTCCACTGTCTAATAAAAAAGTAAGTTAACGGATTGTTCCGACCCGGTTTTTAACGGCGTTCATGTATTTTGGTATTTTGAGACCTAAGTATGGGAACGTTCTTAATTCTAGAGTGGGGGGATATTTTGGTAGTAGCCTTAAGCAGTAGCGGGTCGTAGTCTCATGTCACAAGCGAACCGAATTGGCTCCGACTGATTTGAGGTGGAAAAACACAAGAGATAGTGTCCCTGACTCTTGAGCCAATAGTTATAGGGCCTATTTTTCTTAAGCCTCATGTGTGACTGCAGTAGACGAATGTTACAGGGTTTTGAAATTCTGATGAGCGTCTCTTTATGGAAAAATTTCAAAAGCACTGTTGCTGCGTCTCAGCGATGTGAGAGAAACTTTCAAGTTCACTTATCTATCTATCTATCAATCTATCTAACTTTTTCAGAAGACATCGTGCTTTGAATTTGTCGCTGACAATCGAGCATCCCAAATACTTTTACTCGTAGTGTTGATCACAGTGAGATTTCCCACAGAAAAAACGAAAGTGGAAAATTAATAACCGTTTTTTAGAAATATTGACGTTTTTTTTTTAAAGAAATTTATAGAAATTTCTTGCAATGCATAAACAAACCTGTGATGAAAAAAATCAAATTAAAAAATGCGATAATTTTTCCTGTAGAAGTTGAGTCTCCTTAAATTTTTGCAAGAGACACGCAATCTCCTTGGGAAAGTTGATCATCTCAAAACTTTATACTCTTTATTTTAGTTGAGAAACAACTAACGTTTTGGGCAAAGTGTGATGGCTGAGATCGCATTTTTTGTGCCGCATCGGAATAGCAAATTCATTCATTATCAAGCACGTACCTCCCTCCAGCCTTAACTGGCCTCTAATTGTTTTTTTTATCGAGGCACACAAAGTTTTATTCAGCATTCAAAATTTTTTTGTGGTATCGAAAATTGTGCGAAACTATGCTTCGCCTCTGTGTTACTTTGAGCCTTCCCGCTCATTTTCCACTGAGTAGGTTGCCATGCATTGTAATGGATTAGGTGCGGTGAAATTTTGGTTCTCAAAATTTATGTTTAAAAAATTAGCCAATCACCGTTGACCTCTAAAATTATTATTTAGATTAAAGTACTTTTAACCTCTAAAATTAATTAAAAGATTTTAAATTAGTTTATCTGGAAGTTTCTGAGTCATAATTTTGATTTAGACGTGTATGTTTTTGAATAATAAATCAAAAATAAAATATTTTGGAACTATTTTTTTTAGGGGAGATAAAACTTCATTTTATAGAGATTTTTTTCAGTTAATCGTCTGACGTTTTGAGCTAAGGACCCTTTTTTCAGCAAATTTTGACAAGAACTTCGTACGATGCGCCTTTTCAAAACATCTGCGACCGAATGGGATAAGACTAGTTTTTCGGCAACTTTTCGCGTTCAGTTTATCTGTTTTCCGATAAAAATTTGTCCCTCATTTTGTAATTAACTTTGGCCAAATCAGCAGACAGGTTTGCCACGCATTTTTGCTCGCAGCAGGGTTTTAAAAAAAACCGACCAAAGTTTTTTTGCGAAACTTCAATGAACAATGTCTAGACGTTTGGCCGAAAATGGCTGTAATGAATCATAAATGTTGTTAAAAGCTATAATAGTAGTTTGCTGAAGTCATTTCATTTCTCAAGTTTTTGCACTCCTACAAGCAGACAAGTGCAGTGCTGAACAAAAATTGAGCACAATGTTGAGCAAACAAATTTGTATTTCTAAACTGTGATCGGAACTTCGCTGCAACTTGCACAGGAACAAACTATCCTAGTTCATTTGTGTGTTGGTGTGAATTTCTCCCACTAAAATGTGGGTGCGTATTCGTAGTTCCCAAAATGAAAAATCAATCCCATAGGTCCCAAAATAAAAAACCAGTTGCATAATTGCCAAATCTTTTAAATTGCTCAAAAGACTAAATTAGCCGAGTCTTGGTTTAAGGTCGCCGGTGGGCGCGCTACGCGCGCGTCACAGCTTCGCCGCGATAACCGCCTCTAAATTTGTATAGAGTCCTACCCTTTGGTGGCAAGCTCTCAACACGTTGGCGCGGCTGCCGCAGTCACTGTTCTGCAGCTTGAGTTTATGATGGTCGAACATTAAACAATCAATCCGTAAATTCGTTCGCTCAAATTTCAACCAATCAGAATTCAAGAAGATAAATTTTGGGGACTTATGCGACATATTTTTTATTTTGGGATCTATGAATATTGGGACTCATAAAAATTCACCAAAATTTGATCTTTGTGAAAAATTTCAGAGACTATCTTCGTATCTGATGCTTTTATAGACAACGAAAATGAGTTGCATAGGCGACGAAAAAGAATTATTTACAGAATCAGTTGATTCGGCTTTGCCTTCATCGATTACAAGTGACTCGTCCCTTCCTTCGTCGCCAGTAAAGTCGGTCCCTGTTGTGTCTTCCTCCCCCTCTCACAGTTTTAGCAATAACATTAGCGGTTTGCCGGGTCCTGAAACTGTCATCGAATACAGATGGCCTTTAGGTGATGGCGAAGATTACATTCTGCAGGAAACATTGGCCCAATATTTGGGTATCACCAGTTTTCGTCGAAAGTTTCCAGATGTTGTTAGACGAAACTGCGAAATCGAAGAGAGGCGATACCTGTTGCACATGAAAATCATAAATTCAAATGAGGAAATATTTGGCGTCACGGCTTTGAAAGCAGACGATGCTCATCAACTGATGCAATGTCATTTCCCAGAGTTACACGCAAAGTATGTTGCGTATTGGAAACAAAAAAGAGCAGAAGAGAAAGAGAAGGCGGCCCTGTTAGCGAAAACAGATATGGTGGCAATTAAAAGTGACCGAGAAAAAATGAACAAATTGATGCGGGAGGCTATCTTGGATACAGCTAGATGGAGTGCACAACTTAACAAAGAGCGTCGAACTAGCAGGTAAAATCACCTTCTTTCCCGTAAAAAACCTTGTCCATTGGATCACACTTCTGTATTACATTTGTAACATTCGTCTGCTGCAGTCACACATGAGGCTTAAGAAAAATAGGCCCGATAACTATTGGCTCAAGAGTCAGGGACACTATCTCTTGTGTTTTTCCACCTCAAATCAGTCGGAGCCAATTCGGTTCGCTTGTGACATGAGACTACGACCCGCTACTGCTTAAGGCTACTACCAAAAAATCCCCCCACTCTAGAATTAAGAACGTTCCCATACTTAGGTCTCAAAATACCCAAAATACATGAACGCCGTTAAAAACCGGGCCGGAACAATCCGTTAAGTTACTTTTTTATTAGACAGTGGAACTTTGATCCATTTCAGATGGATCAACCTAAAACTCGCCTTACCTCAACATAACAATCATAAAACACACTCTATAATTTAAATTTGTACTCACATAGTAGCACGCTCAAGAACCAGGAAGTAAATAAGTCGGTAAACAACTCAAGAATCAATAAAGTAACTAAAATGAGTTTAATGTTAGTCAGTTTTAACAACAAGAACAAGTTTTTACTCTAGACTGCAAGTTCTCGTGAACCATTGGGACACTCCAGCTGTCCACCTTTCCACCGAAGGTTCACTCTGGTCCAGTTAATAATAGTATTCCAATCGCAACAATCCAGTTCGTGGGAACGCGCTCGTCTCTGTTTTAGATGGGACAGCTCTACTCTGGGTTATTATTGCTACTGAAATTGCGAATAGCAATTTCCCACCGATTTTTCTAGCAACTTTCCCGCGATTTTTACTCAATTGTTCTGACTTTTTTTTTTGATTTTCAGTTATCGCGAGAAAATCGTGCATGACAGGCTCCATTCGAAATTTTGAAAAATTAAATTTCACTCCAAAATTAAGCGCTTTTTGCTTCTCTCAAGGTCAAACTTCCAAATATGACCGACTGGCACATACTCCCCGGACTCGAGATCGATGTCCTCATCGCGTGCTGTCTTCTGCCAGTGAGTCCCAGAAAACCGAGTGTTGCTCAAGATACAGTGCCAGTGGTCATTTACAGAAGTTTGCAGCAGACTTAAGCTTATCTACACCCCAAAATTCACAGCCATGTAAAATTTTCACACTATTGCTAAACAGCAATCAAAATCTGCACACACCTGCACCCTTGAATTCTCGCTTTTCAAGCCAATCATTTAAAATTTCTTTTGTCCTATTCAATCAGGAAATTGTCATGCAGCATTTCGATTTATATAATAAATATAGTATATTAGTAACAATACTTCCTTTGTTAAAATTTCTTTTTCGTGAATCCAAGTTTCACTCGGATCCACGCTCAAGCCCCCCTTCCCTCTCAAGACTCAAGATCCATCCGATTTGCCCATTCATCTCGTACTCTTCGCCTTGGAGGTACTGCACCCTGAAGTACTAGATACGGCAAACTGTCTCAACAGTTCCTCTTCATCGGAGCTAATCACAATCTCCTCCCAAGCCTTCAGCTGTTCATAGGATCGCATCCATTCTCTTTGCTCTTGCAACCTCTTTGCCTGGTTGGGTAGTGCCTTCACCCTAGCTTCTCGGTTCAAGCAAAAGGAGTTGTGCAGGCTCAAGCTCACGTTCTTCGCCAGGTCCTCCTCTAGTATCGATTCCCTCGCTTTGGTATTGTCTCTAGACATCTTACCCACTCTTTTCCATCCTGTCGTGATCGCATTACGATGGGTTAGCAGGGGTCTCTTGAAAGCTTCCGGCCCAATCTCGGCCTGGAACTGTCGATACTCCTTTTGATGTTTTCTCATGTGATCTTTCGTTGTCATGTACAACCAAGACGTCAGTGTCGCCCGAAACCATGGAAAGTACCTCAAGCGGCTCCATACATGTCCGACTTCCATTGGTATGTCGAATACTTTGCACGCAGTCTCAAACAACTCGAGTCTCCTGCTGTAGTCTATCGCGTATATTGACTCAGCCGTTGGCGTCGTCGCCTCCCGATACTGCGTTATGTTCTCTTCTATCCATCTCAGAGCCAACATTGTACTCACTACTAAGAGCGTCACCTTCTGTCGGTGATCCGGTAGTCCGATCGACCGAATTTCTTCCATATCCCACACCAGGCAAAGGTTCTTGTGATCTGGATACCACACCGTTTGTGCCAAACAGTGGCATGGGCATTCTCCATGGGTGATCTCAATGCTCCTGAGGTTACGCTCCCCTGAGGCTTCCAAGAGAGGCTCAAGCTCCATCATTTTCTCATGCATCGTGTCGTTATCTTCCAGGTTTGGAGCACTTGCCACAGGTTTTCCGATCACGTTTTGTCTCTCGTGATCGCTTGTGTTCTCTCTCTCCAACTTCAAAAGTTCTTCTCCCCAGATTTCACTCAAGTCATCTCTCAATTCTTTTGGCACTGTCCCTCTGATTTTTCTCAACAACTTGTGCGAGTGATGCGATATCCGAGCCAACCTCACGCACTTGGGCACTGAGAAGGCCTTGTCCACCAGCACTCTCTGGCTGGATGCTTACACCATCGCCATGTGCAGTGGGTAGTGACTTCCGCACAAGTTGGCCATCATTGACCCTATCAGAGATTTTGCGTTCAATGGCAAGCCCTAAGCTTCGCTCATGGGAAATCCCATTTCCGCCTCAAGACCAACCTTCCAGCTCCGGATGTGTTTTTGAGTCACCTGCAACACCCCGGGCCATGATTCTACGCTCAACGCCGTCACTAAATGATGTTCAGATTCTAGTCTCTCCAGTGCCTGCAGACCACACATTCTCGAGAAGAATCCGAGAGCTGTCGCTATATTCACCGTGGTTCTCGCGTAACATTCCGCTACTATTTGCACTTCACTTTTCTCCCTTTCTGTGATGTCTTCGAACCAAGTGACCAGGTCTTCTTTTTGAAATGACAGTATTCTGACGCATGACCGTCCATCGCAGGTGTGCTCTCCGTTCCCACACGTCGAATCCAGACAGCTACCCGGCTCCAATTTCTTTGCTGACCCGGGATTGCTCGTCTTTTCGCTTGGCTCTTGCATCTGAGGCGTGATTAGCTTATGCAGCACACTCAACTTTGCCAGATCTTCATCTTCCGTTGGTGCTAACCTCACTCGCTCGGTGGTTTCCTCGATTAGACTCGCGTGGGGATGTGGACACCAGGAGGGTCTTAATAGCTTCCATACCACTCCCAAGTTCGTGGTTAACAAGCCATTTCCACCGCCCATGTTCACTTCAACTCTCTTGTTTGAGCGCGGTATGCTTACCACCTCTGGTGTTTTCTCAAGAATCAGGCCCAGGCTCGGCCCCTCTTTTTCCACCGCGTCTATTTCCATTATTCTTTCTGTCCAAATCTTCAGTAGCTCCGCTACCTCATGGTTTCTGTGGGCTCCTCCAGCTTCCGAGTCTAAGAAGGGATTGTAGGCTATTCCCATCACTCCAGACACATATTGGTATTCCCCCTTCTCGCTGAGCCTCGAGTACTGCTCTGACGAGGCCAGGTTACGGTGAACATCATGTTCTTCCTCGAACTTCTTATTAGAGAACCTCCGTACCTCGTCTAGCTTTCTATGGTTCTCTAAGGATAGTCTGGAACCATCTTCCTTCTCTATTCCTGTACTCTGATATACGTTCAAGATGATCGTTGAGACTCTTTTTTCCATGGTTTTACTTCCGCTTGCTCTCTGGTGGCATGCCAGGATGGTGCTATCAGACATCATTGACATTATCCATCTCAAGAAACATGTGGCATCTTTTCTTCTAGCCAGGCTCAAGCCTGAATTGTCCCTGGCTACGTGTTGCATCAGTGCCTGATACACCTCTAGCTTCTTGCTTCCCAACTTCAGCCTGTCATACGAGGTCAATGTCTCCAACTCTATTCCCACCAGACTCCAGGTGAACATTAATTGTCCCGCAGTTCTAACGAAGGGATTCGCCATTAATGGCGGTGCTGATGAGGGTGTCCTCATTGCCTCTTCAAAATGATCCTTCAACAAACTCTGCCAGGACCTCTTCAGATGATTTGCCATTTCTATCTTATTAACCTCGGCTTTTTGCTGGGTGGCCCAATTGCGTCGCTTGCGAGCTACTCCACTGTCCAACTTCTTCAAGCAGTCCTCCATTTCCTTCAATGTTTCGAGGGCCACCCACCACGTCCGGGAAGTGTTCCTCGTCTTGTTCCTCTCCAATGGATCACTCGTCACCTGTTTGCCCATGTCCTGATGTGCCTTCGAGATCCATTCTTTGCCGACATCCACTTCCCCTACCTGTCCGTTCGTTGAACCTCTCTTCACGTTTATCTTCTGAGGCTTGAAGTCTTCTTCCGACGTCGAACTGGCGGAAACCTCTATATCCTTTTCTATTTCAAGTGGTCTCCTGAGCTCCGAGCTGTTCTTGTATGCCGCCGTCTTGCATCGAGCCAAAACGATGGGCGCCGTCTCTCTCAAGTTTCCTTCCGAAACAGCATCCACTGAAGGACTACCCAATCCTTCCACTTCTCTCTTCCTCTTGCGAGTCTTCACATCTCTGCTTGAGGGTGTTGTGGCTATCATCACTGATTCGACCTCTCCATCTACTCCTTCCAACTCTTGCCTCCCCCCTGCTCGAGCCTTAAGGATATTAGTACTTTTAATCATATTACTAGTCCCAACCTTATCCCTTTTTATATCATCAACTATTTTATCTACAGTTTTTTGTTTCAGAGTAGAGCTGTCCTCACATTTTTCTTCTCTAGCCTTCGATCGTGAGTTCCTCAGCTCCACTAGCTTGTTCAGCAGCTCTTTTGTTGCTTTCTCGTCCAGGCCCGTTCCTATCAGGAGCGGTTCCCCAAACCTCACTACTGTGTCCCACAGTTCCTTCTTGAACTTGTCCAGCGTCGTCTCGCTGCCCACTTCTTGATTGAATTCTTCTAAGAACTCCTGCCAAGCGTCATCCTTAAGAGATCCCAGGAACATGTCCCTGTTCCCTTCGAACGTGTTCTTCTCCCTTTCCTCCGAGCTCAAGAGTAACATCCCCATATTGAAGGTCTCACCTGCCAATGGCAACTCCAGGTTCTTCCGGGGGGACGGGTTCAGAGGTGGGGTGGCAGTGTCTGCCCAATTCTCTTCGCTCAAGTCTTTCAACAGCTCTTGAGTGGTGAGCTCCTCCCCTGATGGCCCTGGTTCAGGCGTATTCCCTATCTCCATGTCTTCTCCAGCTTCACTGAGGGTTTCATCCATACTCTCTTCCTCTGATTCATTTCTTCTTCTCTCGAGAATTCTTTTGAATCGGTCCTCAACGGGTCCACTCCTCTTGTCTCCAGGCGTGTCCACTGACAGTGGTGATGGTGTCGTAGGATCCAGCTTTTTGTATTCCGTCAGGGCTACATGCAGTTGACCTGCTGCATCTAGTTCTGTTCCCTCCTGTATCATTTCTACCTGTTCCAAGCCATAGGGTGCCTTGTATTTCCTCGTGCCAAATTTCATGTCGTCCACCAATGCGACGTGCCCCTCCATCACAATCATCCTGCCATCTTCCCATATGGGTAGCATGTTCTCAAGTCCCTCCTTCTCAAGAGTTCTCAAGACTTTCCGCACCTCATATCCGGGGGGCTGCGAACCTCTACTCTTTTTCGCTTGCGTCGTCCACGAATTTACCTTCATCTCGCTGGTATGGAAGTAGACCGCCGCCGTGTAGCCGATGAACAGGGGATCCCAGCCATCCGTGAAATGCCTCTGCATTTCCTCCGTCGTCATCCTCGCCATTATGGAGGGAACTACCAAGGGACTGTTCATTCCCAAGGTCATCCTCCTGACTGTCGGGAACTCAGGCATGGTGGCTGGGAGGATTTCTTTCTCCATTATGGCCTCCAGCTCCCTCTTAACTAGTGCAAAGCACTCCTTCCAGGCGGGGATTCTCAAGACTTCTCGTCCGTCGGCCGTCAATGGGTTTAAGTTCCAGAATTTGGGATACATTTCAATGGGACCCTCTCGCTTGCCTCCCATTCTACATTGCATTTGTCCCCTGAAGTTGCACACTATCAGCTCGGCATCTTTCACTTTTCCAAAGAGTACCGTGTTGCTCATACGCGCTCTGAGCACCTCTTGTTGACACCAATTCAGTGCTGTACCATCCAGTACACTGATGAGACTCAAGTGCGTCACCGAGTGACGATACGTTGTCACCAGGGGATCTGGAAACGCGTACGTCACTGCTGGACCATAAGTGCAGGTCACCACCTCCTCTAGACCCCGGATTATCCCCATTGGGTCCGACCTCATTGCCAGGCATAGGTCCGTCAACAGAGGCATCCCTCTGTTCGCCTTCTTCCATTCTTCTCTCGAGGTTGGATTCTCATCTTCACCCGTCATGTACCGATTTTGCATCATGAGGTATTGTACTAGCAACGTCTTCAACCCTGCGGCACACTTGTAGGAGCTGGTTTCAATGCTCGTGTGGACTCTCCCCATAGACAGAGGCTCTCCATATTCCATTAATCGATGAAACGACACCAATTCCCCATGGGTCAAGAGTACTAGTGCCAGGTACCCATCAACTCGAAGTGTCTCCACTCCTCGACTAAACATGTATGCTGGGCCCATGTTGAACAAGTATCTGGGGTAGACCAAATACAGGGCCAAGAGCAGGCTGATGGGCATGCCCAGTATCTCCTGTACGAAGGCTCCAAAGATAGTCGCCGTGGTACCGAATATTCCTGCCAAGAATTCCTTCTCCCAGCAAGGACTCAAGAACTTGAGAATCTCGTAATCTCTCCTAGTCTTCAGTTCGCCTTTGGCGTGCTCTCTCCAGAACCCTCCAATCGTCACTTCATTGGCGGCCGAGACAAATCTAGCCACCGTCATGTCTCTTACTTCAGCTAGCTCCAGTTGCTTCTCTAGAAAACTCCAGACTTGTTTCACGAGGGGTGGTGCTTCCTCCCTCGTCTTGTTCGTGACGTTCTCCAGCCTTGGTGTCAGGAATGGCCACCAGCCATTCTCTTGAGTCAAGCGATATTTCATCGATTCTAACTGTTTTTCCGTCTCGACCACATTTCTTCTCTCGTTGCTGGGACCTCTAGACCTGCTGGTGGAATTTGTGATTTTCACATCCATACTCCGAAACCACAAGCTGGCCGTCAACTGGCTTATCGCCGGGTGATGGTCCCCGATGACTGTGCTGAACTTAAGCTGTCTAGCAAAGTTCGATATCTCGCAAGAGTACCTCATCCAATACGATCAGGACATCGGCTAGTCCGTAAAAGCCCCTCAGTGCATGAGATATGTCAGCCCATGCCGCCGCCAATTCTGATTTGTAAAGCCTCAGGTTCGATGGCTCCAACTCTCGATTGGGGGCTGCCATCAGAATCCGCCATTCACTCCCTTCTGCTTTTAGGATCAAGACCGCGTACACGAATTGTAGGGCGGGTGGCATATTCGCGTATCCAGGGGATGTGGTGAACACCACCTTCGTCTTAGACCCAAACCTCGAGGCTACATTCTCTTGTACTTCATTCATCGCCGCAAACAACGCCTGAATGGCCTCCCATATCTTCCTCGATGTCGGAATCTCATTGCCCTTCAGTTGCTCAAGAAGTCCCATCGCGTGCAGGTGATCATTCATTCCTGCAAACAATAGCAGCTCAGGTTCACAGGGCATTTCCGACTTTATTGCCACCACCAGAGTCGACATCTGCTTCAATTCGGCTCCTGGCAAAGAGTATATCAGAGTCTCCGGCCAGAACAACTTGGGAGGCGTTCCTTCGAAGTCCGATCCCGCCACAATGACTACTCTCGCAGCAGCTGGATCTGCTCTATCATAAACTGCCAAGGTCTTGGCCAGTTGGGTGCTGCCACAGGGCTTCCCGTACCTGGGATCTTCCGCCAATTTCGAGCCTTCGTAAGCGGCATCAGGCAATTCCATTCCCCCCGGATTGAGTAGCTTGTCTACCACCTTTAACTGTGCCGGGGTTGCCAACCTGATCCTGGCGATGCTAGTTCGGTGCTTGGGAGGTTCTGCTATAAGTCCAGGACTCCCCAACAGCTTGAGAGGTCTGTAGTTAATGGGTCCCATGATCGCTTTTGTGGGAATTCCAGTCAGGTCTGTGGTCTCCATCAACTTCGCTCTCGAGAAGTGCGCCTCATGAGCTTTCAACCAGTCCACGCAATGATGTCTATTCAAATCCTCGTGCGACACTCGTTCGATCCCCAGGGTTTCCGCCAATTCTCGCCTGCATTCCAAACTCTAGATCCAGTTCCTTCACCTTCTCAGGATATCTCAAGCGAGCGGTCTCCATAGACTTCTTTTCCCTCCTGCCCTCTGCCACTACCACAGAGGATATCGCCGAGCCTGGAGGTGTTGATGACGCTACCTCCTCAGACTCCATTGGCGTGGCACTCTGCAATCGGGTCTGATTGCTCCTTGAACTGTCTCTAGCATCAACTCTCGTTCCCAAGCGACCAGCCAAGGCTCTCGAGGCAAGGAATGGTGGGTTCGGAGGTGGTCCTAAAGTGAATTGGGCTGTTTCCAGCAGATCCGCCTCTAGCGTGTTTATGTGTTCCTGGAAGACATCGTTCAGCCACTCCGCTCCCCTTGGCCTATCGAAATGGATTCCATCTTTGGAGGTGTCTTCAGGGAATCCCTTTTTCTCCATACGTTCCGCTACGTCCAACAGTCTGACAGGAAGCACACTCTTTCGGTGTTTCTCTCGGATCACCTTGTTCAGGCTCAGCACCTTCTCGTTCATCTCTAAGGCGTGCTGATCAAACATCATGTTGTAGGGGACCGTGCATACCGTCAGCAGGATGGGGTCCATCTGGATCCTCAGTTCCTCAAGAAGGCAGCTCATCTTGTCGTACAGCCTCATTATTTTCCTCGCTTCTCCCCTTGACACGTCGTTGGTCCCAATCATCAGGGTCACCGTGTAAACTTTGGTCATCCCTAGCATGTCCAGGGTTGCCAACATCTGTGGCGTAGCAGCTCCAGCGAAACTCAAGACTCCTGTCTGCCAATGTGACTGGATCTGGGTCAGCACCCGCACCTGGCTGTCCCCTATAATTAGGTGAACTGCACCCTCTGGCACACGAGGTGGCGCCAGATACTCCACCCAGGCTGCGTCATGGAAGCAGTCCCTCCTGGCTCCCTGTTCCGCACTCCAGTCCAGCCGATTATGCCTGTGGTAGCTCCCCTCTGTGTTTTTCTTATAGCTTGCGATCACGACGCTCCTGACCGGCTGTTCCCTCCAAGTTGGGGGAAGCTCTGGCCTTGTCGATCTTTCACGACTCTTCTGCTGCAATTTCTCGCCTAGCTCCTTCAGGCGCGATGAGGCGCCACTCACCTGACTGCCACTCGAGGTCGAGGTTGGGGTATATCCCGGTAGCACCACATCCATCAGTGGGCGTACAGGATGTGTCTCTAGGCTGCGCAAGGAAGGCGTCACGTCATTCGGTATCCAGACTTCCAACCCTTCACTCGTGTGTTCTCTGGCCTCGCGGTCAAGGTTGAACCGTCCTCTAGCCCTGGGAGCTTCATCCACCTCCATGCGCGACTCTGGCCTCGAGCTGGTCACCACTCGTTCGTTTGGCCTGGCTCCCTTCTGTGCGTCAAGCTCGCGTTGTCGCTGTTCTATTTTTTCCAACTCCGACTTCAGTTGATCACGATTCGCGACGTTCTCCCGCACCCTTAGTTCCTGCTGATGTTCAGCTCTTAGCATCTCAAGTAACTTCAGAGTCTGATCTCGCTCGTTGACTGCCTGGTCTCTCTCCAGCTGAATCTTCTCCCGATCCAGCTTTGCCTGATCCCGATCGAGGTTCGCCTTGTTCCTTTCCTTCTGCGCCTTCTCGAGCTCTTTCTTTAGAACACCCAAATCCGGATATGCCTCGGTCGTCTGTTGCGCTCGCGACATCGATGGCACCTTACTCGAGCTCTGGCCTGTGGATCTTGCTGTTGGCCTCGTCGGCAGTGGGAATTCTCCTGCGCCGTGTTCGGTGTTGTTACTCAGGGCAGGATTTCTTGCCAAGTCAAAGCCCCTTACTCCTCCATCCACATTCCAAGACAACCATCTGGTCTGTTCTTGGTTTGATATACCCTCGGTGGTGTAGCCGACCATCAAGACAGCCTCCGTCGCAGACTCCCTGCACTCACCCTGGTCCTCCAACTGGAGGATTGCATTCAGCATCACCGCCATTCTCTCATCTATCTGGGTGTAGTCCAGGTCCCTCAGGCGTCTGTACAGCTCATCAAGAGTGGGCTTCTTCAGGGCCGCGGGCATGGATTTCCAGAATCGGTCTGCCATTCTTTGTGACTTCGGAATGTATGTGAGTATGCGTTAACCAGCTCAAGAATTACCTTCCCAACGTATGCATTGACCAGCTCAAGAATTACCTAACCGACTCAAGTATTACCCAACTCAAGAATTCTCTAGAAATGTTCTCTTGCAAATACTTGCTGTAGGTGCGGATTATCGCGTGTTCAATCAAGATTTCTCTTTCTGTTTCTCGCTTGAGTATAGTTGGATTTTCAACTTTGTTTTTCAAACTTGATTTGAAAACAGAAAGCACATTAAAACTTAGCATGTCACGTTCCTACCCTAGAGACCCCCCTTCTACCCATATGGTTAAAATCTTATCATTCTCATATCACTTAAAACAATTCGATTGGATTTCCCTTAAAAACATGCAGATTCATTTTATGTTTTAGCACCGTTAATTCTTCCTTTTAAAATTCAATTGTCATGCCAATCACATCTTAAGATCCCTTTACCTGCGCCGCACCCCAGTACCTAACTCAAGACTTCTCTCCCACACCCGATTCGATACCTCCATGTACCCGACTCAAGCGATGCTCAAGTAGTACTTCTTGTGAAGATATACCATTATCTCAGTTTCTGCAAAGACTACGTGTAGGATAGCGTACAATTCCCTCGAGCTCAGTTTGCCCCTGTTTGGGTCGTACACCGGCATCGAGACCTCTGCTATCCCTCTTTCAATCATGAAGTCTCGTAATCTTGTCAGTGCCAATATCACGTGTTCGGGATCAATTGTGTTCCTGTGATTGACCCTCGTTACTAGGAAGCACAGATATTTGCCCGGGACTTGTGCCACTGACGGTGGAAGCGCTGCCATGCCTCCCAGTCCTGGCCTCTGTCTGAACAGAAACTCTACATTCTGGTACTCTCTTTTGAAGTCAGCTTCCAATCTTGATTTGAAACTCATGTCCGCCGTGATGCAGATCGCGCTGGTCCTGTTTGACAGGATGAAGTCGCTATCCGTTATCATGATGTTCTCTGAGTATTCATTGGGTATTTCGAATTTCGTTTTGAAATTCCGACCTATGGTAGGCTCTGGTTCTTCTTCCTCCAGTTCCAATCCGCTTGTTTCCCTCACTTCCTTGAGCTTCTTTATCATCAAATTTTCGGTGTGGGTAAGTCCTACCCCCACTCCCCGGACAAAAATATTTATCGACGTCCCCGTCGATGTTGTCGGGTCTGAATTGTCCTTAGGAATGTCCAGTGGCCTGTCTGTTGCTGTCCATCCGAAAAGAAGGTCCTCTGTCTTTATGTAATTTGCTGCTGATACATCGACTTGCTGAATGCTTTGTCCTTCGCTGCTCTCGTTTTTGACATCACGCATCCACTCTAGAATCCTCAAGTTCGTGTTCTCCCTCCTTTCTATCTCACTCTGTTCGAGATCCGTCTCCAATTCTGGCGTCGAGTAATCATCCTGCGGATAATGTCCACCATCGTCAATGACCTGCCATTCCTCTCCGGCTTCCAGTTCGCCTGCACTTAGTAGTTCCTCGCCCAATTTGTCTGGCTGTATCTTATCGATCAAGAAGTCATCCCCGTACCTATTGTACCTCATGCCTGTGCGTTTACGATTGCCAGTCCTGGTTTCCGGTGGTGTTGGTCGATCCGGCTCCATCCACTTCGGTACCTCGTTTTGCTCTGGGTCGTTCCAGTCTTCTTCTACAAATGAACCTGCATCCGACTCCACTTCTATCTTTTCGTTGTCGTCCAAACTCAAGTTCTCATTACCATCATTTTTCTCTCTAGTGCCTTTCTCATTCACTTCACACGCTGGTTCCACCACCAGGTACTCAAGACCTTCCATGTCTTTTGGTAGGCACCAGTCCTCCGGGGACGGGACGTGAGGCTTCAGATTTTCGTAATGTGCTGCTCGCCCAGTACTCAAGCGATAGAACCGTCCTTGTTGATGTACTTCCGTTATCATGAACGGTCCTCTCCACTTCTTGAGTAGTTTCTTTGTTCCCTTGGGCGGTATGACATTTTGGAAGACCCACACGTATTGGCCCACTTCGTATGGCTTTGCTCGTAATATCTTTTCGTCATATTTCTTGCGTTGCCTCATTTGCGCTTGCGCCGTGTTTCTCCGGCATAGCTCGTTTAGCTCTTGTTGTCTTTTAATCGCTTCCTTCACGTATGCTTGAGGCGACGTCCTCTTCCCCTCGTACTCCGGGTAGAAGAATGTTAGAGGCATTGCCCTTTCCCTGGCCGTCAACATCATGAAAGGACTGATGCCTGTCGTTGAGTGCTGAGTACTGTTATAGGCTCCTACTACCTGTGGCAGGTATTTGTCCCAGTCCGTCATGTATCTTGAGCAGTACACCCTTAGCATGTTGACCAGTGTCCTGTTCTGTCTCTCTACCAACCCATTGGTCTGTGGATGATAGGTCGTCGAGTGTGCTTGAGCAATGTGTGATCTCTTCATCAATTCTTTTGTCAAGTCCCCCACAAAAGCCTTGCCGTGGTCCGACTGGAAAGTCATTGGACAACCATACCGCGATATCCAATGCGTTATCAGGTGATCACATGTCTCCTCTGCTGAGGCTGTCTGGCACGGAACCGCTTCCGCCAACTTGGTGAAGTGATCTATTATAACTAGTATTTGGTTATAACCCGATTCCGTCATGCAGATTTTCTGATGGTCTATCTGCACCACTTCATTGAATTCCGAACTCTCGACAGACTTGAGGGGAAACTTCATCTTCCTTGGGTCTTTTACTTGAAGGCATGCTAGGCAGGCATTCACCCATCTCTCGCAAGCTTTTCTCATTCCCGGCCAGTCAAACCTATGAAGTATCCTTTGTTGTACTTTATCTATCCCCTGGTGGCCCATCTGGTCGTGTGATCTGAAAAGCACCTCCGTTTGGTACAATTGTGGTAGTATGATGAGGTTGTGTTTGTGTAATATCTTTTCCTCATCTCTTCTCTTGCACGCTACCACCCATTCAGCTGTGTGATAAAGTAAGTCTCTCTTTTCTTTGTAGAACTGGCTCAAGATCTTGTAGCTGTCTTCCTCAAGTTCCCCCTTCTCCTTGACTCCCGAATGGATCCATTTGGAGAGGTTACTTGTCATTTTGTCATTCTTCTGGGCCCTTATTAGGTCAGACAGCCTATATCTCGCCTTAACGTGCTCCTTTAGCGCCATGATCTGTCCATTCATCTCACCAGGGTTGTGGATGTCATCGCTCAGTTTCACGCATATCATCCTTTTCACGATTTTCATGTCTTCTGGTACCAGATTCGTTCTGACGTTTGAGTTGCACGATAGTTCCCTAAATGGCTTTCTTGAAACCGCTATTTTTCGAGCTCTTCACCACCTCGCACCTCTTGTATTTCCAGATTGTACGTTCCTGAAGATGGATCCGTCTGTAATTCCCTGTCGTGTTGTCTTATCTTCTCTTCCGCCAGTATCATGCATAGACTGTCCTGGTCTTCGCTGCTCTCATCCGAGTCTTCATCCCATTCTTCACGCTCCCCGGACAATTTCCCTTCTCCGGTTTCTTCTTTTTCCATGAATCTGGACCACTCCCCGGACTCTTGATCTAGTCCCAGGTGTTCAACCTCTTCTCGGAATGTCACTTTCTTATCCCTGACTTTTGTCTGCTCCAGAATATTTTCGGGGATTTTTTCAACTAGTGATCGCACAACATCCTTGCTATCAGTGACGCTTCCTTTTGAGAAGTCAGTATTGTTCACTGTTTCTTCTCTCCGAAGTATGGTTAGTTCCGGTGCCTCCTGACCTTTCCCTCGGATCACGGGCTTATCATCTGATAGTTTCTCAAGCAACCTCATTAAGTCTTCATCTATTCGGACCGTTCCCTCCTCTACCTGGATGAGATCATAACCTTTTGCCTTGAGCGTTTCCCTCACGATCTTGGACTTGAGCATTATTCCTATCGGAATCCCTCTGCTTTTCTTCAAGATGGTTTTTTCAGGAGGCTCTTTCGGCAATTCGGGATGATCTTCAATCGGTTTGCCTGATTTGTCCAGCCATCTCGTGAGTGGAAGACTGTCGTACGTTTCCTTGTCCATGAAGGAGAAGCCATCTTTGATCTCAGGTCTGTCCGCCTCTCTTTGTTCTTGTCTCTCGTAGAACTCCGTCTTCTTGCTCAAGCTGTCGGCATTTCGATGTTTATCCCGTGTTCTGTGCTCAATTATCATATTGTATCCGTCCAAGCGAACTATCCACCTCCCAATATAGCTCTGGTCCATTGAGTACGTTTTCAGCCAGCTTAGTGCTCGGTTGTCGACTCGCAGCTTGAAGGGCTCACTGCCTAGGTATGCTCTGTATTTTTCGACAAAGGTGACCACTGCGAACATCTCCGCTTTCGGTGCTCCGTACTTCATTTCTGTGTCACTTAGGACTTTGCTCCCGTATGCTATTGGTCTCAAGACTGTCTTCCCATTCCATTCTTGTTCTTGATGGAGAATCCCAGAAATCGCGACTACCGACGCATCCGTGTCCAGCACGTACATCCCCTTCTCAGTCGGCATACCCAGTACCGGTGCCTCACATAGCTCTTTCTTTATTCTCTGGAATGACTCTTCTGCCGCGTTGTTCCACGTGAACTTCTTGCCCTTGTGTCTCATTAACTGTTGCATCGGGTATACCTTGTCCGCATATCCTTTGATGAATTCTCTGTAGTAGTTAGCGAAGCCCAGGAAGCTCATCAGCTGGTGTTCCGTCTTTGGTGACTTCCAGGTTAGGACTGCCTCCACGGCGTCTGGATCAGGTCTGATACCGTGCTTGTCTACCATCCTTCCCAAGTATTTAATTGAGTCCTTGAGTATCTCGCACTTTGATGGTTTACACTTCAGCCCCGATCTTTTCATGCACGCGAACACCTCGTCAAGCCTCTCAATGTGGTCTTCTAGTGTTGGCGTTGCTATTACCACGTCGTCCACGTAGCACATTACCAGGTTGCCATACTTCTTCGTCACGCCTATCAACGCGTGTGCCATCAGCCGCTGAAACGTGGCTGTTGCATTGCAGAGTCCAAACGGCATCCGTTTCCATTGAAACAGACCCAACTCGCAGGCGAACCCTGTCTTATCCCTGTCTTGCTTCCTTAATGGTACCTGCCAAAAGGCCGAGCCTAAATCAAGAGTCGTAAAAAATTTCGCATCACCTAACTTCGAGAGGCTCTCATCAATTCTAGGTATGGGATAGGCATCCTTCACCGTGACGGAGTTCAGGTATCGAAAGTCACAACAAAACCTCAACTGGTCGCCTTTCTTTTTGGCCATCACTACTCCACACGCCCACGGTGACTTGGATGGTTCTATCATGTCATACTCTAGTAACGTTTCGATTTCTTTTCTACACGCGTCCGATTTGTGTGGGGTCATGCGCCTCGCCCCCTCCCTGTGTGGTACCGCGTTTTCCTCAAGTTCTATTTCATGCTCAACAAAATTACAACACCCGATATCCGCCTTATGCCTTGAAAAAACCTCCTCGTTCCGCTCTAGTACGTCCTTGATGGCTTCGAGCTGTTCATCTTTCAGTTTGCCCCTCAAATGTTCAATCTCCGGCAGAACCGGTTTATCAGTTTGCATTTCATCTAGTGTGGGTCGCTCTGGAAAGTTCGAACAGCTCGAAAGCCCATCGTCCGTTTCTGACTTAAGTGATTTGATAAGACCTGAAGAATCTTTTATTCTCTGCAATCGTCTCAAGATACAAATTTTGTCCCTGTGGTTGGGACAATTAACAACTTCATTTTGTTTTGAGTTTTCAATCGTTTCGTATCGAGTTTTAACCGGTAAAGCATATCCCAGCTTCCTCCCTCTCTGTATCGTGATCGGTATATCAAGGGTATTCAACAAGACACTGACGCAGAGGCCACTCTTCGTTATCGAAAATGATCTTCCTAAAACAGCAGCGCTTTGACTATTAGGATTTGGAACTATACACACTTGCTTGTTATCACTTAGTTCATTATAATTTTTCATCCTCAAGCTTACGATTGCCGCTTCATTAGCTTTTAGCCTCACTCTCGTACTCAAGAATACCGGTGCTTTGTTTTCATTTGCCATTATTAAATTTACCGGTTTGATTGCGTACCTCCTATCCGGGTTCCGTATCCTGAACATTGCATTATTTAGATCAATCGTTACGTCGAAATTCCTGATGAAGTCTCTACCCAAAATGAATTGGTCAGATTCATCTAGGTTTTCTACCACGATAAAGCTCATCCACAGGTTACGTTCCCCCAAATTGAGGGCTATTATCGGCGTCCTGCCCAGCACCCGAAGGGACCCTTTGTTTGCAGCTGACAGCCGTATTCTCGAGTCTATCAAGTCACCTTTGTCAAAGCCCATCTTTTCCCATGTTTCGATTGGTATGACGCTCAAGACTGCTCCCGTGTCAAGTAATCCACGCAACTGAGTCTTTTTGCCATTTATGTCTAGCACGTGCCCTGTCACATCTGCCTCCGTCCCAATGTGCATTGCATCTTCTTCAAGCATGGCGCAGTGTCCAATCGATCTCACTTTCAACTCTTCTTTCCCCACGTAGATTTGTCCAATTAGGTCTTCGTCACATGTTATCATCGTCTTGGTATAGATGTTGATTCCATCTATATTTAGCATCACCTCGTGTGGACCATAAGCTTCAGTGTACCTATTATCAACACGTACCGACTTGCTGCCCCCTCTCGTGAGTACTGCTTTGAGCGCTCTAGAAGTCGTTTGTGGACTTATTCCACTCAAGTAGTCTGCATACACGTCAATGTGCATTATCGTCTGGTCGCTCGGCTCGCTCAAGTTTCTGGTTACCTCGTGGCCGCCCACTGTGATTATCGACCTTATTCTTGCTCCGATTTTCGATATTCCAAAAGGTTTACCTGTCACCATTTTCACGGTGTTACAATTCCCAGTCTTTGTTGAGCCCGTTCTAGCCTCTGGTATTGAGTTCGATCCGGTTAATGCTTCGTTAAAATTCTGTCTTTCGATCTCCAACTTCAGTCGTTGCTCTATTTCTTTCGCAGCCAGATCCTGTTTCACTTTGGCAATTGCTTCCGTCGCCGCTTTCTCATAATTTATCTCTAGAGAGTTCCCGGCCGTGGATTCTATCGCACCGTTAACATGTGTTACAGCTTTCACTGTCTTTGTCGGCAATTCGGTGTTTGGTGCTCCTAAGTTCCTAGATTCAAACTCGTTTTGCCTGTTCCGTTGATTCTGCACCGCCGCTAATGCCAACTTATGTTTGGGGTGATTCTGGTCCTTGACCGCTTCCCAGAACAAGGGACAATCCATTCTGAAGTGCCCCTCCTGGTTACAGAAGAAGCATCTGGCGCCTATCTTGATGATTAAACCATTATAGTACTCGTGTTCCTCCATCTGGCTCATATCCTCCTCATCCGGTGCATACCCTAGGCTCTTCATGCCTTGTTTGTACGTTGTGCAGTCAGCCACGTGATGATCCGCTGACCCGCAGTTCGCGCATGATCTGCGCTTGTCCATATCATCTCTAGGTTTGTACCATGATGACCTCTGGGGTTGGCTTCCCCCTTGCGTGTTCCTGTTTTCTGAATATGAGTATTTCTTAGGTTTTATCAGCATATATTCTCTTGATTTTTGTCTCATTTCTTCTGGGGTGGGTGCGCTGTCCTTCGACAATGTGTAGTAAGTTGCTAACATTGTCCTTAAGTCATCACTTTTTACCCCATCAATGAACTTCGAGGCAATGCTAAAGTTCCTTCTGTTTGTCGACTCCTCTGGGTCACTCCTCCTTCTCAAGCTCTCGAGGTCATCTAGGAACCGATCTATTGACTCGTCGTCCCTCTGCCTTCTCTTTTCAAATCGCATCATCGCTTGGTGACCCTTCATGCCTGACCCGAATCGATTCAGCAATATCTCGAAGATCTTGTCCGCGGTGTCGCGTTCTTCTTCCTTCTTTGCGACCACGCATTTTAATGCCGTTCCTTCAAGTTGCTCGGTATGGCTGTACATGCTTGTCTCTCGTCATTCAAGTTATCTTGCTCTAGATGTAATCTCATCACTTCCACCCAAGTGTCAATGCATCCATCGGAGTCATCTTTGAATTCTTTTGGCTTCTTGAATGTCTTTCTTGATTTTCCCTCTCTCCTGTCGCTCGAGTCAGTGTTCCTCGTGGCGAAGGCCTCTAGAGTCCTGTTCATCATCTCCCAAGTGCTGGCCCATGTCATAGCATCCGGTCCTGTGTTGCTGTTAGCTGTCGAATCTCCCGGACCAGTCGTTGTATTCGACGTTCCATTCTTCATTATTGTTTTCGCAGCTGTTGGTGCTATGCTCATCGCATCCCTGGTTATGGGCAACGGTGTCGATTGCCGTTTGTTCCTTTGTGGTTCTACAAAGTCAACTCTGGTGCCTTGCGTACGATCCGCTGCCGGTCTTTCTTGTGGAGTAGAACTTCTCAAGATTGCATCCAATTTCGCCTGTATTGCACACGAACTCTTGGCCTGACTCTTGCTCATTGTGTCCATTCTCCTTTCCAGGCTTCCTAATTGGCTGTTGACATCATCATATCGGTTCTTCAACTGTTGCATGTCTGTTTTGATGTTCTTTTCTCGTTCTTCATTGGTGGCTTCTACCTTATCTGACATTTCCTTGAGTCTCTCATCTGTTGCCTTAGCTAGGTTAAAATAACTGTCTAGATACTCGTGCTTGTTGTATCTTAATTCTTTTTTTATCACCTCTCTATCTTCTTCACTGTGCTTCAGTCTTTTGTCAATCTGATTTAGTTTCGCTAACAAGTCACCCAGCTCAATGGTAGTCTCTTCATGGTCAGCTGTTGGTCTTTCTTTGGCCGTAGCCTCTGCTTTAGCGTGTCCCTCTCTTAGGTTGGCTTCTGTCGTCTTCGTGCTCACTGTCCCAAATGTCCGTGCTCTTTCAGCTTTTGGTTCTTCAGTTACGTTTTCTTTCGTTTTGATTCCGACCATTATTGCCAACTTCTCCGTAAAAGATGTCCTTTTTACTTGAGAGTCTTCTTTCACCGTTTCTTCGGTGTTGCCTATTGCATCTTCCGCGTCGTCTGTTGGTGAGAACTCTATGGGTTTCGGGTTTGGTTCTTCTGCATTGGGCATTGGAGTTGACTCCGTCGCCATTTTCCCTGTTTCATCCACACTTTGATCGGGTGTCTCTAGATCAATCTCGATGGTGGGTTCTACTCGCTCCCCTTCCGTGCCCTCTTTTGCCCTGTTCTCCGCTGTACTCCTTGTGCTGACCATGTTAACTGAAAAGTTCTTCTTTGTTATCTTTGGGCCCATTGATGTTGTTCCGCGCAGCGATGAATTATATTTCGTGTTTGATCCACTTGACCTTTTTTCGAGCACCGGTACCCTACTCCGTCTCATTATTTCTATTTACAATTGCTTTTATTTACAATTTTATTATATACACAATTCTATTTAAGAATAAAAAATTTTTGTGGTAACAAATTCTGTACAACGTGTTAAAAACCTTGTTCCAATTCTTTTTCTAAAACCTCCGAAAAATTTCCTTTAATGTGGTCCCAACCGTACCTGTTTCGATTAGTCTTGTTCTGTCTTAAAACACACACTTGTTGTAATTTTACTTCAATTTTTATACCGTCCCAAGATTTCCAATTACCGTCTCTACTCTTCTTTGTACCGTCCCAGGCTTCGTTCTACCGCCCCAAGACTGTTCGGTACTATCACAGTACTTTCCGGCAGTGTCCCAAGACCCTTGTCCCAAGACTACTGTCCCAAGACTAGTGTCCCAAGACTACTGTCCCAAGACTAGTGTCCCAAGACTACTGTCCCAAGACTAGTGTCCCAAGACTACTGTCCCAAGACTAGTGTCCCAAGGCTAGTGTCCCAAGACTACTGTCCCAAGACTAGTGTCCCAAGGCTAGTGTCCCAAGACTACCGTCCCAAGACTAGTGTCCCAAGGCTGGTGTCCCAAGACTACTGTCCCAAGACTAGTGTCCCAAGACCAGTGTCCCAAGACTAGTGTCCCAAGACTAGTGTCCCAAGACCCCTGTCCCAAGACTACTGTCCCAAGACCCTTGTCCCAAGACCCTGTCCCAAGACCCTTGTCCCAAGACCACTGTCCCAAGACCCTTGTCCCAAGACCCCTGTCCCAAGACCACTGTCCCAAGACCCTGTCCCAAGACCTTGTCCCAAGACCACTGTCCCAAGACCCTTGTCCCAAGACAACTGTCCTCGAGACTGTCCTGTCCCAAGACTTCTTCGGTACTGTCCCAAGAGTCGTCACGGAGTGTCTGTATATCGGATCTGTTTCTTCTTCGTTGTAGGGTCTTCTTGATTCACCGTACCTTGTACCACCACTCAAGCTCTAGTAAAATTTCCCCAAAAACCCTCTCTTAAAAGCCAAATGCTGACCCCCCTCTTCTTTTGGTTCTTTCTATTTCAATGTTCCAAGCAACTTGAGACCAAAACCTGTGCGCAGGTATCTTGTGATCACCTGTTCGTATAAAACCAAACACAAATCCTCACCAAAATGCAACAAAAATCTAACTAAGAAAAATATTAAAACAGAAAAATGAGCCCACCTGAAATTCAAAGGTGACCAATGTCTACCTTTCGTCAAAAAAAATGTCTGGTACCTAATTGCCACGCGTTTTCCTCCCCCCACTAGTGATCTTATGGGGTATCACAAAAGCTATCTTTATTCGGTCCCCCCTACCAAACCAACCAGCGTACCAGTCTTAACTCGAGTTAAATTTTGGATATCCACCTATTATTACCAACGCGTGTTATGGCTAATGTAACTAAATCAACGATGTCGATTAATTAGTTACTCTAGTTTCCCCCCTTTTTACAATTTGCAACCGCTCACCTCTAACCTAACCAGCCCCCCTGCTAACCTCCCCCCTTTCTAGCCCCCCTTCTTAAGCCTAAAAATTACCTTAAGCGCCGGGTGCTAAACCTCTCAAGAGAAAACCGTAGACCTGTTTCCAGGCCTGCTTAAGTAAAAACGTTCCTCAAAACCGGGGGATTTCGCTTATCCAATTTTACACTTATCTCCTATAATGTAATGTGGATTTTAAGGATACCCGTTCTGCCCAACTTGAGAACTCGAGAACTGTCAAATCCTTCTTGGCTGCATTCCCACTCGACTGATCACCTGTTCCAGTCCAGTCTCCTATTGGTTCAGCTCAAGTGTTCCTGAACCAGTTTCCCACTCGGCCGGTCACCTCTTCCAGTCGAGTCTCCTATTGGTTCAGCTCAAGTGCTCCTGAACAACCTTCCCACTCGGCTGGTTACCTCTTCCAGTCAAGTCTCCTTGTTGTCCAGCTAAGTTTCAAGCTGTCTGAAAACCCTTGACAACGCCCCACACTCGGGCGCTTTATTAAGGTTACTGGGTTAAATTGCTAGGTTGATCGAAACGATCGAACTTGTAAAACAGTATGGGTATACTATTTAATTAATATAAAGGTTTGATCCAACTGATCTGGTGTCAAAGTCACTGTCTTTTTTCGTTATATGCTTTTTGTTCCTTTTTCTATTCTTTTTTGGTTTTTTGTTTTGCTTTTTGTCTTTTTGCTCGTGTTTTTGTCCCCCTAGTTGCCCCCCTTTACTCGGTTAGCTAAGCCTCGTTCGGAGAGCGTACCAGGAAATTTTCTCGAGTTTTCTTAAAAAACTATCACGGTACAACCGGAAGGTTTGCACGTTCCTGTCGAACCGTACCGCCGGTACTCTAGAATGGGCATTCAGCCCGAAGCTGTCTCAAGTGGGTTTGACTCCGTAGTCTTGATGTCGTAAACACCCAGGAGCGCCATAAAAACACTATGTAACATTCGTCTGCTGCAGTCACACATGAGTCTTAAGAAAAATAGGCCCTATAACTATTGGCTCAAGAGTCAGGGACACTATCTCTTGTGTTTTTCCACCTCAAATCAGTCGGAGCCAATTCGGTTCGCTTGTGACATGAGACTACGACCCGCTACTGCTTAAGGCTACTACCAAAATATCCCCCCACTCTAGAATTAAGAACGTTCCCATACTTAGGTCTCAAAATACCCAAAATACATGAACGCCGTTAAAAACCGGGTCGGAACAATCCGTTAAGTTACTTTTTTATTAGACAGTGGAACTTTGATCCATTTCAGATGGATCAACCTAAAACTCGCCTTACCTCAACATAACAATCATAAAACACACTCTAGAATTTAAATTTGTACTCACATAGTAGCACGCTCAAGAACCAGGAAGTAAGTAAGTCGGTAAACAACTCAAGAATCAATAAAGTAACTAAAATGAGTTTAATGTTAGTCAGTTTTAACAACAAGAACAAGTTTTTACTCTAGACTGCAAGTTCTCGTGAACCATTGGGACACTCCAGCTGTCCACCTTTCCACCGAAGGTTCACTCTGGTCCAGTTAATAATAGTATTCCAATCGCAACAATCCAGTTCGTGGGAAAGCGCTCGTCTCTGTTTTAGATGGGACAGCTCTACTCTGGGTTATTATTGCTACTGAAATTGCGAATAGCAATTTCCCACCGATTTTTCTAGCAACTTTCCCGCGATTGTTACTCAATTGTTCTGACTTCTTTTTTTTTGATTTTCAGTTATCGCGAGAAAATCGTGCATGACAGGCTCCATTCGAAATTTTGAAAAATTAAATTTCACTCCAAAATTAAGCGCTTTTTGCTTCTCTCAAGGTCAAACTTCTAAATATGACCGACTGGCACAATTATTTGCATATCAAAATCTTGTCACTTGTTGAGCTTGTTTGGCAAAAGGTCATTTTTTTGGAAAACAATTACTTCCTTTACATTTTTTTTTTGGTTTTTTATAAATCAAATCGACCTTTATTTGAAGCAAATGAATCAAGGCTTAGCATATAATTACTTCTTTCGAAATATTATTTCGAATAACTGTTTATTAGGCTTGCGATTAGCGAGCGTTATCAAACTTGAATTTAGACCTTTTTTTCGGATTAACAACTTGTTTTACGGATTGACTTGAATCCTTTGTATCTTGGTTCATAATGAATTCAAACTTTCATGTATTCCCAGCCAACGTAGACTTGAGGTAACTAATATGCCTTGGACGGCGAAGTTCTTTTTTAACGGGAAATACTCTGTTTGAAATAAAATTGTCGGCCTGTTATTTGTCTGCTTATCTGTTGTCGACTTAGTTGTCAGATCTTGGAATCGTTTTTCTTGCTGAGCGCATTTCTTTTTAAAGTTTCTTTTAGTGTTTGACATTCTCATTCAATTTTACTTACTTTGACTTCGTAGTTCCTTCCTTGTTTTTTGTTTTGCTAAAAAATTCCTCTGCCTATTTTTTATTGTTTTTTTTACCTAATTTTAGGTCGTATCAAGGGAAACGCATTTTTAATACTCTCTTCCGCTCTTTTCAAGTTGGTTGCTTGTTTACCAATCGGTTTGACAAAATTTCTTTTTGGCTATTGGAAAATTTAAAAAAATAATAAATTGAAAGACCTCCGTCTACAGCCTTTGAAAAAGTCTATGAGAGAATATTTGACCCATATTTTTATGAGGAAATATTTGACACACATTTTTAATTTTTTTTCTCGGTAACCACTTCTCTCAAATTTGAGTTTTATGGTGTCAATGAACAGAATTGTTTTGAAAAGTTCCCTGCATATGCGGCTACACCCATTTTTCTCACATAAAGTTTTGACCCTCGGAAAAGTATATTTTTTCCACCGTTTTGTGAATCCTCTTGATTTTGGCTCAAAAACTAACCTCTCAAATCTGAATGTTCTAAATTTTTTGAATGTTCTCGAAAAATTTAAAATTTTAAATTTTTTGAATGTTCTCGAAAAATTCCCTGCTATATCTGAAATTTTGGGTTCAATTCAATTAAAGGGTTGTTTGAAACTCATTTTTTATGCAACTGCGTCCAAATTTTTCTGACAGCAAAAGTTTTGGACCTCGGAAATGTGTTTTTGACAAGTTTTTGAAAGTTATTTCTCGCTAACTATCCTGTCAAATCGATTTCATGGTTTTAATCAAAACAACAGGTTAATGACAGTCTACGTTTATAATTGGCTATGCCCATTTCGCTTAAGAAAAAAGTTATGAGCTCATGATTATGATGAATTTTTGAGGTCTACTTTATCTCAAGTAATTACTGCGCATGACGACTTTTGAATTAATATGCCTGTGTGAACTCTTTAAACTAAATTTGGAATCCAGCGCTCAATTAAATTGGAATATTTGCATTTGGTTTTCGGATCCAAAATAGTTTCTTTGAGTATTCCCAAAAACTAGCCATTCATTCCATTTTATTCTAAATATATTTTTTTTGTTTTTATTTTTTTTTTGGTAACTAATCCATTTTTTTTGTTTGCTCCAAAGTTTTGACATGGAGATGGTATCTGGAAGATGTTGAAATTGGAGAACATAGTGGCGTTATTATTGCAACGCCCTAAAAGTTATCGAGTTTAGTTTTACTCATGATCAGGTGAATGATGCTTATTTGCTTCCGCTGCCTGTGTTTTGAATTTTGTTCTTGAAATTATTTCAAATTCGTATTTCAGCTTTACAGCTAGCTCTGAATATGATATTGATACCTCCAAAAATGCAATTGTATCAGCAAGATTTTGAAGCTTTCTACTTGAGCATAGTTTTTCTGACGACTGAATTTTCGGACTGGATGACTTTCATCAACAAATTAATTAGAATTTGTTTTCGTCATCTTTCTCAGCTGATCATGCACGCCTTGTTTTTTTCGATCTCGGCTCAACTCCGTTTTTTTAGTTCTAGTACATATAAAAGGCGGAACATCAGATCTTATTTTTATCAATGAAGATTCCGATAAAAATAAAGTTGTTAAAAAGCATTTAGTGACCAATAAATTGTTCTCCAATTTGTTTTTGTTCCTTTTAATTGTTTTCCCAGCCAATCCTTAATCAGGTAACATTCTTTAATAGTTAGATGTATTCGCGAAAACTGTATTCGTCAAAATCAAGAATCGAGTAAATTGTCGAGATACTTTTCAACGGACTCCTGTAAAAAACCATGAAGGTCATTTCCGTAACGGAGTCCTTAAAGTTAGAACAAAATTGGCTACATTTTTTAAACTGAAGTTCAACTCGTTTAATTGCTGAATAAATGCTGTTTTGATGCTTCGCTTGTTCGAAAAATTGGATTTACGGAATTGTTTCTACCCTTGCGATAAGCAAGGGTTCAATCGGTTACTATACTTTTTTCCGTAAGGAAATTTGTCCACAGGATGACTGAAATTTGGTCATCTCCAAATGCATCTCTTTTTCTACCCAACTTGCACGTCTAACAGCTGGCTTCAACGACTGATTTGAGAATTGTCTTACAGATGATATTTTTTTAGATATAAGTTAATTTTTTGTAGGCTTTTTTGATTTCGACCCAATTTTTGTTGGCTTGCCGGGTAATCTTTTGTTGGCTTGCCGGGTAAGCCGGGATGCTTGGTTTCTGTTTTTTTTTTTAATTCAAAAAGTGCGCGAAACTAGCTAAAGTGTTAATTAGATAAGTGTTAATTTAGGTTTGAGCAATTTTATTTGAAATCGATTGAAGTTGAATGCTTAACGTTCTGTTTCAATTTGTCAAAAAAAGATAAATTTCCAGATTTTTTACAAGATTGACTCGACTGATTTGTCTACAAAGGAATATGGCGGCAAGTTTTGCACAAGATTCAGGAGTGTGGTTCTTTTTGGCTATGTTTTTGCGTTTTTTATTTTCTTTGTTGGCGTTTTCTACTGTTATTTTTTGTTATGATCTAGCTCTCACCATTGCGAATACATTTCATAATTGATAATGATTGAAGTACTTGGGTTATTTTCATAAGTTTTCAGAGTTGTTTCAGACAGTTGTTTTTAATTTTTGCGTTCATGTTTTAAAATTTTTTACTAAAGCAGTGAGCGGATAGGGCCTTTGACACTCGATTGTTCTCTTTGTATAGCAGATTGTTTGATTGCAAGGTTTAATTAAGTTTTCTAGTACATTTGGGATTTTTTTGTGTCTCAATGTTTTGATCGAAATGTCTTTTCTATTGGTCATCAGAAAGAAATGGATAGAGTTCAGTCCAAATCCTTCTTTTATTTTGAAAGTAATTGGTATCTATTACATATGCAATAAAATTTTTCTTGAATTTTTGGCCTAAAATTTCTTCAACAAAATTCATTCATTATTTTCAAGTTCAAGGCATTATCTTTTGATTTTTGGAGCTTATTGTATACCGCAAGTGATTCGAAGATCAGGTGGTTTGCCTCTGTGTACGATTTACTTTGTTACTTGACATTTTCCATTTGCAGTGACAGCAAAATGTTAATATCAGTTCTGTGTGTCTGATCTGATTGATACTCCCTATGTATACGGATTACCTTACGACAATCTGGTTTTTCCGGCTTTTGGTCTGGTTTTTCAGAAATTTGCATACGGCACAGAACTTTTAGTCAAAATTAAGTTATTAATAATACTCAGTAATTCAAATTCGTCTGCATAAAAAAAGTTTGACAATTTCGAAAGTTTTCTGAAAATCCTTTCTCGATAAAGTCCTAAGTCCACTGCTGCTTTTCAGTGTAGAAATTTTATTAGGTAAGAGTTTTTGATTCGATTGAGGGTGTCAAGTACTATTTAACTAGCGAACTAGGATTTAGTTTTTTTTTCAACCTAACTCGCAAATTAAGCTGATCATTTGGTATCACTTTTGCTATAATCACTATCTGTAGTATTAGAAAGCTCATAGCATCTTTTCTGATTCATTTGTGGCTTGTGCTTGGCGTTCTTTAAGCGTCCGTGGCCGAAATAGAAGTGCGTGGGACTGAATTTCCAGGTCTAAGGTCCGAATCGGTTATGTAAAAAATTTTTCACCAATTTACTTATTCGAGGCTTATTTCTAGTTTGCCTTATTTGACTTAATAGAGCTTTTTTGGTCGTTTTCTCGCTAGCTTTTGCAAAGCGCAGCTTTACCACTGTTAAATTTTGGAATTTAATTGACTTCATTCAGGTGATATATGAAAATGAGTAAAAAGATGTATAACTTCATTTACATTTCAACACGGGGACATACAAAAAACTGTTTAGCTAGTCGAGGTGTGCCCTGAAAAACCTTAACATCAGTTGCGAAAAGATATCGTCGAAAAGTACAATCAACAATATGCTCAAGAATAATTTTTTACCTCTAATCAAATTACAGTAAAATTTATTGTAAAACCGGTCTAATTCAGGTACTGAAAATTGTTTTTGATTATCTGGACTAAATTGATTCGAACTGAGAAAACCAAAACACTTAACTGAAATATTCCGCCAAGATAGCTGCATAGTTAGAGTACGAGACGGTAACGATGGTAGGATTTTTAGATAATCTCTGCGTAACAAAAGATTCCAGATAAAAGGTGCTATTTGGGGCTCCTCCCCATAAGTTGTAAAAAAATATCACGAAAAATTTGTCCAAAATACAAATCGAATACAGTGTAATTTCTCGTATCTCAAGAATATCGGAAACATGATCAAAATTTCGTTACAAGAAAATTGTTTTAATTATTCATCTCTCCATAAAATTATTTTGATTAAGATAACTTTTTGGTGTTGCACCATTGGATATAACCTGTTCGGAACGGGTTTTTCGATATTCATTTATACTTAACAGCGTCATCTTTAATGGTAATAAGATCCGTAATCGAATTCACCTTAAACATATTTGAACACACCCGACTTATTCTTTGTGAACACTTTGATTTGACAGTTCCTGCTGGTATTGATGAACTCGCTGCTTTTTTTCGAATATCATTGTCCCATGATGTTAGACGCTCATGAATGATAACAGTTTTCCGTTAAGTTCCCTGCCCCCCTCCCCCCCCATTTGGATGAGTTGGGGTTGAGTGGAAATTTCTGAAATACCAGGCATTCCTTGCTGGTGCAGCGTTCCTGTTGAACCACCCTTCCCTCTAGAGAACCCCATTGGTTCTTCAAATCCAAAAAAAATGAACTATATTGATGCACACATTTCTCTAATCCCAAAATCTGTTCATCTCTCTCGGCCATTCGCTTCTCCAAAGCATCTTTTTTTAAAAATAACTTACTGATAATGTCGACCTGGGCCAATACTTTACGCTGATGTTGTCTCTCTTTGGTGTTGTGTGAGGCAAATGTAATTAGTTATTTTAAATAGTAAATCAAAGGCTTTTAAGTATTTATTTAAGTATAAGTTTCAAATCCAAACTGCTCTTTTTTGAGAATTTTTTAGTTCAAAGTTAAAAGACGGCGTTGAAAATGAGATCGACTGATTTCTGGCTGATGATTCGTTCGTTGAAAATTTATAACTCAATGTTTCTATCGAAGAAAAAACATATGCAGTAGATGGTTTTGAGTCAAGGCAAATATTAACGTTAACTGCGTCGTTCGAAGTGCGAAAATAGATTTTTTATCTGGGTGCGCGGAGTAAGGGAGGGAGGGGGCTATTAAAACTAATACGGGCGTGTACCCAGGTATATTTGCTCTAGCTACATCTTCGAAAATATTTTCAATATTCATTTTTTTCTAAGAACTATTTTCAGACTTGTTTTCCTCTGTGTACAAGCTCAGAATCTAGGGAATTGTTTTTATGTCAAGATTTCGAATGATTGGTTTCTTATAGGGCGGCCTATTTCGATCTGCAAACGTTCAACATTCACTACCCCCGCGACAAGCCCAAGTATGATCCTGAGATATGTAAATCAATAAGCGAAGAAAAAGCGCGGTTGGCTACCTTACCACCCTACAGAGAATACACGAGCGAGCATTTGAAATATCTTCCATTGAAAACTGTATCATGTGGACCACTGGGAGTCCTAGAACGTGGCGATACCTCGGATCCAGTGTTTCCAGATAGTTCAGACTCCGAAACTGAGGTAACCATTGAAGCGCCGGAGATGAATCCGGTTGTGCCGCCAAATCCAACCAGCAATTCCAAACCTAGCTCGTCAAGTAGAAGTTCAAAAAGCGGATCAAAACCTAGAAGATCGGCAGCGAAAAGACAAGCAGCAAATAATGACAACGGAATCGATGAAAAAAGTTGCTCGAGTCCGAAATCCCGAAAATCTAGTGGCGCATCCTCGACCGCGTTCAAAGAAGAATTACCGTCGATTTCAGTTGACAGCATGACTAACATAGCTTCAATTTGCGGCATTTGTTTCAAAAATAACCAAGAAAACAAGTTCAACCAACAGGAAAATTTGATATCTTGTTCTCAGTGTACCAATGCGGGACATCCTACATGTTTAGAGCTTACAGATAGTATAGTTAGCGTGATTATGACTTATAACTGGCAATGTATGGAGTGTAAAGTATGTATGACTTGCAAAAGCGCAACAGATGAGGAGAATTTGATGTTTTGTGACAATTGTGATCGCGGGTATCATTCGTATTGTGTAGGTATGACTGAAATACCCAGTGGTAGATGGGTCTGTGAAATTTGCGGAGATTGTGTTTCATGTCTAAAAATGGAAAAGGAATTTAGCGGTGAATGGAAGCAAGAATTCACGAGGCCAAGAGATAAAACGGAGCCTAAATTCCTGCAACGCCATTGTGACGAATGTTCAAGGCGGTTCAACAAGGGAGAGTTTTGTCCGATTTGTCTTAAGGTACGTTTTTTTATTAATCTTGAGGGCTCTTGATATGATTGAGGGAGAGCGAGTTAAACGAAAAGTGAGGGCCTTGAAAATTGAAAAAAAAATTCGTCGCCTCAAACTGTCAGTCGAAGAAAAAAAAACATTTGTCTCGATAAAAAAGCTGTCGGTGATTTGAAGATTTTTTTGGACGAAAAACACAGGGCTAATAAAACTTATTGCTCGAAACAAAGTTTCACAAATACAAAGAGTGTATAATCTTTTCGCGTATCAATATATTTATTATAATTGATTTATATAACGTTAATCCAAAGATTATAAAAACATTTTTGAAAAGCATAGAATATACAATTGCGACATGTGAAAAACTGATTCGCATTTAAGAAAGCTCGAATGAAAGTTAATTCTAGCCAGCGAAAGTTAATTTTAGTAAGAAAATTTCACACGCGTTAAGAATACAACTACGTCTAATTTCCCATATTTGTAGTTTTGCATCGACATTTAAATTCAATTTTTGGCCACGTCTAATTTGCTTTTCGTCTAAATTCCGAGGCCTCAGTATTTAAGAATATCTTCGACTTCACCTTACAAAACCTTTGTCTTATGTAAACAAAATTGAGTTGTAAGCAGCAAAACAGAGTGGTGAAAGACATAGAAGTTTTTCCAAGCGACAATGCCTTAGCAATTGAAAGTATGTTGCCAAACAAGTCGTTGATATACCACTAGGAAAACAGTAAATTTTTGCACATTCGATCCTTCGGGCATTAAAATAGTCCCCAAATTTTCGCAGAAGCGAGCTTTTGATTTTTTAACTAGGGTTTTAGGACAACAGGCCGATAGGACGTTTATTTTTCATTTTTTAGTTTTCAAAAATTTAATTAATTTTTAGTCAATAATAAGCGTTATTCATGACAATGCGCAACATGGGAATATCATCAGGCACTTAAATGAGCCGGTTTTTGAAATGCAAATGAATTATAGACATGAGAAACCACTTCAAGAAAAGTTCAAGTTAAGCATTACTAACATCAATTAAAGGCTCAAAATGTATGAAAAAACCATACTGGTAGATAAAGTTCATGAAACTGAAAAAGCCTTCAAAAAGGTCTCTAAATTAATCATATTTCATGACTTTCTGACAAAAGTTTTTGGCTTGAAGTATCGTCGGCTTGATTTCCGGCACCCCGTAACTAGACTAAGCGGCGACATTAAATCTGTCAATCAAATTTGTTCAATCCTGTGTTAAGGCCTGGTTGGTTACAAATGAAAGTTCGAGCAAAAGCGAAAACTCAATCACTGTAAAAATGTACAAGGATTATATCGTCATCCTTTAAACTGAGTTTAATTGGAAGATTTGCAGTTTTGTGTTGAGCGAAGATTTATGGAAAGTCCATACTGTTTACATTGGTCTGAATGCATTTCGTGACAAAGCGAAAACCAAACTGCCAGAGAACAGTGAAATTGTTTTGAAAATTGAAGCGTTGAAGCAAAGTTTTGATGATATAATTTATAAAACATTGATCTGAGAAGTTTATTTTTTGAAACATTGTTCTGAGAATATAGTTTTCGAAACGTTAACTGTTTTAAATTCTGTCGAAAAAGTTGTTCGGAAAATGTCAGTGCAATTTAATCATTTTTTATCTGGGCCCGTATAAGTTCCAGGGATTTTTCGTATACCGTTGACAACCTGTGTATATTAACTGATTTCTATTTTCAGGTCTTGTCTCAGTAATTTTTTTGGTTTAAAAAAAAAACAAAAAGAAAATTGGCGTTTTTGTTTAGGTTTTTGATCTGAGCAAAGAGTCTCCTGGCGAAACCCTATCGAACTGTATGTCCTGCGAACGTCTAGTTCACATTGAATGCGACTCAAAGTTCGCCTCCGAATGCAAGGCTGAAAAACATTTCCAACTTGCCTCACCGACCACGAGCAATAGAAATAGCAGAAGAAAGAATCCGTATAATTGCAGTATTTGTAGAGGAGATATTGAGGAGAGAATGGACTCTTTTCACGTGAGGAACAAACATGATAAATGAACGTTGTTGTCTTTAGTCGTTCAGGCGGTTGCTTAACATGATCCAATCAAATGACTGTAATTTTTTGATAGGGTTTTTTTTATTAATCTTAGAAGTATTCGGGGCCTTTTTTTGTCCGCATTACTTCTTCGTGGGTTGAAATAAGGTTATCATTTTAAATGGCTGTTTCACTTTTTTGCTGTTGCCACTGATTATAAATTTCTTTGAATTAATTTTTTGGCAGGCAATAATTAAGAGGGTCGCGTTTAAGTATTTTGTGAGACATAATTTAGATTTTTTGTTTGATAGATCTTTCTCTTAAATGTAACAAAATTGACGTAGAAACTGGGCGCTCCTATTTCTACTAGCAACCGTCTCTAGATTTTTGTAAGGTTGATAGTTTCTTTGAAGCGTAATTCTGATGTTATGATTTCTAATTTTTTTGTTGTATACCTGAATTCATGTTTAAAACCGCAGAATTTTTTAGAATCTGCTATGAAAATTGTGATAATTTAGTAAATGAAATCAATTCAGATATGGCTAATTCTGCTCGCAACTTTGCTAATATAGCGATTTTCAATCAGCAAAAAAAAAACATGCTATTTGATAGATTTTTTTATTTCGGCGAAAACGATATTGAAGTTTCGCCGTTAACACTTTTCTATCTGAATTTTTCAGTCCATACAGACACTAAATAAAAAGCGTGAAATGAGCGCACAAATTTTGTGAGGGTATACAACTTATAGTATCAATGGTATCAATGCGGGTATCAATGGTTCAGAAACTTCATTTGGCACATGTTTAAAAGTTCGCTATGTTAAAATGTCAAATAACTTCAATGGACGAATTGTTTACACAAGCCGACTGTTGGAGCGTGAAATCTGTTGGAGCGCGAATGATTCAACTCTACGTTTTTTCTATATTCACAACAAAAACTATCGAAATTTTTGTTTCGCAATTTATTTAACTAAAAATTAACGACTCAACCCTATGCTGTGGTGCTTTCAGGGCAGTTTCAAGGGTTCAAGACTGGCGTCTAAGTATGAATGCTCAAATCTTTTAGGTTTTTGAGACCTGGAGTTGTTAATCATTTTTTGTTCATTTTTTTCTTCAAAAATATAGATATAATAAAAAATAACCGAACATCGGAAAAAACTAACCAAAATTCTCAACCTTATAGTGGGGGGGGGGGGGGGTGTCAGGGTACATTCAAGGGTTGCAGGTTTGGAGTACAAGTATGACTGCTCAAATGTTTTTGGTTTTCGAGATTTGGCGTTTTTTAAGTTATGTATTTTTTAAAAAATTAAAAAACCAAGAGAACTTGAAATTCTCAAACGTATAGTGGGCAGCTGTCAGGGTGCACTCAGTGGTTGCAAACTTGGCGTTCAAATAAAGCTGCTCAAATCCTTTGGTTTTCGATATATAGCCTTTTTTAAGATTAAAAAAAAATTCGAAAAATTCAGACGTAAAAAAATTAACCGAACTTGAAATTCTCAACCTTATAGTGGGCTGCTCTGAGGGTACACTCAGGGGTTGCGCAGCTGGCGTCCAATTAAAGCTGCTCAAATCCTTTCGGTTTTTGAGAACAGGCGTTTTTTTATGATTTGATTTTTTTTCTCAAAAAACAAACAAACTAAACCAAAGTTGAGTGTCTCAACCCTATTGTGGTGTATATTCAGGGTACACGTAGGGGTTGGAAATCTGAAATCTAACTGCTCAAATTATTTTGGTCTCTGAAAAATAGCGTTTTTTTCTGATTTATTGTTTTCTACGAAAAACCTAGATAAGATCTAACCGAGCTTCCGAGCTTGAAATTATCAACGCCATAGTGGCGTGAAGTCAATGTACATTCAGGGTTTGCAAAGCTGCTGTCCAATTATGATTGCTCAAATCTTTCTGGTTTTTGTGAATGGCGTTTTTTATGATTAATTAATTTATTTTTTTTTAAAATCCAAATATAAAAAAAACTAAGCAAACTTGAAATTCTCAATTGTATAGTGGGCTGCTGTCAAGATGCACCGAGGAATTGCAAATATGGCGTCCAAACATAGCTGTTCAAATCAATTTGATTTTCGTGAATGGCGTTTTTATAATTTCATTTAAAAAAGCACTTGGACAAAAAAAACTACCGAACTTGAAATGCTGCCAGCGAACAGTTAGGGATTGCAAAGTTGCTGTCCAATTATGACTGCTCAAATTTTTTTGGTTTTCGTGAATGGTGTTTTCTAAGATTTCGTTCTTTTTTTAAAAAAAAACTTAAATTAAAAAGCTAACAAAACTATCTCAAGCTTTTGTTAATGTGCTGTAAGGTGGGTTCCAGTTTTTTTCTTCAATTAAACTGCTCAAAGTTTTTTGGTTTCCAAGATAAGACGTTTCTTAAAATTTTCTAACTTTTTTTTCCAAAATTTTGAATCTAATAAACATACATAACTTCAAATGCTATTGTAAACCCTAATGCGTGTCCTAAAGCTGGGCATTGCAAATCCACCCTCTAAATATGACTGATCAGATTCTTTTGGTTTGCGAGATAAGGCAATTTTTACTATTTTTCCCTTTTTTCAAAATACTTGAAATAAAAACAATTTAACCGACCTTGAAATTTTTCAACATCAATGGTGGGGTTCTGTCAGGGTACAAACCGGTGGTACTGTCAGGTTATAAACCTGGCTTCTCCTTTTTACTGCTCGATTTTTTCTTGTTTCAAAAAATCTTAGATTCAAAAACAAGTAATACAAACTGATTTTTTAATCCGATGGTGGGATGTTGTCAAGGAATAATATATAGTAGCAAATTGGTCCTCTTATTTTAAAAAATTGTTTTGGTTTTCCAGATATGGTGTTTTTTATGGAAAAAAATACCCAGATAGATGAGCCCAGTTTATTATCACGGTTGCCTTAAATATCGCTGTTTTAGTACATGTTTCAGTAAAATCTTTTTTTTTGTTCAACAATCTTATTGAAGCACCGTAGTTGCGATACATGCGCTAGTACTTTTGTAAGGGTTGGCCAGCCTAGATAGATGTAGACAGTTAGTTCTAAATGTGGCAACTTGGAAGGGGCGATAATTTTCTGAATTGGTCGGGGGTCAATAAACGTGAAGTTTAAGGGGAAAATTACAATCGAAATATGAAATCTATATTTTGGATTCATGGGAACCGGGATACTGCTGCCATGCATGACCATCCTGCCCTGTTTTACTGCTCCTGACTCGTTTACAGAATGGTCAAGTTTTACCTCACTGATGGTTAATTGTCTTCTTGCTTAATTACTGAAAACCAAACGCCAAATATTGGACTGGTGTTTTAAATGTATTACGCCTGAAATGTCCGACAGATGTATGCATATCTGAGCCCAAGTCTAAAGATTTTGTATAAAGCCACGTACTTAGATCATTTGGATTTTCGGCTCTGAAATTTTTACCCTTATTGTAATTGATCAATTTTTCAACTGCTCATGATGAATTGGCTGTTGCGTTTTTATAAAGATATACTCTCTAAAACAGATGTTTTTTTTCGAAAAAGTCTAATGTTTCGGGACAGTTTTGGTTTTGTTTTAAACGGTTAAAGATTACAGTGGGCTCTTACAAGAAAAGATCGCATGAAAACAGTTAGTTGTCATAGCAACTTAAAGCTTGACAGTCGAAAATGTAATAATGTATGTGTAAAAATTTTTTATCATGCTTTCTGAGTTTCGTTAACTGTTTCATGCATTTTTGCTTTATATTAGTGATTCGAAGAAAGACTATAAGAAAAAATATAAATTTTACATTGAGCCTATAGATTTTGGTGCTTCTGCTTAGCCTGTCATTTGATTCAAAACGCTTTTCCGGTTATAAATTATGCTGTAAGCTGCTAAAAATTTTGATCAGTAAAGGTAGAGATCGTTTTGGTTTCTTGGTTGATGACCACACTCGCAGGCTCAAAGACATCCCTGAATCCCTTGACGCAAATCGGCTTTTTGCATTCTGTACATTTATCATTCTGGACACAATGATAAATATACACCTTATCTGAAGAAAGTGACGTAAATAGCACTCTTCTAATACGAACTCTTCAATTGCACACCACCGCATGTGGAAGAACTATCTGTTCACAGAATGGTCAAATGTAAGGTCAAGAGTGACGTTTTAGCTTCGTGCTTTATCAATTGAACTTAAACGCGAATTGACTTTCCTCTATTGGCGTAAATTTAACTCCCCAAATTTATCCCATGTCTTGCGTTCGCTTGCATTTTTCAGAGGTTACTTTTTTTGGCCTCAATTGGTTTGCAATATATTTAGCAATTCTTTTATTGTAAATGGTTTGTTCATTTTAAAGGATGCAATATAGTTGTTTTTGTAGTATTTCAAAAAAATCCATACCTCGGTGAATTTATACCATGCAAAATAATTTAAAATTTTACGAGTTAAGGTGAACATTTTTTTCTGAAAAAAGATTGCACTCTCTTAGCGTTAGAATACATCACATTGAACTGTCCGCTAAACAAAAAAATGTGATCGATACTAGACTTTTACCAATAATTAGTTTTCTTCACATGACTCATCCCCTGACTCATTCATATACTGGCCATCCTGTTGCAACAGAAAAATTTTGATCTTTTTAGCATATAAAATATCCGGCCAACGATTTCATAAAACTTTTTTTTTCTTTTTTTTTGTCTTTTTATGGCTTATTAGGTTTCAGCTTAATTTAAATTGACTTAGTGGCCGCTTACTGCGTCGTTTAATTACTGCGACATTTTTCGGGTTAAAAACTTGGTGGATTGAACCACTAAATTCACTAGTATCTTGGTTCATAACGATTTCAAACTTCTATGCGCTCCCAGCCAATTTAGCATGGAGGTAACGAATATGCTGTGAACTACAATAGTCCCGCGCGCGATTCTGACCAGAACCAGTTTTTTTCCAAACGGGAAGTTTTCTTTTTCAAATAAAGTTGTCGGCCATTTTTTTGTCTGCTTATCCGTTGTCGGCTTAGTTCTCTAATCTTGGAATAGTTTCTTTTGCTGCGCGCATTTTGCCCTTTAGTTGATTTTACTGTTTGATTTACTTCAAGAAAATGAAATTTGAAATTAGTTTTTCGACTCCTTGATTGCTTTGAGTGTGCTTAAAGACGGGTCTACTAATACAAATCATAACTAGGAGCTTTTTCCGGATGTTTTATGGATCCGTCCTGAAAAGTCGCTTCAAATAGTGTTTGCTGAAATTTATTTCTTAAAATATTTTCACAGTGTTTTAGAATTATTTACAATTGAAAGGCAAGCAAGCAATGATTAAACACCTTTTTATAAAAGCATTATTTGAAAGATATAAATTTTTTCATTCGAAAGAAAGCAGAAATGGCACGCTCTGCGAAAATTGAGCTGCGTTTTGTTAGAGTATAGAAAGAATTATCAACAAAAATGCACGCTGTGAGAAACGAGAAGCTAGAGGTGTGTTTTGACAGAATACCTTTGACAATAAACACTTAATTAATTATTTTGAGCATCAATTGAATGATTTAAATGTAATCTGTTTGAGCAAGATTTGATCGGTTTAGCACTAAGTTAAGTTTCAAGGGGAATCAAATTAAACTCAATCTAAGAGAAATTCGATGCTTCATCACAATTTTATAGTCAACTCCTCCAATTTGAGAAGTTATGCAATCATTTATAATAACCTCCGATGCAATATCACGTTGGCCTTAAATAGAAGTCTTTAGTCGTTAGATGTAAAAAGAGTTACTGAGAGTTGGAGCCTCGGCTCTTTTTCCTTTTCCCCCACCTGCAACGTTTTACAAGTAAAGTTACTGTTCACGTTGTCCGATCATTATGAAAATTGACATGCGGACTAATTAGGATGTACCAAACACATTTAGTCTTCATATTTAACCTTGTAAAACCAATCGTTACGACATAAAAAGTGATGGTCGTGGGAGGTGGGGGGGGGGGGGGATGGGGGAAGGAAAAAGATCCGAAGCCTCGAACTCCGAGAAGATGAGGCAAAAACAGAATTGAAAAAATAAGTATCATATTTTATCATTTATAAAGTATCAATTTTTCATCAAGTATGGGGAAAATACACTTTAAAAACAGTTTGAGTTACGACCAAACATTTTGAGAGGCATCGAATTGCGGTGATAATGAGACACCTTTTATGAATGGAGAAAATAATTGCTTTTAGTTTTCAAAGTTTCAGTGATTAGTCATCACAAAGTGAAGTAAAATTGATATCAAAAATATTAGCACCTCTGTGTGGATAAATTTCTTCTAGATTAACAAATTCCTCCTGTGTTAGCTCGTTGGGAAATTTTTGTGCAAGGTGAGGACTTGGTGTATACTCTATAAGTTGCTGGTGTGGTAGTGTTGTTAGCACCTGCACCTTTCGATTTTTCTTCTGAACTTGAAATTTATGTCTACGAATCCTCGGGCCTCTTAATCTGTCTCGCAGTTCCAAATTATCTTGCCCAATTCGTTCAAACTCAAGCAAAAATTTTAGCAAAATGTTGGTGTTAGAGTTTGATAATGATGATGATAAACTTGTCGAGTTCGAATCTGGTTGCTCAGATTGAACTAAATCATCGCGTTCATTCAACAAAATGGTGTATATAATAAAAACTCTGCAGTAAACTGTAGCTCTGGACACAACCGTGTAAAAATCACGCATGATCTCATTAAACAAGAATTCTTGTCGTTTCCATGGTTGTCGTAACCCAAAAAGAATCGCGACTGAAGAGAACTCAGTTGATGAAATATCAGATCTTGACACAAATTTATAACGCTCCAACAAATCCAAAGGGAAAAAATTGGTCAAATTGGCAAATATCCAACGCGTGCTGATACCTTTTATTTTGTTCTTTTTTTTCTTCTTGCTCTACTAAATCTTCCAGCCAAGTTGAAAACGTTATTGGTTTACCCATTGCCTCCAAAATTTGATGTTCAAACTCTTTCTTTTTGTGGAAAGTGATAACATCTATGGTTACACGTGGACCATGAATGAAATGACCTCGCTCCTGAGGTTCATATTTGACTTTTGAAGAATCTTTCAAAATACCAAGAATTGACTGAAGAGTGTCCGAGACATCTGCTGTGTTGCGAAAATTCCTTCGTAAAGCTCTGGCATCGTCGAAAAATGTAAAAGCAGACCAGTAATCAAAATCAAGACTACAAGAATCTGACTGTGTGGCATTAAACGCGGCATGCTTTCTGATCGAGCGCGATTTGGCATAAGGATGTTCTTTGAAAATAATTTGATAACCCATCTCCCGTACATCGTCAAAAAAGAACTCGGTATTACTTCGCCAAAATACCGTATGAGAAGAATCGCCAAGATACTTTTTGATTGCCTACATTGAGACAGAGAAAAAATGTTCCTGAATTCTGATTGAAATCTATTCATTTTTTTATCTTCAAAAAAATCTTAAGGTTAATCCTCGATTGAAGAAAATTGCACATCAATGCACAAAGAAAAGCAGGCTTAAAACAAGAAAAAAAAGCAAATCGAGAAATATTAAATTTAAAAACGCAAAAATGGAAGAATCCAACAAAGGCAGGTACTTTCTTTTACTAAAAAAAAGTATTGAGAAAATTTTATCGATAAGCACGGCTTGTTAAATTATCAGCTTTTAACAGAAAAATCAACTGTTAGAAATAAATTAACCAAAAATTTGGAGAATATCTCAAAGTGAAAGCATGGTGTAGCTAGATCATCAGTATTATTGATTCCAGTTCGATTACAGATTTGTTGACGCTGGTTGATCTAATTTTCCTTTGATGCAGTATCAAATCTCGATCACCTCGGATATAGCATTATAGCGTTGCGCATAGAATTTTCCTGAGACAGTTTCAATGCAAAAATCTATCTGACTAGCAGCTGAAATATTCCACATGCTGCAAATCTATCGACCATTATCAGCAGCTGTATTTAGAAGTTTTCGACGAGGTTTTAGAATGAGTGGTTTGCTCAACGAAGCAAAGCTTTATTTTTAAAAAAGTTTAGGGAGCTACAAACTTTGATGAATCAATTGTTCAGCCCATTTTATTGTGAGTTCTATGAGAGGCGAAGCTTTAGTCAAGGTAAATTTGAAACAACGGATCTTCAATCCGCATTTTTCTCTAACAAAGCCTGATATTTATTTGGACAAAATGAAAAAAAAATCCAGCTTTCTCAGATATACTAAAACAGAAACATGACTATAACATATCATGATTGTGATAGCTGTTGGCTTAACTCAAGTATTATAAAACAGAATAAGTAAAACGTTTTAATTCAGACTGCTAACTTGTCTTATTTTAGATCTGATATCATGACTGTCTTTTCATGTCTCTCTCTCAACAGCAATGTCCTAACTGACTATTGCGTTTGGCCTGCATGAACGGCCTTGAATAATAATAACAATACATATCAGAATAATTAATAGCACTATTCTCCAAGGTTACTGTGGCAGCAGTACTACACGGTACCACATTCCCCTGACGACAACAAAATTTTGTATAATACTTTATAAAATTTTATAAATAATACGAGTTGTTCAAAGTTTACAGAAAATTGTTCTCTTTTTCTTTAGTCTTTTGTTATTTTCTTCAATACTTCTTCTTTGCTTCTTGCGGCGTTCCATGATCCCGCCTCGTCCAGTGATGTAGCACCAAACTTTCTCTTGAAGAGGTGTCTCTCTAGCCTGTCAAACGTGTTGTTTTCCGACGTTTCTTTGTTGTTTATGTTCAACTTCGCTAGTCGCAATCTGTAGGCCTCAAGTGCTGCCAAGTTCAACTCAGTGACATCATCCTCACAACCAATCAGTTTTATCGAGTGTGATACGGGACTGTCATACCTCTCCGGTCCCTGGTTTTTTGTTTGTATATTACTCCGTCTGACTGTCGTGGTGTCTTCCTCTTTTTCGGATTCATCCGCAAATCCTGGAGTGGAATAATCTACCGGGTCCATTTGTTGTGACAATATTTTTACTGCTTCTTTTTGGACTCCTCGGGTCAACACTTGATTTGTTATTTCCTCCCATTCTTGAGATGTCATGTTATTGTTCTGAAATGTGTCCAGAATTTCTTTTTCACTTGTCTGTTGTGTGATTTTCTTGGTAGTAGGAGCTTCCTTCGGTGCCGACGACTCTATACATACTGCCTCGTTACTCGTATCACGTTTCTTAGTAACTGTTTTGGCAGCTTTTGTCGTTCCTGATTCTTGTATTTTGCCCCTTGTCGGTTTTGTGTTCTGGACTACCGGTCCTGCTCTGTTCGGTTTTCCCCGTTTACCTCCTAAGTTAAGGCCTCCGCCGGTCCTTGTGTCTCTTGATGTGACTACGCTCGGTGAGTTTTGGAACTTTTCTTTTAGCTGACTATCTTCTAGATTTTCGTCTCTCAGCCCCCGGTCTTTCGCGTCGTGTTCTTCGGCAGAATCGCTGTCTTCCTCTTCTGGTAGTGTTCCTGTTTTCTGCCGTTTACTTCTCGGTTCCTCTCCGGTTGGGCTCCTCTTCTTCTCTGAATTATATGCTTTGGGCTGTGTTGACAGTTTAGATCGTGCAATGTCGCTCTTTCTATATACTGCAACCGCAGCCGTTTTGATGGTCGATGGTGTCTCTGATACTATCTTGGATTTCAAGGGTATTGTCAGGGCCTTCCCGCTTTTCCTTTGTTCGTGTTTCCGAAGGAAACTTCCAGACAAATCCTCCTTTGATGTGGTTTGTTTGTCTTCAATGAATCCACGTTCCCATGAGTATAGAAGTTCTTTCTCAGTTCGGGATTTATCGTACTGGTTTCATCTACGACCCGGCATAATTCACTGTCTGAGAGGTCCCGTCTGGTGGCATTCCACCTAGCGTTTGCCTCTAGAAGTTGTTTGAGTTCTTTAGCTCTGGCCCTATCTTTTGCCATCGCCGTGTCGTGTCGAAACAAAGGGCTTGTATCCCTGCTATTTCGTCCTTTGCGAATGATTTTAACATTCTCCCTCGACTGATCTATTCGCCTTTTCAGCTGTGATGCTGTTAGTGCCGATCTCTCCAAGTGTTCTTTATCTAAACGATCAGAATCCATCAAAAATTTGTCCCTTACAATCTTAAATTCCGTTTTCGGTAATCGGCTAAAGAGTGCTTCGAACGGGGACACTTTTATTGATTTCTGTTTATTCCATCTTAGGTCCCTAATTATTGTACTCAAACATAATTTAATCGATTGTACTTTCTCGTCGAGTAGCATTACCCCCAATCTTCTTTTAATGGTTTGTATCGTTCGTTCGACTAAGCCGCATCCTCGGTGATCCCCGACTGGACAGAATTTTTGTGCGATGTTATTTTCGGTGCAAAATTTTTTCATAGCTTTCCCTTTGAACCCAGAAAATTGGTCCGTTTTTAATTGATTCCGGAATTCCATGGGTGTCGATGTAAGTACGGAGAAATTTTATTGTTGATTTTCCCCCTGTAGATTTCGTTACTTTGAATGATGGAAATTTTGAGTATCTATCAATAGCAACTAATAAGTATATCTTCTTCCCCTTATGATCTTCAAGTGGGCCCGCATAATCTAATTGTAGTTCTTGACCTGGCTGTGACAACAGTGGGAGTGGTTTAGCCGAATTATTTGGAATTAAATATTTAGCGTTCTTACCATAGCGAGTACAGCTTCTACATTCTTCGGCCATATTGACTATGTCTTTATGCATATGCGGCCACCACAGGTAAATTGAGACCCCCAACATTGCTTCCTGTCCGGGATGACCTTGGTGAAGTCGTCGGAGCACTGCTTGTCTCAACTTTTCGGGCACGGCCAAACGATTGTCCACTAGAAGGCAATCGTCTACCACCGACATCTGGTGCCACAGAGGATTGGTGTAGGGCCCCATGAGCTCGAAACCATGTCTGTCATTTCGTTCCACTACTCTTCTTAGCCGGTCCATCCAGGTATCTTCTGACACTAATTCTGCGAGTAGACTTTTGTCAAATAATTTATTGAGTGAAAGGGGGTTTTCTGTCTCCATTAATTGTTCCCCCCGTTTGTACTCGGATTTTCTTGAATTGTGTCTTGTTTTCTGTGGTGTGATTACACAAGTCTCTGTTCCTGAACTGTAATCCCGGTCGTCACTATCCAGAGTTAAATCGACTTCGACGATTTGTCCCACTTCGGCTTCGTCTCCGGATGTGGATAGTCCTGGTGGTTTCGGGCTTTGTATCCCCGAGTTAGCCTCTAACTCCATTGCTGCAAAGGGGGGTTCTGTACTCCTTCCTGAGCCAACCAGTTCCCAGAATGAGACTAATTTTGATTGAGCTGTTGAAACAGTTGAAGTTGATGGTCCTCTTTTTCCTGGGCTGACTGTTTGAGCAGTTGACGTTGATTGTCCTCTTTGTGTGTTTGGCAAATACCACCTCGCCTGTGGTATTTGTTCCAAGTCCGAATCCTCTGATTCTGATATGTGTGGTCGTATCATCCTAGTTCTGTGAAACGTTGTTGTCACTTCTTCTCTCAAGGTATTGTTGTTATTTATCTCCTGGATCCTGACCATCTTTTTTTCTTTTCCGCTTTTTTCCAATTCGCCTGAGTGCATTTTTCTTGATTTCTGATTTAAAAAGTTCCTGGTTTTTTCTAATGACTGAACCGACTGTATCCGCTGACGATTTTGAGATATTTTGATTTTTGGATTTTCACGCTTTTCTCGTTGAAACGAACGCGAATCTTCATTTCTTTCGTTCCGGTCGTGCTTTGTCCGTTTTGGACCGTTTTGGTTGCTATAGCAATGGGTAGATGACGTGTTCTTATTCGACACATTTTGATCAAATCTAGAATATTCTAGAACGTTTTCGTTCCGGTCGAGCCTATCCTGATCATTCAATCGACTGTTTAAACAGTCGAGAGCTTTATGGAAACTTTCGATTGATGTAACTACGAATTTCTCATCCAATACTGACTCCGGCCAAGGCTCCCCCTTTGGATTTTGAGAAAGATAATCTACTATACCCATATCTTTTCCTGGTAAATGAACAACCTTAAATTGGTAGGGTAATAGTCTGTCTACCCATCTAGTTAATCTAGATTGGTAAGTTTTATTTGATTTATTTTCATCCAAAGCAGAGACCAGCGCTTTGTGGTCTGTAGCGATTACGAATTCCTTACCTAATAAATAGTGTTTAAATTGGTCAACCGACCATACGACTGCAAGCAGTTCAAGCTCATTTGTGGAATATTTTTTTTCTTGTGTGTTTAGGTACCTGGAAGCGAAGTATTTTGAGTTTCTTTTTCTCATTTTCTTCGCGTAATAGTGGTCTCAATTTTTCTGTTAGCGTAGCCGCATTTGGGATGAACTTGGCCAAATGGTTTATACTACCCAGAAATGATCTAAGTTGTTTCAGTGATGTTGGCGGGCTAAGTTTTAGTATCGCTTCTGTTTTTGTGATTTTAGGAGAGATTCCATCCGACGATAACTTATGCCCCAACCAATTCACCTCCTGTTGATAAATTCACATTTCGACAGTTTTAGTGCTAAATTCTCTTTATCTAGCTTTTTTAGGACATTCATAATCAATTCTTCATGTTCTTGTTCACTCCCTTTTGATACAATGAGTATATCATCAAGAAAACAGAACGTGTTTTCCGCATGATTTAATGTTCTGTCCATAGCTTTTTGGAACTCTGCTGGCATTTCTGCCAAACCATGAAATCCTGTCAGGAATCTGTACGTACCAGTGGATTGCCCACCTATGATGTTGATATTGCATTGTTTCGCTGTCTCTGCAGTCAGCTTTAGTTGACTGTACGCGTACTTCAAATCTAATACTGAGAAATACAGTTTCCCGTTTGTGTTTGCTGTGACAATTTGGCTCACACCGTCTATCAATTCGTCCACATTTGGCATTTGATACTTGTTTTTAAACAACTGTCTTTTGATGGGTTTAGCGTCTAGCGCCAACTTTATGGAATCATCTTTTTTCACTGTTATTACAATAGGTGCTATAAAACAATCACTAGTGCATTTGTCTAATCGTTCTATATGCCCTTCTTTTAACAATTTTTTCATTTCCTCGTACACTTTCTCTTGTATGTGTATCGGAATGCGTCTCCTCTTTTCTTGTAAAGGGCAGAGTGGGTATTTGAACTTTGTGCTAACCACATGGTTTTTTGAACACCCTTGACGATCAAAAAGATTCTTAAATATACTGTAAAACTTGTTTTCCAACCTTCTGACTGTTCGCACAGTAAGACATCAAACCTCGTCTTTTCTTTTGGTGCCAACTTCTGTGTTGTGTGTATTCCCACTTTGCTCTGTAAATCCAGCCCCAAAAAACACCGTCTGCGTCTTTCTGTGATTAAGAACGATGCTCCCACCACTTCCCACCCCGCCGAACGGATGTTCGTGGTGATTGCACCCAGTATGTTAATCGGCTGTTTGTTATAGTCTACAAATTTTGTAGTCAGATTGAGATTTTCCCGTGGGATGAACTTGGTTTTTTTCGAAGATTCTAGGATCGTCTTTGCAGTCGCCCAGCTCAAGAAAGATACTGGACTACCCGTATCGATAGTCATATTTATGATCTGATGGTCGACTCTCACCAGAGCCTTTAGTGATCTCATTTGTTTCGATCGAGTTTTCCGTCTGATGTCAACCTTCTGTACATCCTTTCTGTACTTGTCGGTTTCTTTGTTTTTATTCGATTGCTGTTTTATATATTCATCAATTGCTTCCAGCGAAGATAGTTCTGATTCGACAGACATAATTTTGTACTCCGCACACGATTCGAATGACTGAATCAAATTACACTCTTCATCTGAGCTTGATGATTTTTCTGCAATCTCATTCACTTGTTGTGATTTACCATTTTTGCGAAGTGGTTCGGTTTAGAACAATTCTTACATGTCTTACCCATGGCCGGGCATTTCTTCAGATGTCCTTCTCCGAATATTCGACCACATCGGGTACACGTCTTTGAATCTGCATAACTTCTCCCCTCCTTTCTGTCTGTAAATTTCTTTCTATACCCACTGTTTGCTTGTCTTCTTCCGCTAGCATTTTTGTTACCGATACTCATTATGGGTTCTTGTTTTATCTTCGCCGCCCCATTTACCTGAACTGTACTTGCAGTTGTTGCATTAGTTTTCTGAAACGCCTGTGTTGTCTGTTTACTTTGTTCAAACTTTAACGCTCTTTTCAGTACTTCTTCTGGTGAAAATCTTTCAAATGTCAATGTGTCTTGTAATACCACATTTTTCATTTTCGAGATGAATAGGTCCCGCACTAATTGATCCTCCAGTGTTCCTAGCTCAGCTTTTGCTGCTTGGCCAGTTAGTGCTGCATGAAATGCCTCGAGTGTTTTCCCAGTTTCCTGTGATCGATTGAATAGTTTGTAACGTTCATATGTAACACTCTGTGACTTATCAAATGACACTTTCGCCAATGCCACCATCTCTCGAAATTTTAACTTTGACACTTCCACTTGGGGGTTCTTCTGTACCCAACGCCAAGAATAGTCTGGAAGCGACTCTTTTCTGTACCTCGTTGTAGTATACGTTGTGACCAACCTTTGGACCTCTAGCTCTTCTTTCTTCATTTTCCAAGTTAATTTTATCCCTAGCTAGTTGATCTCTGGCTTCTCTATCAGCAATCGCCTGTGGATTTTCGTGTTCCCTTGGAGTTTCGGGTCTTGGTAACTGTTCTAACAGAACTTCCTTTGGTTCTTGTAACAAAAGTTCCGGGTCCACGCTCTCCTTCACGGTCACTGCCAAGAAAAATTGATCTAGCCATATCCTAAAATTCCAGGGAGGGTCAGAGTTCGCGGTTGTCCAAAATACTGGAATCCCCATGTCCGTTTTGTTGTCTTGGGACAGGAATCCTGCTGGCTGCGCCATGTGATAGCTGTTGACTTAACTCAAGTATTATAAAACAGAATAAGTAAAACGTTTTAATTTAGACTGCTAACTTGTCTTATTTTAGATCTGAGATCATGACTATCTTTTCATGTCTCTCTCTCAACAGCAATGTCCTAACTGACTATTGCGTTTGGCCTGCATGAACGGCCGTGAATAATAATAAAAATACATAACAGAATAATTAATAGCACTATTCTCCAAGGTTACTGTGGCAGCAGTACTACACGGTACCACAATGATAAACATCAAATAAGATATTTAAGAAATCACGAAACATCATTTCTACGTGAGAGGTGGTAACGAAGAAAAATACTTCAGTGCACATGATACTGATTTAGGATCATGCGTTGAATTTTCCATAATCAAAAAAACTATATCAGGAATAACCTAAATTTATATAAATAAGGAAAAACAACCAAAGTGTAAAATGGGAATGAAGAAGATATAAATCGTTTTCTGACCGATATATGCGATCGTTTTTTTGCAAGGATCATCAATAAACTAAATCCCCTCCCACCAGCGTCAGTGAGAAAAAACAGACCAATTTCATTCGAAGTTGCCGTTTGACTAAGACAACAACCCAACCCAATAAAAGAGTACCACTAATCACACTATGTTTTAGATACTAAACAAACCCTAGTCTCTTTTAGTAACTAAAAAGGCGAAGATGATATTGAAGTTTTTCGCTAGCTGACGAAATAGCAACATGCAAACAAAATCACGAACAAGTTTCAAAAGAAAAACTTGCTGAGCCCCTGCCACCCAAACCTAAAGATGACACAATAAATTTTCTCAAATTCTGAACAAACTAAACGCGGAAGCAAAACCAATAGATCTGAGCTCAGAAGTAATCCAGAAGGAACTAAAACTTGAACCAATTTTTTTAAAATTAAAACATACTATCCAAGAATAAAACATATTCCTAAAGAAAACAATTAAGATACGAGAAAAAGTTCACCGTAGACAATCCAAAGCCGTATCTTTATTTATGGCTAGTTTCAAATCTTTGCAGTGATAGGACATGCTTTTAAACTCGGAAATAAAAGCAAGCAAAATATTCGTGCAATGTCACCATTTTTGGTCAAAAAATTTAAATGGAAAACACTACTCATAGCAGGATGTCTTGACTGTCAAAAAGTCCAATAAGAACGTCAAGATCCCAGCGATGCACCTTGGCAAAAACCTGCAAACCTTGTACCTTTCCCATTCCAATAATACAAATTAACCATATTGGACCCATGAATCCATCATCAAACGAAAATAAACATTACTTAAAAAAAGTGTAAAAAACTTTACATTAAAAATACAAGTATTTCCAGTAACTTGAAACAATAACAACCAACAGCACGGCCCTTAATTTTTTTTTGATATCCTAAATTTTGAAGGACAAAAAAGTTCCGATACTAGCGTTCAATTAGCCCACAGAAACTACTTAAACGAAAAATTCCGTATTGATGACAACACAATCAAGTAAGGTAATGCTTATATTTATACAATAACAATAAAAAGGAACCTATGAAAAACTTATGCAAACAAGGAAAACGAATATAAGCTGACCGTTAAAACTGAATTGTTCTAAGACCATTCAATGTTTCCAAACAAATCTGTGGATAGACATTTTAGAAATAATCTCGTAAATCATCTAATTTCGAAAATGTATTGGTTTTTTGGAATATGTCAAAACGAAAAATTGTTCCTGCATATTTTTAGCAACTCACAACGACACATCAGGAAAGAATTTGTTTTTGTCGGTACGTTATTGTGTTTCCGTATGAGTCTCGCTAAAGTTTACCTACCCATTACCACTGTTAGGCAATACAAAAGAACAAAAAACATGCGGTCAATCAAATAGTATCTTGAAAAATTAGCACAGAAATCTTTTACACATCAGATACTACCATAGTCGTTTTCCAACAGTCTTTAGAAGCCTATGTGATAGCCTATGTGAACATATTGCTTAATTATTTCCGATTCGTTGCAACTACGGAATGTGCAAACATTCCTTCGTCGATCACAATATGGATATGATTACCTATGAATTTATTACACCCTCAAAGCCGCAAAAACAGCAAATTAACGAAGATAGCTACACTCGCGAAATAATTATTGAAATTGATGAAAGAACTCTTCACCACAGAATTGAAGGAAGGTCACTATAGCGACAATCTGAATTCATATAAGAATCGGTGACAAAATCAACACTACTCCTATGAACCATATAAGGAAAAAGGTAGTTAAACCCGAAAACAAACAAGTAAAAATTCCTATGCTATCTTATACCCATACTCAGCTCTCGAAGGTAGATGCAAAACGAACTTATAAAGCACCTATGCTTATACATTGAGCATGCCCGAAAAATGTATCGTCTTTATAAAATTTTGAAAAAAAAAATGGAAAACAATCAGTATTTCTCATAGTCTGGGACACCCTCAAAATCATATCGAGTGAGTGCGGTCGGATTGAGGCCTACTCGGGTGTCGAATTATTACAATTGGGTGTAGTTGTTTTTAAGTGTCGAGTGAGAGCGATTCAGTAGGAATTTATCTGACAAAAAGTAATCTTCAATCACACAGGGACTAGATTGGCGGCCTATATACAAATTCAGAGGACTTAATAAAAGATTGGAGCCTTACATACGGGATTGTAAGCGTGCAAAAATGTATCCCAGTTTGCAGATAAGAGATTTTGAGACCTAATCAGGTCTCAAGTGGATGCAAACAGACTGAGGTCTGTTCAGATGTCGAGTCAATACGATCGGTCTTAGGCCTAAATCAGGTTTTGAGTCAGTGCCATCGGACTGAGGCCTAATCAGGCAGGTAGCGAGTGAGTGCGAAACAGTGGAAACTTTTGTGATAATTTCCAGGTTTCAACTACACTGTTATCGGATCGACGGTCTATTTATAGAATCGAAGGCCTTCACTCGGGTTGACCAAAACTTCTTATCATACAAATTTCATATATGAGAAACTTCTTGTCATACAATTTCATACAATTCCATACGTACAGAAAATTGTATGAAAACTCTATGATAAGCATTTTTCCATATATGAAAATTGTATGGTAGGTGTTTTCCCATAAACCAAAAATTTTGATTTTTTCTTTCTGAATTTAGTTTCTGAAAAATTTTCGGTTGTGTTTGCAACCGCACACAAGTGACAAAGTCCTTGGTTACTCATAACACCAAAGGTTGGACGGTCTTGCATTTACAATGCGTAGAAAACGACCTGCATTTGGCTGTCTTTCACAATTAATATAACAAAAGTAACAAACTTTTCTTTTTTGGCAAAATTTTTTAATGATGATTATTTCAAATTTGTGAATTTTCAAATTATCAGACATTGATCAAGGCATATATTAACACCACATACACAAGAAATAGGAATTTTCAGCGTTTTTGAAAAAAAATTTAAGTGAAAAGAAATTAAACGCCAATTTTATCGTATCCAGGACTACGTTATGCACACAAAATATTAAATTTTGCATGCAAAAAATTTTTTTCGAAAAATGTTTGTTTGCGTACGAAAATCGATTTGCGGTTGAAAAAAAACATAAAATTTTTTGAGCCAAATTTGCAAAATTACTTGAAAAATTTTTTGTGTCGCCATCAAAAAAATGCCAGTCATACAATTTCCATATATGGGAATTGTATGATAAGCATTTTTTTCAAAAAACGAAAACCTCAGTTTTTTATCACCAGACTGTTTTATTAGAATCAAACAGCCACAGAAAAAAGTTTATACCAGTTTTCAACCATTTTTAGAAATTGTATGAAAATTGTATGACAAGCATTTTTCCACACACTTGATGTATGGAATTGTATGATAAGCATTTTCGGTGTATGGAGGTCAACCCGGGCATACAGAATTGGGGGCGTATAAACGTTATCAGAAGCCTACATAAAGGCATCACGAGTTAAGTTACAGTTCAGAGAATCTGCGAGTAATCCAGTTGTCAAGTATGTTTCTGTATTATATTGTCTAGATTCTCATGCAAGCACTAGCTATCAACCACCATCCACTGGTCTTTGCGCTGGTTTCTTTGGCACCAAATATCGTTAACGCAAACGTCCAGGGCCAGATTTTTCAATCTTCATTGTTTCGCAAGCGTGCATTAATTGTCCCACATCCTTAGCGCAGGTCTTCTGGAGTCATCCGGCAGCCTATCTTTTGATAACTTTGTATTTTCCTAACTACCGGGTGCTGAGTCAAATTCGTCCTAATTACTGGCTGCTATGACTGTGCCTATGGGAATTTATTTTAGTGATTCATCATTCGATATGACTTCGCAATCAGCTCATCAGAACGCCAATAGATATGTTTTTTCTTACCAACTTTCTTAGTCCTACTTTGAGCGAAATTGTGCCGCAAGCCAGTGTCGGTACCGTATGTTAAACTCACCAAACAGATCATCAAATTTAAAATGCTGCTAACCAATAGTTTTCTAACCCCGGTGTTTGTTCGTCGTTTAAAATAGGGTATAATATTTCCGATGGAGTACAGAAAAGTAACAACAAAAATTGTCTACCAGGATTGAAACTAAGTCACTTTGATGGTAAATTTTTGAATGGGAGCGAATTGTTTGAAAAAATTACATCGACGATTAAATCCGATTTTCTGACTGATTACAAGAAGTTAATGTACATCAAGACGCTCCTAATTGAAAAAGCCAGTGCTGCTATCAGCGCATGCAGTTGAATAGTGTATTAAACAACAAGGCAATTGCTACCCTGCAGAGGGAATATGACCAGGCTCATACTATCCTTCAGGCTCAATTAACTATGTTAGATTATTTTCCCTCATAATCAGCTGTATTGTTCAGAGAAGGTCACCGGTTTCTCTCCGGCTGTTTCTTAATTAATTGCAGTCTATGACTCTTCTAAACCCAAGCTATCAGAAAGCCTCCAAGCAACTTGCAAGAAAAAGTGTTGTAGAATGGATTACAGTGGATTCCTGATTCGAGTACCCAACCCCTTGAAACACGTAGTCACAAGGATATGTGGTACCATTCGACCGTTTTTCCGTTTTTTTTCGCGCTAATTTGAATCAGACTTGCTTAAGTATAACTGCTCATTGAAGCTTGCTTTGAGTTGGTTTCTCTAAGTTTTGAGTGATTGTCAGTTCCAGTGAGAATATACCAAAAAAAGAAACAAATTTAGCCGTTGAAGAAATAGTTTTTACGCTCATATGTTCACTGCGAGGTTGGAGTGGCCATATCAACAAAGGCCAGCGTACCCAAGACCGATCAATCTTTGTTTGAAGAAAAATACTCAAGGTAAAAAATGGGCCTAATTCTATTATTTAAGCAATCAATCTAATACGCTGTGTTAGGATGTGTATGTTTTTTCTCTGCCTCGTGGTCAAATAGCATCATAACTATTCGAGCTTTCGAGCCCGTTTTGAAATCGTGCAGAGAAATGCAGACGTTAATGCCAGTTAAATTTTGAAATTCGAGCAAAGCTCTTTCGACTGGTGTCTCGTAGTCAAACGAAATCAGTCCTTTCTCAGTCCTGTGGACATAGAAAGCTAAATTTTTTTTGTCTTGTAGGACAAATCTGAACAACTTCGCTAACAGCACTATCGTTTTTCCTGTTCCAGCAGCTCCCTTCAAGGGCAAAAACGTCTGGTTGTTGTCATTATCTTGAAAAGCTTCATATTGATCGCCGTGCAAGTAATCCAAATGCAATATATCATAGAATATGTTGATTTTGAACTCAGTATCATCTGGTTTCGGAAAAATGAAAGCAGGGTTGTCTTTCGTCTCTATTATGTCTTCATTGCTCATGTCTTCTTTCTGTTTTTGTTTGGTTCTCTCAAACGTGATTCGACCCTCTTTCAGTTGCTTGTCAATTTTGGCTATCCAACTGCCCAGTTCAAATTTAGCTCCTCCTGGAAGTTTTTGCTCTAATGGTCCCATGTCCCAAATGGCTATCAAAATTTCGTGAAGCATGTCTCTTGTGGTGAAATATACCATAACTTTTTCGTTCATTTGTTTTAGACTATTTGATAAATATTGTACAGTGCTGATTTAAATTATCCGGACAAAATGAAGAAAACTTGATTTTTCAAACGCGTTTTTCTCAATTTGGGCGAAGATTCGAGAAAAAGTGAACGGAAAAAAGTTGCTTAGAATTTTATCAGAATTAGTATGGTGCAATTTTTTCTCCGAAATTCTCAATCAAAATTTTACCTCAAAAACGGGTCATTTTGGCTTTTTCCATTAATCAAGAATTACGGTGAAACTAGTTTGTTAAGTGATGAGGAAAATACATCACAAGAAGCCTCTTACACAGCCCAACAAATTCCAGAAAGTAAAATCTCCAAAACCCTGTATAAGAGAAAATATTTTTGCTTGGTAGTCAAGAAACAGGATTTTTATCATATTAAACCCAAAATCTTTGCTTAAAAATAAAACTTAAACTGTTTATTCAATTTTTGGAGATTTAAACTTACTAGAACTTTGTTGGGCTGTGTAAGAAGCTTCTTGTGATAGATTTTGCTCATCATTTAACAAAATTCAGCGTAATTCTTGATTAATTGAAAAAACCAAATTGACCCATTTTTGGGGTAAAATTTCGGTTGAGAATTTTGGAGAAAAAATTGCACCAAACTAATTTCGATTTAATTCTAAGCAAATTTTGTCCTGTTCATTTTTTGTCGAATCTTAACCCAAACTGAGAAAAACGCATTTGAACATCCACTTCGCTAAGACTAATGAAAAAGTATAGAGTCTGTGGAAAATCAAAAAAATATTGAAAGGAATTAAGATAAACAAAAATTTTCAGATTTTGAGAAAAAATTCATTAGGCATTATCTAATTGGTTAATCCTAATGGTGTATTACGTGAAGGTTGTATAAAGATATGTTAGTAGTAGAAGAGTGAGGAGAGGTGGGGGGGGGGCTGGAGACGCCTTTGTTTTAAGATAGGGAATAGAGCATCCGGTCTCCAAGCTATGTACTAAGATAGGGAATAGATTTTCTATGTATTAAGATAGGTTATAGGATTTACCATAGGTTTGAGATAGTAAGATGGTAAGTTTCAGAAAAACAAAATTGGCGCCCGAATTTTTTGGAGCTCGAATTTGCCGATACTTGCATTTCTTAGCTAAGTTCTACGATTTGTGACATGTAACGGCTATCTTGTCTTACAAAACTTCGATATGGTAAGTTTCAGATGGTAAATTTCAGAAATTTATTTGAAAATTTTTAAAGTTTTACTTTTTATCTTGAGAAAAATTTTTTATCTTGAAAATTCGAAAAAAATGGATGCTAAATTTCACACGGTAATTTTCATAAAAAGTAAGTTTCGATTTAGAATATGGGTTCGTAAACTAATATATCACAGAATAGTTTTTTAAATCAAATAAATACTTATTTCATCGTATTTATATTCCCTCAGATTATCTTTTTCACATAAGTATCCCACGATCATATGAAAGATGCATTTTATCATTTCCCCATGGATTTAGTGAAACGTGAACTGCTTTCTTGAAAGATTAAAATTTTAAATTTTCATAAAAAATTAAAATGCATCCAATCAAAACTGCATGAACTTTTCATTGGAATTTAAACCAAACTATGTAAATTTTTTTAAGGTTCGACCAATCAGATGTTTTATCCAGTTCTCATTTTTACTCAGCATGTTTATTTATTATGTTTTATTTCTTGCTGCGATTGATTTTAGTTCTCTTTTATCGCTTTGTCTCTGATCTTTTGAAATTTCTTTAAAGTTTCTGAAATTTTTAAAAAATATATCATCCAAATGTGTCAATTGCTCTGCCCCGGTAAAAGTTTACACTGAGAAAGATATACTATCATAATCTTTTTGTGGTATTTTTGTATGATATTTTTTTTCGATCTTCTTAGCGCAAACTATTAAGAAGATTATACAATTTAATAGAAGTTGGTTACAACTTTCGTAACGTTATCTATTCTATCGTTAATTCTTTCAATTGGGGGACTACCACATCCCTATTCTATCATCATTCTCCGCGTTTTTCATCAAAAAGTTAGTTGTTATGATGTTTTCTGTGAAAGACTTTAAAAAAGTTTTCTCAATGATTAACCCAATTTTGTACACGAATGCTAAAATTGACTCAAAATGGGCTAATTTTTCTTGAAAGTATATTTGATTTTGGATGAATCTCAACAAAACCTTCATAACAGATGATTGCCCTCTGTTGCTTTTACAGCATAATTTTCAGAATTTGTCTGTAGAAATAATAGAATAATCTATGATTTAGGGTAATTCTTATTTTCTGCATAAAACATGTTTTGGCTATTGAACTCACTTTGCAAGAAAATTTAGTCAGAACTGGGGAATTAAGGAGGAAAGTAGTGTCAATTTAACGAACGATTAGCTGGCAGAGATAAAAGTAGAACTGATAACGTCTGATTATTCCTTTTACATGATTTATTCCAGTAAATTATTTAAGAAAAAATACAGCTTTTGAGATCATTAATTATGAATTTTCTTGCAAAATATTTAGTAAATCGCTTTTTATTCTTAATTTTTGCGAAAGTTTTTTCACGAACGTTCAAGTGAGAAAGAATCGATGCTAGTTCAAGCGTTTAGAAGCACATGTAAAAATTACGATTTTAAAGGTGTGTTTTTACGTTGAGTTTTTAAACTAAGAGCATCTCATTGGTTATAATCTGAAAAGCTTCGGAAATAGAAATACGCAAAGGAACCTAATTCCTAACTTCTAAATTATCTAAAGATTCTGAAGAACGCGTCTCAAAAAAACTGGTTCGAAACAAGAAATAAAGGTAGAAACTGTAACAATTATTTATTTTTCAGAACCAATAAGCAAAAACTCTATAGTTCTTCCTAATTTTCAAATTGAAGAAAATTCTAGCTAAGCAGAACAAAATCTTTTTTGAATGTCTAATTGAAAATTTTCATGATAAACTTCATATAGTTAGCATCTGCGTCTGCTAAAGTATCAGTTCGTTTAGAAATTTTCATCGAGCCCCATATCATTTTGTCTAAAAATCTTTCTACATCAATTTTTTTGACTTTTTATGTAAAATATTGTGATGTAAATCTTGAAAGCAAATTTTTTGGTTTATGACTCATGTATCATCTTCCAAAAGAAGTCGGAGTCAAGTTTACTTCACTCGAATTATCCTCAAAACATCTGAAATTTCATATAAATTTACCCATATCATCAAATAATAACAACTTTTTCAATAAATTACACATCTTTGAGACTAATTATTTCTGATTTTTTCTCAATATGTAACTTAAAAGCTAAACTTTACAAAACATATCTCAAACTACTAATTAATCAAATCAATTTTTTTTTTCTAAAATTAGTACTTTTTCAGTTTCTGCTTCATCTACTATCTTCCAACTTAATCCAATTTGAGCAAAACTTTACTTGAAAACTGAATTTTAGGTGGAAAAATGAACCATTTCAACAAAATTTTAAAAATCCGAAACAAAATTAAAACCATAAGTCCTTTGCTAAAAATCGTCAAAAGATTTTCTCAACCTGCTAATAGTATGTTGCTGTTTCAACTCTAAATTTCTATTTCGAAGTAAGCTTTTGGTCGAGAATGATGTATATTATTATCTTGAAATTTTCAAAAGTTAGCGAAAACATACATTTTTTTATCTTTTCGAGGTCAGTTATCAATTTTTTATGAACCAGAAGAAAACAATAACTGTTTCTAAATCAATCCCCATTATCTGATTAACACTGCACTACCCTATGAACACTTTTACAAGCACTAAACAAGGAAAACTTCAAAATGATAACTAGGCAAAACCTTTCAATTAATTGATGCTTTATAAATATCCAGTTTTTTTTACAATTTTTTAACAAATTTTTGTCCAACTATTAGCATATGTTATGCATTTTTACTACAGTTTATTGTTACCGAATCTCCGCAAGCTTGAACCAATTGAGTTCTTATTGTAGATTAAAGATTTTTGGGATTGATTTCCATTGAAATTTAAACGACAATTCGAACACGTTTGTTGGTGGTTTTATTGTCAATCAGAACCTTTGAGTAAAAATTGACAGATCAAGAAATAAAAAGAAAAAAATTAAGTTGAATTAAGATGGAAGAATGAATATGAAATTTTTACCAGAAATTTTTCAAATTTATTGCATAGACTTTTCAGATTCAGTAAAAAATATTTTTCATAGTCATTTATCCTATATTTTAATTGAAAAATAATAATTTTACGCTCTGTTGGACATAACTTAACATTATGCTGACGAGAAGAATGTTTCTTCTTGATATGATTAGTGAGTTTCCCGCCGCTATATGTGAAAAAGTTACAATTGGAACACTTTAAAACGCCACAGCGCTTACGATGTCTTGATGCGTGTAACCGAGTGTATTCTCTGCCACATTCAAGACATGCAACTCCTTCGTTTCTATTCAGTGATGGCATCTCAAGAAAGAACTTAAGAATAAATGAGAAATTTAGAATGTCCCAAACTTTTAGATAAAAAAATGAATGCCCTCAAAAAATGATTAAAGCGCAGAAAAACAGCAAGTTTCTTAACCAATTGTTTTTAACCATTTTAACAATTAAACAAGCTGAAACAAAAACCCTCCAATCTAACCATGGACTTTTCAAAAATTTAATGTCAACCAATCAGAAACGAGTATTCCTTCACAGGTAATGTTTGTGGTATTAACCAATCAGAATGAAAAATTCACAGATTTTGAAATAATTATATCTCAGAACAAGACGTCCCAATTAATCAATTTTATTGAAATTTTCCAACATATCTAACAAATGCATTTGACACCCAAGTCAGATAAATGAGATTTACTGACTGGTTCATATTATTTTTTTGATACTCAATTCAAATTTTGAAATTTCTGTCAAAATTTTTCTGATTGGTTCTATTTCTAACCAGTGAAAAGATATATTACCAAAATATACATTTTTTTTGTTTTCCTTTTGGTATATTGTGATATAAACAACCGGAAGATTTTAAAATTGGATAACTGATTAAAACATAATCTGACAAATCTAGATTTTGCGTTTGTATCAAACTCAAAGCAGTAATCAAAATGATGTGTTTATCTTCAACTTTTTTTTCATAGGCTCTTCCATTGTATTGTTTTTCATGATCGAACAAAATTGTTGATAAAATTGTTCATAAATTTGGCAGTACTCTTCTTTTCTGAAATCTCCTCTCCAGCATTTTAACAAAACTGTTGAATTTTCTGGGTTTCAAAACAAGTTAAAACTAATACAATCTTCATCAACGTCTTCTGTCCACCACTTTTGTAGTTATTTGTAGTAGTTATCTTAAAATCTGATGGATGTCCATTTCAGAAAAAGAAAATGCTTTTGATACAAACATGTTTCTTATTGAAATTAACAAAAAAAACTCGAAATGTTGTTTCACCTTAAACTTATTTTGTAATCACCATAAAAATTTTTTACCATATTTAGAGTATAATTTTATGGAAACTCTTGAAGTCAATCAAAACGTCAAATTATTCCAAAAAACAACCAATGAAATACTGAAACTCAAAAATTAATGATAAGGTTTTCAACTACAATCTTTTTCGTAATTTTGTTCAAACAATCAAAATTTACTTAAATTTAGATAAAACAGTGATTAAATAAGTTATTCTGTAATTTTTTTAAAAGAAATATAGGAAAATTAACTGATAATTGCTTATTGTTGTATGTCAATTTTGATTAAATTGTATGTGTTGTCTGACTTGTCCTCAGATATTATAGCTCTATTTGTACACTTCAGTGAGAAAAAATTTTTTGAGACAAGATTATCTCATTTGACAAGCATACAAACATCAAAAAGCATTAGGCATTACTGTGGCTTACAATTGTCAACAAAAACAAAGTCTCCCAAAATATGGGACAGTTTTTTGAATTCATTCAAAGTACACTTGACATACGCAACTTGTTTCATTGCTTCATTTTCTTTTGCAGTGAAGAGTCGAATCTGAAATTAGAGAGATGGGACTTGTGGGACTAGTGTCTTTTCTTGAGTACATTTTTAATATTGATGGGACTATTGTCTTTTCTTGAGTACATTCAATATAGATGGGACTAGTGTCTTTTCTTGAGTACATTTTTAAAAAGCTAACTAATCAGAAGAAGAGAAATGAGAGCAATGATTTTGAGGTTAATTGAAAACGGAAGTAAATGGTATGACTCATCATGATTTCCATATATGGAAGTAGTACCAAACATGTAATGTTTTGTATGACATTTCCGTATATATCGAAATCGCGAATGCGTTGTTTCTAATACTTAAATAAACAATTCTGAGCAAAAATCATTGTTCCAGATGGCTGCTGCTATGTGTCAAGCTCTTCCCAGCTTTCATTCAGATTTTAATGAAAAATCGCTATTTATTCCGTTTCCAGTGATCTTTACGAAACGTATATAGTTTTACATGAGTCTCTACACATGAGTCTTTAGCAAATACATAGTCTCTACCAACATCTCCTTATGTTCTTTGGAGAATTGTAAGTTCCATTTGGTTTTAATAGGAACATCTCTTAGCCAAATTTTTCAGAGATTAGATAAATATGTTAAAATAAATCAAGAAATTGACTGTCTTTACACTTTGTTCAAACACAGATTCTATTGAAGTATTATTACGTCAAGCGGAGAAAAACTCAATCAGCTTAGTCGAGCAAATCAACATAACTTAAGATGGAAAGGATCCGAAAAGATGCCTAGTATTGCAAAGAAACGACTAATTCGGAAAAAAATTAGGAGACAGTATTAATGTTCCGACCAGAAACTGGATTCCTCAAACTTTTGGTTCAGCGTTTCTGAATAGAATTCGAAAAGTTCAAAACTCAAAATATGAATCTAATTTGTTCAAGATTATTGATTGCTTTATTGATTGTCATGGTTCTGTGCATAGTGATTATGTAATCTTTGTGATAAAATAATCAATCGTCTTCAAATAGGCTCTAAACAGCTTACACTGATAAATCTTTAAAAACTAAGCTTTTGTCGTTTTTTAAAAGAAATATAGGAAAATTAACTGATAATTGCTTATTGTCGTATGTCAATTTTGATTAAATTGTATGTGTTGTCTGACTTGTCCTCGGATATTATAGCTCTATTTGTACACTTCAGTGAGAAAAAATTTTTTGAGACAAGATTATCTCATTTGACAAGCATACAAACATCAAAAAGCATTAGGCATTACTGTGGCTGACAATTGTCAACAAAAACAAAGTCTCCCAAAATATGGGACAGTTTTTTGAATTCATTCAAAGTACACTTGACATACGCAACTTGTTTCATTGCTTTATTTTCTTTTGCAGTGAAGAGTCGAATCTGAAATTAGAGAGATGGGACCTGTGGGACTAGTGTCTTTTCTTGAGTACATTTTTAATATTGATGGGACTATTGTCTTTTCTTGAGTACATTCAATATAGATGGGACTAGTGTCTTTTCTTGAGTACATTTTTAAAAAGCTAACTAATCAGAAGAAGAGAAATGAGAGCAATGATTTTGAGGTTAATTGAAAACGGAAGTAAATGGTATGACTCATCATGATTTCCATATATGGAAGTAGTACCAAACATGTAATGTTTTGTATGACATTTCCGTATATATCGAAATCGCGAATGCGTTGTTTCTAATACTTAAATAAACAATTCTGAGCAAAAATCATTGTTCCAGATGGCTGTTGCTATGTGTCAAGCTCTTCCCAGCTTTCATTCAGATTTTAATGAAAAATCGCTATTTATTCCGTTTCCAGTGATCTTTACGAAACGTATATAGTATTACATGAGTCTCTACACATGAGTCTTTAGCAAATACATAGTCTCTACCAACATCTCCTTATGTTCTTTGGAGAATTGCAAGTTCCATTTGGTTTTAATAGGAACATCTCTTAGCCAAATTTTTCAGAGATTAGATAAATATGTTAAAATAAATCAAGAAATTGACTGTCTTTACACTTTGTTCAAACACAGATTCTATTGAAGTATTATTACGTCAAGCGGAGAAAAACTCAATCAGCTTAGTCGAGCAAATCAACATAACTTAAGATGGAAAGGATCCGAAAAGATGCCTAGTATTGCAAAGAAACGACTAATTCGGAAAAAAATTAGGAGACAGTATTAATGTTCCGACCAGAAACTGGATTCCTCAAACTTTTGGTTCAGCGTTTCTGAATAGAATTCGAAAAGTTCAAAACTCAAAATATGAATCTAATTTGTTCAAGATTATTGATTGCTTTATTGATTGTCATGGTTCTGTGCATAGTGATTATGTAATCTTTGTGATAAAATAATCAATCGTCTTCAAATAGGCTCTAAACATTTTACACTGATAAATCTTTAAAAACTAAGCTTTTGTCGTTTTTTAAAAGAAATATAGGAAAATTAACTGATAATTGCTTATTGTCGTATGTCAATTTTGATTAAATTGTATGTGTTGTCTGACTTGTCCTCAGATATTATAGCTCTATTTGTACACTTCAGTGAGAAAAAATTTTTTGAGACAAGATTATCTCATTTGACAAGCATACAAACATCAAAAAGCATTAGGCATTACTGTGGCTGACAATTGTCAACAAAAACAAAGTCTCCCAAAATATGGGACAGTTTTTTGAATTCATTCAAAGTACACTTGACATACGCAACTTGTTTCATTGCTTTATTTTCTTTTGCAGTGAAGAGTCGAATCTGAAATTAGAGAGATGGGACTTGTGGGACTAGTGTCTTTTCTTGAGTACATTTTTAATATTGATGGGACTATTGTCTTTTCTGGAGTACATTCGATATAGATGGGACTAGTGTCTTTTCTTGAGTACATTTTTAAAAAGCTAACTAATCAGAAGAAGAGAAATGAGAGCAATGATTTTGAGGTTAATTGAAAACGGAAGTAAATGGTATGACTCATCATGATTTCCATATATGGAAGTAGTACCAAACATGTAATGTTTTGTATGACATTTCCGTATATATCGAAATCGCGAATGCGTTGTTTCTAATACTTAAATAAACAATTCTGAGCAAAAATCATTGTTCCAGATGGCTGCTGCTATGTGTCAAGCTCTTCCCAGCTTTCATTCAGATTTTAATGAAAAATCGCTATTTATTCCGTTTCCAGTGATCTTTACGAAACGTATATAGTATTACATGAGTCTCTACACATGAGTCTTTAGCAAATACATAGTCTCTACCAACATCTCCTTATGTTCTTTGGAGAATTGTAAGTTCCATTTGGTTTTAATAGGAACATCTCTTAGCCAAATTTTTCAGAGATTAGATAAATATGTTAAAATAAATCAAGAAATTCACTGTCTTTACACTTTGTTCAAACACAGATTCTATTGAAGTATTATTACGTCAAGCGGAGAAAAACTCAATCAGCTTAGTCGAGCAAATCAACATAACTTAAGATGGAAAGGATCCGAAAAGATGCCTAGTATTGCAAAGAAACGACTAATTCGGAAAAAAATTAGGAGACAGTATTAATGTTCCGACCAGAAACTGGATTCCTCAAACTTTTGGTTCAGCGTTTCTGAATAGAATTCGAAAAGTTCAAAACTCAAAATATGAATCTAATTTGTTCAAGATTATTGATTGCTTTATTGATTGTCATGGTTCTGTGCATAGTGATTATGTAATCTTTGTGATAAAATAATCAATCGTCTTCAAATAGGCTCTAAACAGCTTACACTGATAAATCTTTAAAAACTAAGCTTTTGTCGATGTCATTTTGTCGATCGGAACAATTTTTTTATTGCCTAAAAAGTCAAAAGTCACCTTCTTAGCTCTGTCGAGAATCATGTCAGACTCTTGAGCAGCTTTTCCAAAAGATTTTTTTTTGATATTTGAATAGTTTTTATAAGAACTGGTTTCTTTATTCCAGCTTAAAATTTTTCTAACATAAAAATCTATGTAGTTTTTAGCACGTTTGCAGAAATATTCTCAAAAGTTTTTGTATGATGTAGAATTTGAGATGATTTTCTTCACAAGTAAGCTAAATTATCATTAAATTTGTACAAGATGCAAAAGTTGTTTTCAATTTTTAACGAAAAGATTTTAAAAATTTTGCAAAATGTGAAAATCGTTTTGAGTGTATCACAAGTGCGCAAAAACATTTAAGATATTTTTGGGTAAAATAGATGTGTTTTCTCGGTTTTTCCAAAACTTTCTATTTTGTTGACTTGGACCGCTGTTCCTTATGTTAAAACTATGGTTTTCTTTTGTTTTTGATCCGTAGGCTTGCAAAAAGTACGTTTCTAGTCAATTAATTTTTGAACAATTGCAAGTACAAATTGTTAACACTGCAAGAAAAATTAACGATTTTTTAACAAGATGCTGAAAGTTTTTTGATTGTTTTCTACAAATTGCGAAAAATGTTATTGAACAGTTTGCAAAAAGTGTTTCACTTTTTTTACCACAATGCGAAAAGTGTTTCAATTTTTTTGACAAGAGGCGAAAAGTGTTTCACTTTTTTTAACAAGATGCGAAAAGGGTTTCACATTTTTTGACAAGAGGCGAAAAAAGTTTTAGTTTTTTTAACAAGATGCGAAAAGTGTTTCACTTTTTTTATTAAAATGCGAAAAAAATTTCGATTTTTTTTTTTTAATTTAAAAAGTGTTTCTTTTTATTTTGACAAGATGCGAAAAGTGTTTCAATTTTTTTGACAATATGTAAAAATTGTTTCAATCTTTTCCTACAACGTGCAAAAAGTGTTCCACTTTTTTCGACAAAGTGCTGAAATTGTTTCAACTTGTTTGGCAATATGCAAAAACAGTTGCAATTTTTTTCGACAAATTGGGAAACGTGTTCCTATTTGTTTGACAATATGAGGCAAGGCTGCGAAAAAAAAACCATCAGACATTTTTATTTGTCACCAGTTTTATAATGATTTTTTAGTTTTCTGTGATGGGTACTTGCGTTGTATGATGTTCGTTAAAATCCCTTTGCATCACTTCCACCATATGCCAGAATTGGATTAAGATGTCCATTCATGCCAGAAAAATCCAGAGACTGTTTCTTGCACTTGAATTTAACTAGATCAAGCAAAAATTTACAGAGTACATGAGGTTGCTGTTTTGCGCTGAGAATATCATTTTCAGCGATGAATTGAGTAAAAGATAAAGAGTAAAACAAGAAAGAGCTAAGAGAAGGGGTAGTTGACGGAAGACAAGTTGAAATTAAGATACTTAGCGCTGAGAGAGAAGGTAGTTGATGGTATTTCAGTTGAAAGTAAAGTGATTTTTCGTTAGGTGCGAAGGCTGCCTTCAACTCGAGTGTGTGGGTTTAACCAATCAGAATTGATTTTCCTTATTTTGATTGTAGTCGCATCCAATCAGATTTAAGCTTATATAAAAGTCGTGTCCAATCGGAAACAAAGTTCCAAATTAGATTTTTTTACGCATTGTCGTTTCCAAACATGAAAAAGTTCATTTTTGTTCTACTTGTCATATCCAATCAGACAAAAATTTTCCTTTTAAGGACTGAGATCTTCCAAATGAAAAAAATATATACAAAAGCATTTGCAAAAATTAATGACTAAAAGTTGTTTGCTGTAAAAGTAAGAAATAATGCCGATATAATGCCGAAGTAACAAAGAAAAAAATTAGAAACAAGAGCATTTCCATTATTTTTTTTATCAAGTTATTTCAATTTTTCGTACGTTATCAATGAGAAATTGCTGATATTTGAGTAGATAGTCAATTTCTTTGATTTTGATATAGTTTAAGAGGATAACTCAAAATTGATGAATTTTTAAAGCAAATTTCTGGAAATCTGATTCCAAACCTGATCAAGCAGGATTTTGAGCTTTGAAAATCCTTAACGAGTTGAAGGAATAAAGAACTTTGCTGGGTAGTTTTTACAAATTTTGGTATTGCGTAAGGAATAAAAAAAGTCTTTGATATTTCATCGTACGACTTTTTCATTAACTTTTTAATTAAAAAAATTGAAGCCTTTTTCCTAGTGAGGTCTAATTCACCGGTAAGCATAAAGCTTTGATACTCAAAACTTGGTTCAAGATTTAAATGTTTGATTGAGTAAGTTTCTCTTTAACTTTTCTAGAACTTGTTGGGCTGTGTAAGAAGCTTCTTGGGATCGATTTTCTTCATCATTTAACAAAACACTTACAGCGTATTTCTTGATTCATTGAAAATTGGAAAAACCAAATTGACCCATTTTTGGGGTAAAATTTTGATTGAGAATTTTGGAGAAAAAATTGCACCAAACTATTTTTGATTTATTTCTAAGCAACTTTTGTCCTGTTCACTTTTTGTCGAATCTTAACCCAAACTGAGAAAAACGCGTTTGAACCTTCAATTTTGTTTCGTTTTGTCCTGATAATTTGTATCAGCACTGTGGACGATTGAACAATAATTATCGCGTCAAAGTTGAATACCTGATTAGTTTCCACATTTTTGTTCGCCACCACTCCGTGAAATCCAAGTTATCCCTGCATATTAGCGTAACGTGATCGGATTTCAAATGTGCTTGCTTTGCTTTTTGGACTTTATGCAACTTTTCATCCTAATCTGACACGTTTATCAAAGCAAAATGGTTCGATCCTTGTTCAATGAAGTATTCTTTCGAAATTTCAGTTTTCATACTATAAGCGACTGTTCCGACTTTTCGAATGAGAGCACCAGTTTTGTGGTTTGGGAATGCAACAAAGCGAAAAATGTTTTGAGTGAAATTTGGGTTAATTGTAGTAGCCACTTTTTCAATTAGTTGTTTTGCGACTTGAGATTGTTCAACGGCTTTCTTCAAATTATCACCTAGATTGTTTTCATTTGTAGGAGTTTTAACTTCAATCACTGCTATGAAGGTCTCTCCGAAGATAATAAAATCGTGTTCTTTCTCGTTTTCTTTTTCATCGTTTAAACTGTAATTATTATGGAGGTGCATTTTTTAACTAAATTTGATAGCTATCGATGCTTTGCTTTCTACTCGATAAAAAAAAATTATATTTGTTTCATTGCAGCCCGGGTTGACCAAAAATGCTTGTCATAAATTTTCATCTATGAAAAAACGCTGATTATACATTTTAATGCAATTCTATAGTTATAGAAAATGTTATGAAAACTCTAAGATAAGCTTTTTTTCATATATGAAAATTGAAGGACAAGCATTTTTTCATAAACTGAAAAAATGATTTTTCGTAAAATTTTCTTTTTCAAAATTTTTGGGTTGTATTCTTGACTGAGCACAAGTGATTAAAAAGATGGAATCATCAAAGAATTGATCGTCTGGCATTTACAATGAGTTATGAGCGACCTGAATTGTGTAAGAGTTCTCTTCTCAAATCATACTTTGAAAGCATGAAACAAATTGCAAAAAGATGATACAAAAATTTTTGTGTATCCAGGACTACGTTACGCAGAAAAAAATTGAAAATTGCATGCAAAAATTTTTTCAGAAGAATTTTGTTTGAGTTCAATGTTTGATTTGTGGTTGGCAAAAAAATTGGGGCAATGTCAATATTACATGGAAAAACTTGAGTTTACACCATCAAAAAAAAAGCTAGTCATTAAAATTTTATATATGGAAATTATATGATAACCATTTTTTCCAAAAAAAAATCATAGTTATTTTCATCACCAGAATAATTTATTTGGTTCAAAAAGCCGCAGAAACTAGCTCGAAATTTTTTCAATAATTTTTTGAAACTCTATGAAAATTGTATGAACAGCATTTTTCCATAGATTTGATGCATGGAATTGTTTGATCAGCTTTTTTGGTGTATGGAATTGTAAGATAAGCATTTTCGCTTTATGGAGTTCAATCCGGGAGCCTAGTAAAAGGCTCTTTTCCAGGATATAGACAACATGCTTTAATTTTATTATAAGTCAACTTTTTGGATCTTAAGGTTCGATGTGATAATCAGATATATTGTTCAAACTCCTCTAGGAATAAACGATTTTCCGTTCTACAACATAGTCAGTCTACTCATCTGAGACCTATGAGTTTCAAAATTGCTGAAATGATAATTTTTAAATAGTTTTTTTACCATGAGTTTCACATTTGTTTATTGATGATAATTTTTGTATAGTTTTTATTTACCCTAACTCGAATTGACACATGGATAGCTGAATGCAGTGCGAGTAGCCTTCAGTTTTTGACCAGTTTTCTCTATAAAAACCTGGAAATTAGGTTTTTCAAATCAGGGCTTTTTTGTTCAGAGGTGAGGTGAGAGCAGGGGTGTTCAAAAGATTATTGTATACAAGATTATTGTCAATAAATATATATCGATAATCTATTTTTTGGAGCTAAACATTACAATAATCTATTGTTGACTAACAATAATTGTGACTTGTTGCCTCGATTATTGTCTTGGGATTCGTAGCCAATGAATGTGGGCCTATTTACGGAAAGGAGTGACACATTCAACCAAAATAACGGCGTTTCAGATTGTTTGCATAAGCATAACTAACGAGTGCATCAAGTGCTGCCAGTTCACTTTTACAGCCATGCCTTTTACAACTTGCCTTTTACAGCTTCCCATCAGATTGTTTGCATAACTAACGAGTGCATCAAGTGCTGCCAGTTCACTTTTACAGCCATGCCTTTTACAACTAAGGAAGTTTGCGATCGGTATTTCAAACATGTGGGAGACGATATTTACAAATGCACAATTGGTGGATGCAGTGTTACCAGGAAAAAAGCACCAAGTGCAGGGTACCAAAACCTGTTTTCGCACGTTGCTGCCAAACACCCTAATTGCAAGTCAGATATGCAAAGTACCAGCTTGAGTATCTTTACAATTCCAGAAAAAGCTCGTAACATTTATGGTTGGCTGGAACTTATTGTTATGAATGGTGAACCTTTTAATTTGGTGGAAAACGAGTATCATCGGAAATATTCGAACCTTTCTAGTATTTGCAGAAATACTTTCATGAAGTATTTACAAGAACTCACAAAGACTGTTGAATTAAAAATCAAAGATGAGTTGCCGGAAAATTTTGGGCTTGTTTTTGATGGCTTTTAGACCGACCTTTTATTGGGTGTGCTTCCCAGCGATTCAATTTTGCAGTGAAAAAAACTTTGGCACCGAAAGAAGAATTATTTGTCAAAATTCAGACTCTTATGAAGGCTTTGCTCCAGATAAAGAAATCTGCCATTTTGAAAAGAAAAACGAAAATTCGCCCCGTTTTGAGGAATGTGACACGTTGGTCATCGACATTTACGATGGTTCAGCGTTATGTCGATTTGTTACCATTTATCGACAGGGAAGATGAAGATCTTGCACCCCTTTTACCAGGACCACAGGAAGACATTGAAATAAAAAATATCCTTCAAACGATGATTAAACTGGATTCTGTGACAAAAAAGTTACAGTGTGAAAAAGTCAATCTTTTTGATGTGCGAATTATTTTTGACAAAATTATGGAAGATTTCGAAGAAGTGGAACATTTTCTTGGAGCAGGAAATGGGACGCTGACCCACAACCCTGCGTTTGGAAAAGCGATCATTAAAACGATTGCTGGCGAGAATCTCACTTTTCTTGAGAAGTATGAAATTGACTCGTTCGTTAAGCAAGATGAAGCAGCAGAGAGTACCTCAAGCAGCAGCACCAGTTATGTTGACGAAATTATTGCATCAAAAAAAGCAAAAAAGATGATACATTTCGAATGGATACCCGCAACGTCGAACGTTTGCGAAAGGTTGTTTAGTCGAGCAAAAATGATTTTTGACGACTACCGTAAAAAACTCGAGCCTGTCAACCTTGAAGCGCAATTGTTCCTTTTTGTAACCAAGCAACTCTGGGATATTAAAATTGTATCCGATTTGGTTTGAAAAATAAAATTTTCAACAATAATCTTTTTTTGTTCGAAATATTCCAAAGATTATTTAGATTATTTATTTTGTCAGCTCAAAAATATCGATAATCTATTTTGAAACTGCAATGTAATCTATATCGATAACTGAACACCCCTGGGTGAGAGCACTCAAGAGAAGCTTAAATATCAACCTTGGCTAAATTTTTTTGCGGTTTTTTCACTGAAACTGAATACAAAATAAAGAAAAACACGTTTCTGTTTTTCAATTTGTTTTGCACTATTCTATCTTTCTGGCATTCTTATTTGCAACCCCTAGTTTGAAAATGCATTTTAGTAAATAGAAATTCGTAAAACAATAAGAGAATAAAATGCTGGATCCACTTCGCTAAGGCTAAAGAAAAGGTGTAGAATCTGTGGAGTATTAAAGTTTTGAATCGATTTAAAATAGCAAATCTTATGTTTTTGGCCAAAAAGGCGTTGCGAATTATCTGATTGGTAAATCATAATGGTATATTACGTTTAAGTTGTTAAAAGAAAAACAAGTATGTTTCTTGGTTTCATGCTAAGTCAATTATAAACGCTGTTTTGGTTTTTGCAGAGCAAAAAAAAATTCTTCAGGTTTCCCAAAAAATTTTAATAGTGATGTAATTTTTTGCAAACATTATAATTTTCAGTGATTTGACAATAGGATATTTAATAGAAGTTTTCTGCAAAAATACAATTGATAAAATTTGCCCTGGAATCCCCTAGAAGTTCCTCCAGTTAACACAAAAAAAGCAAATCGGGAGCTCAGTATTTTAATTTAGTCCAACCAACTGAAAATTTTTTTTGTGAAGTTTTAGGTCTTTGGCTAAACTGATGAAAACTTTTGATTCGCTCAAATTTCTTATCATGATTATCATCTTTGTTTTAAAATGGCGCGACATCGGAAGAATTTCAAGGCAGATTACTTAAGTTTGGGTGAAATGTAATTGGAAACATGTGATAGTGCGCTTTTATTTAACTTTGGACTCCTCCTTGTTTTTCAACTAATAGAGCTGGTTCTCAAGTGTGCGTAAGCAAAATCTTCAAATTATCGGAAATCGTTCGAAAAATTTTTCTTTTCATTGTTTGAGTCAAAGTTATAACTTTCGAATAAATGATGTAGACTGTCTACAGCTAATCCTAACAAAACTTTTCGATCAATGGCAAGGTGTGCTTGAATGAAAGAATTTTTGAACAATTTAACTCTTTCAGAATACAAAAAACATAAGCTCAAAGCAACGATTAAAACTGAGATTTGATTGACATGAATTTTAGAATTTTGCTATGAAACAATTTCTGGAGCGATATGCTTACAAATTACATGTTTTTGGATTTGACAGTGTTAGATATTACTTGAAATCAAACAATTTCTAGTCTCTCATTCGATCCATGATAAAGAGGAGGAACATTGATTAACAAACTGCAAACGTTTTTTTTCTTTCAAATTTGAAGACAACCATGTTCTCGATAATCTAAGCTTTCTAGAAGGAGAAACCATTTTGAATTCTTCTTTCAAGGTCTTAAAAGGTTGCGAAAAGAGAAGACTCTTTCCTTCTAGGTATTTTTACAGCAAGACAATTTTTGTTTTCCAGAAATGGGACGGCGTGAAGTTTTTTTATTTGTTAATTGAGAAGTCACAACCGCCTCGATAAAATCTATTTGAATATCAGAAACTGCGAACGAACGGCCGTAATTATCACGGAACACTTCAAATCAAAACTGTGCTTTAAATTGGTTGGGAGGACTACAAGACAAAAGACGGCTTGTAGGCCTACAAAGCCGACAATGATCATGTCTTATCACAAAGGATTCTAGCATTATAATTCTGCTCAAATCTTTAATATATAAATTAATTTGCGCAGACGAAAATAACTTTTGTGAAAATTACGCAAGGTATCTCTGTTGTACTTTCCATTGAATTCAAAGATATTGTGCTTTATGAGATCTTATTAGAAATTACAGAAGTATTTGCAAAGTAATGGTTGGAAATGATACAAACCAGTTACTAGTTCTAAAAGTCAAGATGTGCCAATAGGACAGTAACCGAGCGCAGCCGGAAAACATGGACAGTTAATGTGATTACATTACAGTAAAAACAAACTTGAAGCTTTGAATACTTTAATAATTTCTGTCGCCACGGAACAGCCCGTTTATCACGAAAAAAGATGAAAAAGAAGAATGACAAAAGATGTGAAACATTTTCAAAAATAGGTTCAAAGCCAAAAACTGGGGGACTGTAGTTAGAGGGAAACTTTTAAAACCAAAGACAAATCAAAATCACGGTAGAACTACTCATTTCCGAAAAAATATATATCTCTTTCGACAATTTTTTTAGCAAACCGAAAATTGGATTTTTTATTGATTTGTTTTTTCCACCAGAATGGAAAGTAAACTTGTTTCATTTTCCCCCAAAATCTAAATTCGTTAAAACATCGTCAAAACGGGCGGATTTCTCACTTCTCATTATTGTCAAATTCCTCACTACATTATGCAAAGCTGAGAAAAAGGAAGCTTTCGTGGAGTTAACCTCATACTATGATCCTAGAACACGAATAATAATTTTATGTAACGTCTTATGACTCTCAAGGTCATTGTTACTGTTAGCTGTAGGTCATTGTTGCTGCTAGCTTATTTTTACTTTTTTGGTTGGGGACAAAAAACCAACTGACATACGGTAATTCGCAATGCCTGGTTTAAAAATCTGTTTCCAAAAGACTCTAACAAGAAGACGTTTCATGCAAAAGTTACGCAGGACTACGCGCTGGCAGACGGTAAGTCCAACATAAGCTAGTTCGAGACGATTGATTATACCTTGGCCCCGGATACATCGACCCAGGGCACCCTAACGAGAGCAAACCCGTATCAACCGAGGCACATGAAATCAGTCACATAAAATCAGTCGGATGACCAGAAAATAGGGTACAAAACTTTTCGACAAATTCAGGATCTGTTAAATTCAGGTCTTTACTTTAAAGATATTAGAGAGAAGGTTGTCAGGGAAACTTATCAAACAGTTCCCTTTTTCTCGGGGAAATTTAAAAGTAAATCTGACATCGCGATAAATTTAGATACTCAATCACGATCACCAGCAGCGCCTGGCACCACAGGGACTAGACCGAGAAGTACGGAGGTCAAGAATGGCGGAAAATTGGACTTCGATGCTGAAAAAACAGCTAAAAGCTACGACGGAATTGTCACAAACATTGGGCCAAATAAATGCAATCAAGGCAGCGCGGATAATCCGATGAATATCGATAGTTCATAGGAGGATTAAGGTCAACGGGGAGTCCCGTCGTGATCAGACTGATAGCCGAATTTGTTGTGAAGTACAGTGGAAAAAAAGAGCGAAGAAAGTCTAAGAAGAGCGAGTAGCAGACTAAACGATGGAAGAACGATCGAACCAGAAGGAAACGGATGATTCGGATAATACTGATGAGATGTTAGCCATCAGCATGACAGAAGACGACCAAAGGCAAATCCTGAAAGAGTTGGAAAATCTGTAGAGAGTAGGGTCGACAGCTTCAATTGACGACAGCGCAGCGGTTTCAGTTGGCAGAAAGAAGGTGGATCGATGTTAATAGCCTTTAGGCTAAAGAAACTGAAACGACTAGCAAGAAACTGAAACGACTAGCAAGAAACTGAAACTTGTTGAAAAATCAATGAGATGCACAAAAAAAGAGCTTGCTTTATTTTGAAAAGCAGTTCAGGCGCAGAGAGAGGTTCTTTTTATAAAACAGGACATTTTGCTAATAGGAAAACACGTCACAGAAGTTCATCTGTGTCAGTATAGTACTTAATCAAAGGGTCTGATAGATTCTGAAGAAGAATCTTCTATGGCGAAGTATCAGAAACTTTTCGATAAAGTAAGAAACCTAACATCAACCAACAGAGGCTTTACGACCGTAATTCATATGCTTGCTTCGAATGAGCAGAGTTAGCAACGAGCGCATAAAAAAATGTATTTCGCCCAAAGCGTACTATTCAAGTTGATATAAATCCAAAAAAAAATATGTTAAGATTGCGAGAAATTGTCTTAATCAAAAAATAAACTGATGCAGTAATATTTTTTTGTAAAAATAAAAACTGCAGTAATTTTATGAGATGATGTGGCTTACTTTTTTTTCTGAAATTGACTTGTTTCATCAAAGTTTCACAAGCGTTTGTATAACTTCAGCATTACTTTGAATAATCAAAACACTAGGTAAAACCTCAGTTCTCAAAAAATAGTCAAATCTTGCCATAATTAAAACGTTTGAGAAAAAACTGAAGAAAAAATTCGATGCCTATGCAAAACTCAAAAAATTTATCTTATAATGTCTTATCTAGTGAGCAAAAAATTCAAAGTATCGAATCATTCCACAAGCCACTGGTTCTTACCATAAAAAACTGCTATCTACATAACGCAAATCTAATAATTTCAGCAAAAGCGTGAAGTTTGGACACAACAACCAACGCCCAAAAAAAAAGAATTTTTTTCTCCAATTTTCTCGCTATGGTACAAAAATTAAATCCGAAGCAATTCTATAGTTTTCAGACTCTAAACCCTATCCTATTACAAAGCAAGGTGGACCCTGAAAACTATTTTATATCCTAACACATGGTAGGGTCGCTAAGCCTCCCCACACAACTTACTTCTCCTAATAATTTTGAATGCAAAAACACAACGTTTTTTTCATAGAACAATAAAAACTTTTCTGAGAAACTATTTCCCCGGATATCTTTCTTTGTATTCGTTTTTATGAGTTCTTTTGAAAGTCATGTTTTCTCGGAAATTATTAAAACAAATCATTTCAGAGATTAAGCGGTTAGAAAGTAAGAAAACTATCAATTTTGGTGATTCTGGTGGTAATGAACGAAAATAACTATTTAAAAACGAACTAAAACAAAATTGTTTACGTTTTTCAAGTACACTGATTCTAGCTATCAAATTTTTTTTATGTCTGAATTATATCGAGACACAAGAATTTTTTTTCAAGCTTAAATCTATAATTTTTCCAAAAGATTGCACCTCCAAATTTTAAACTGATGGGCTGTATATGCGAAAGAGTGTAGACAGATCAGTTTTTCCTCTAGCTCTTCAAGTGCTCGGTAAATTATCACTTCGCCTTCGTACTGGTCCCGCTGTATAATTTCGTCCCTAATTTTCGCTGGTATTTTAGGATCGGGAGATCGCTCTTTCGCTTTTTGCTTCGACATTTTCTCTTTACCTTGTGCTTTTGGTCCTTTAAGCTTTGAGTTCCTAACTACCTCCTTTTCTAATTCATCAGGATAGACGTCAATTCGTGTTTGGTTTGGAACCGGAGGGAGCATAATTGACTCAAAGGGATAACGGGAAAACTTGCAATATTTTTTGCGTCTTGACTTACCTCTTTTAATGTACTTTTTTTGCTCACTCGTTAACCTTAGAGGTCTTATTGTTGTGTTGCCATCGGTGGATGTATCTGCTTGCTCACCAGATGTTCCTGCTGTTTCAAAAAATATTCCTACTTGCTCACCAGATGTTCCTGCTGTTTCAAAAAATATTCCTACTTGCTCAGAAGATGTTGCTGCCGGTTCAGAAGATGTTGCTGCCGGATCAGAAGATGTTGCTGCCGATTCAGAAGATGTTGCTGCCGGATCAGAAGATGTTCCTGTCGGTTCAGAGGATGGCATTGGCCTTTCCCTGGTATCCATTGACCAATAGTTCTTGGGGAAACAAAAAAGCTGACAAAAAAGGGACTAGTGGCACTGAAGTATTTCTCTGTTTTGTAATTCAATTTTAGAAATTTGTGGGAAAAATGAATTGAGGTAAACAGAAACAAAGGTTTAAACGTTTTGCACGCTCATTTTGCGAGTGGTGATAAAACAAAAACTATGTGTTATAGTTTACAGTATATATTTTGTTTTACAGCATTGAGTTCTGTACCATAACAAACCAGACAAATTAAGCTCAACAAAAAAGCCTCTCAAGAAAAGTCCAGTTTCAAGTTTTGGCTCGCACTCTATTGAAAAACGAGATTAAAATGTTTTAAGACTGGTCCAGATAACCAAAGCAGAGCATGACGTCAATTAATATTAGTGACTCAGCTAACTTCACTGCACATTGTGAGGCATGCTTTTTATTCTGAGTCAACTTCGAAACAATGATTTATTTTTGTAGAAAAATTGATAAAAAAGCGTTTTGATGCAAGTTAACTCTCGGTTATTTCTGTTGTGGCAACGAAAAAAATTGCTAGCCTTCTTTTCATAGTAAATTTTTTTTCTGTATTCCTCAATGCTTTGATTTAGCTGCCTCTAAATTTGAAGAACAACCGTTAGTTTTTGAAATGAAGCAACTAATTTTTGACAGGGTAGTTTTTTGTTGCAATATTTGTAAAATTTGTCAATGGGGAGAGTTCTGTAATTACTCCGAGACATTTTTTGATTCAATTCGGGCCAATTCTTTTAAGTTAAATGAAACTTTTCGATAAACTAATTTCGATCTATTGCAATTTCAACACTTCAATTGTTTATTTTGGTTTCTCAAAATGCATTTTTTTCAAATCATTCATAGTTATAGCGCCCAAATAGACAGCGCCCAAATAGAGAATTTCAAGTTCTTTTAGTTTTTCTAAATTAAGTTTTTTTATGAAAAAACCAAAAAAAAAATATGAAAAAATTGCCATATCTCGGATATCAAAAAACTTGAGCATTCATCATTGGTGAGCAGACTTTCAACTCGTGAAAATATTCTGAGAGCACATCACTAGCATGCATACTTTCAAATTCTTCTTGTTTGTTTTTAAACTAAGTTTTTAGAGCAAAAAAAATCGCCAATTCTCTGAAAATTTGAGCAGTCACTTTTCAAGTTACGTTTTGCAATTCCTGAGAGCAAACTGACAGCATGGGATTGATTTTTCAAATTCTTTTACATTTTCTTAATCAAAGTTTTTTTTATAACAGAAATGAAAAATCCTAAACATCGCCATATCTCCGAAACTGAAATGATTTGAGCAATCAGTTTTGGAAGCAAGTCTCGAAGCACCTGAAAGTATTCTGGAACCCCTCGAATCTTGCAACCCCTCAAATTTCATTCGTTTAAAACAGGATTGCAAAAATCAAATTTTGTTAAACGTGAAATCAGTTTTTTGAAAAATTTTGAAAAAATCAGTATATCTCGCAAGCTTAAAAAAATTGGGCATTCATTTTTTGATGCCAAGTTCGCAACATCTGAGAAAAAGCTGGCAGCACTCCGTCATAAGGTTGTTGAAATCAAATTGGGTGAATTAAAAGCCGAAACAAAAAAATGCCCTCATACAATGTATAGATGGCTGAATATCACCTTTAAACTGCCCTATACTGCACTACCTTTCTCCTCCCCTCCAATGCTGGCACCATATACACAGACTTAAATTGTACCTTTCAAGTAGCCTAGCACTCATAAAGAGGAACACCGAAAAATTTCCTAAGTATTGCGATATACGATATAGCTCAAAAGTACAAACTTTCGTTCGTTTCAGAAAACTTAAACGTCAAACATATGGTATGGCTGGAACATGGGGGGAGATAGTGCCAGAATCATTCCATTACATAATAGATGATACACAATAGCACATTTTGCTTCATTGAAGGATATATTCCGCTCTATGTCTTGATGAAACAATTCTTCTCGTCTTAACTTGATGACTACTCCGCTAAACCTTGCAATAGATATTAAATTTGTATATATTAACAAATATAGCTGGTTACTGTGCAATTAGCACAGAACGTTCTGACCATAGTCTTTTAAAAAACTACAAGATAAAGCTTTTTTCAAGTTAATTTTTCTATGTTGGGAGATAAAAAGAGTCTGATGTAAACCATATTTTAGGCATATTTTCCAATTTTTTTTGAAGTTTTTGGTTCCGAGATTGGAGCTACAAAACTCCAACAATTAATTTTACTTTCTTCAAGTTAAATTTTTAGGTCTTAAAATTTAAATTTCTCCTAATTAAGCTATTGTAAGCCTGCTCGCTTGCTTTGAAAAATTTCAAACCGAATTGACAACTAAAAGGGGCTTTAATATGACATATCACTCAACCCAGTCCAACGATTGTGGTAGCTGGTTTTGCGGTGAAAAAAAAAACGAAAAAACTAAAACACTTCAGAATACAAAGTCATCCCCATTTTCAATGGTCGGAACAACATTGCCGTTTCTCACATAAATAACAATACCTCCATTGCTTTGGTATTTAAGCATTTCTCTCTATCTCTCTCTCTCTCTCTCTCTCTCTCTTTGATGGAACTATCATGCCAACGTGAATCTTTGTTTCCGCATTCTTCGATTAGTGCTGAGTCAATCATTAAATATTTCATTTCTGGCGCAACTGATCTGGCAGTAAACAGAGGCGAAGTTGCACTTCGCATACACAAGCAAAAATATGACCGACAACGCTACTGGGAAAAACTGAATGATTAAATTTTTGAGTCTACATAATTTCTTAAGTGACGCACTCCAATTATGAGTCCACATAATTGCTAAGTGACGCAAGCCAATTATGACACATTAGCAGTACCAGTCAATTTGAAAATTACCAACTAACATGCCTCAATTTATAGAGCGGACGCATTTAAACTAGTATACGAAAAAACTCATTAAAAACATGCTACCCTGCTTGTGTTTGAACTCCCTTATTTTGCCGCATGTCTCCTTCCCTACCTCTACGCTACAGAACCATAACACCTTGAAGCTAAAGTGCTATTTGTAATACAATAGTGTGTGTTAATATCCTTAGCATTTGCTGTACTTAATTGCTGGTTATTGATCTTATGCATATACTGCAATAAAAGAGCACTTTCAAAAAGAGCACTAATATTTGCAACTTAGGATGGAAAGAAGGTGAGCTCGTAATATTACACAAGCTTTGCTTGAGTAAAAACGTTGAGCATATTAAACCAAAAAAATGAAAATGTTTTGCACACAGCAGTGAAAATGTTTTGCACACAAGAAATGTTCTATGTTATCAAAGACCAAATCTTCATGTAAGTTTTGAAAAAATTAATTACAAACGGATGTTCTGCTTCATTAGAAACATAACGTAAGTAACCCAGTTCAGTTTGGATTTCAACCAAAAAATCATGAGTGGACGCGCTTTTTAAATTGAACGACATGCAGCTGAAAACAAACACTATGACCGTTGAGTTAAAAAAAAACTTTCGTAACAGTGAATCATTCTAAAATCTTACTCGAAAATCGTGAACTGTTTGATCATGCGAATGAACAATCAACCATTGAAAATTGAACATAATTTAGAAAAAGTTCATTGCTGTTCTCCCTTTTTTTCTTATGTACGCAAACGTCTTCCTGAAAGTTGTAACATAAGCGAAGATGTGCTATTTGCCGGAGACAAAACAAACTTTTTTCGGGTAAAAATGAAAACCGTGACTTTGTAACTGTTATTAGAAAAACGCTCAAATGTATGGGCGAAAAAAAATTACAGTAAAATCGGATAAATACTTGTTTATGAATTTCGATTGAAAAAAATTCAACTACAAGAATGTGGATTCGAACCCTGACTTGTTGAGCATAAGCCATGTCGCCTTGCCTCCATCTTCTTTGAAGCAAAAATTTATTCTGGGCCATCAGACAGCAAACACTGTGTTTTAATAAAGATATAACTAGACATGGTAATGTAGTAAACACATTTTGCACTAATGTGTGGTTTCGTTGAAATAAGTGGACTGGTTCATTAATATTACTCTCGCCAACTAGCTTAGTTTTAAAAAACATTGACCTCATCAGAAGCAAAGTTGACCTTCACAGGCGACCTCCATTACGATACTAATGGAAATAATACACGCTAACTGAATGATAAGAACTTATGCGAGAGAAAAATAAACAGAAATAGACAGGAAACTATAACTGTATTATTTTCAAACGATTAACATATTGCACTATACTTGAATTTTCGCCAATTACATCACTTGCCTCGAGAAAAATGAATTTTTACCAAGTCCTAATTTTTTCAAGATATAGTTAGTTGCTTTTATTTGATTTTTGATGTGTTCATAAATTTAAGCATATTTCAGATTTAGAAGCTGGTGATGAGTTTTACTCGAAAACGTTTTATGCAATAAACAGTGGTTTTTTCAATATTTTCCAATTTTGTTTTCCAATATTCAATTAAGATTAGTTTGCTTTTTCTATGTAACTTACAAACATATCGGATATTAATCTGAGGTTTTGATAATAGTAAGATCATCCAACCATAAAATTCCAAAACTAGGTAAAGAAGCAACTCGCTTGCGAACTTCTTTCAAATTTCAAGCAAGCGTCTGTTTCAAAAACAGAACACAGTAATTTGAAACACAGGATACATAAAAAAGCACTTCATATATCTACAGATGTAACGTTCATCCCTTTGCTATTATATAGATAAATGATTACTATTTTTTAATCGATTTATACTTTTTCCGCAGATATGTCGAAAAGTCACTAGCACATCAATCCACCAGTTACAAAAATTCAAACAAGACTGCTCGTTTCAGGGCGAAGCGTTGCCTTTGAAAGTCTATGGAGCAGTAATATCATGAAAAAACTAAATATAATAAAATAAGGAATTTTTTTAATTTGAGATTTTTTGTGAAAATCATCCCCCCACATGCCATAGAAGTAAAAAAAGATAGATTTCTCTCTAAGAATCAACCATATATGTCAATTAAGCGTTCTTCAACCAAGTTAGAACGATTTCTAAAAAGGATTAAATCTCGACCTACGCGTTAATAGCGCGCAATATATCGCGCGTTAGTCATCCCAAATTGGCATTCTTTAAACACTCATAACTTTACGAAAAACGACCACCAGTGAAACATCTTTTCAAATCGAAGCTCAGAACAACAATACCTTTCGAATGATATTAAATGGCTAACTAAAAAATCGAAATTTGTCTGAAGAAAGAAAAACCACCCGAGCACAAATATTCCGTTACTTTCGTTACGAAAGTCAGAACAATTACATGCGTTACATAAGTCCGAACAATAACAGCACTGCTCAAAATTCTGCCAGGACGATACTTTCTCAACGCTATTCAAGAAGTTCAGATACATGAAGACACCTTATGAGGAAAAAGATGATATTCGCATGAGGATCAAAAAGTGCTGATTTAAATTATCCGGACAAAACAAACATAACTTAGAATTTCCAACGAGTTTTCCGTAATTTTGGTTAGATTATAGAAAAAGTGAAGAGAACAAAAGTTTCTTAGAAATTCACCAGAATTAATATGGTGCAATTTTCTCTCGGAAATTCTCAATCAAAACTTTACCCAATAATGGATCATTTTGGGTTTTTATAATTAATCAAGAATTACGCAGAAATTATTTAGTTAATAGATGAGCAAATAACATTGCAAGAAGCCTCTTACACATCACAACAAAGTTCTAGAAGGGTTAAATCTCCAAAAACCTGTATTTTTACTTTATAAAGCCCAAAATTTTTGCTTCAAAACAAATTTCAAACAATTCGCGCGAGTGTTTTGAAATTCAACCCTTCAAGAAATTTGTTGGGATGTGTAAGAGGTTTCTTATGATATAATTTTTTCATCTATTAACAAAGTAATTTCAGCGTAATTCTTGATTAAAAAAGGCAAATTGATCCATTTTTGGTATAAAATTTTTTTTGAAATTTGAAAAAACTGCACCATATTAATCTGGTGAAATTCTAAGCAACTTTTATTCTCTTCACTTTTTGTCTTATCTTGATTTGAGAAAAACGCGTTTGAAACTTCAAAATTTGTTCGTTTAGTCCGGTTAACTTAAATCAGCTCTGTATTCTGTTCACACTTGGAAAAAGCCAGCTTACTCATAAAGTTAGCAGAACACTTTTATGTTGCTGTTTCAGTTGGTCTCAAAAATTAAACTTGTATTGCTTTCAATTTTGCGAGCTGATACTTCCAACCAAATTTCCGCTTTTTCCAATTCGCAAATGCAACCAAAAAAATTGCATGTAGTTCTTAAGCAGGGTACAACAGCGGTTCGCCGTGATGAGCTGTACAGCTCGTATGTTAGTCCTATCCTTCGTGGATAAATAAATGATCTTAACCGGGTCAATCTCAAAGTTTGCAATTCCGAACGTTCATAAGTTAAGTTAATTTTGTCCCAAATTGAAAGCTCTCTTAAAGATGGCATGTTTTTAACATTTAAAACCAATTCTTTAACCGAATCAGAGGGTTTTTCGTGTACTTATGTCTTCAATTTTATCTATCTTACAACTTACGGGTTTCATCAAACGCATTTGCTTGATTGAAAAAAAATAAAAGATTATCAACAAAATAATGGCTGTCTCGTTTAATTATCAACAATCTCGTTTAATAATCATCATATCAACTAAACAAAACCAGTTTAAGTTACATCAAATCTTTGATCTCTAGATCTAGTAGCAAATGCACTTTCTTGTAATGATTTTTCAAAGTCTCCTTGTTTTTGAAACTTCCGTCGCATTTCAAACATTTGAAAACCACACTTTGAGGCAAATGTTTCTGTTCAATGTGTCGTTTCATATTTCCGATTTGAATTCCCGAATTGTACAAGCAAAACGAGCACTGGAAAGTTTTCTTGTTTGTAGCTGGGTTAAAAACTGTGCAAATCAGCGAGGTGACATCTTTTTTCTGATGTAATACTTCTATTGGTTGGGTTGCAACCACAGTTGAAGCAGTATTAATTACTTGGTTCGATAAATTTGGACGTTTTTGAACAGCTCCCGAACTATTCAAACGATTTTCTGTTTTCCGTCTCTTTGATTCTTTAATCAGGTATCTATCTTCACAAGACATTTGCTTTGCTTTGTAAATTGAACCACTTTCGGTTTCTTGAAAAATCAGATTACCAAAATGGATGAAATTTCCAAAAGACTGCTGTACGATTAGAGATTTTAACGGTAGTGTCCCATTGAATAATGTCTCAAAGCTTTCGACAAACTCGAAAGTTATTTCTAGGTTATCAGGTAACATCTGAAAGCTCAATAAACTTTAGTTGATGACAAACGAATACTGAGATTTTTACAATAATTGAAGCATATTACAACATCTAATGAAGATTCAACTTTAAGGGCTCGGATAGAAGCTTTGAGAACCCTGAAAGATGTTCATTTGATACACTTGCGATACAACAAATACATAGCATGACTAACTAAATGACAGAAAGCCAAGATGAAAGCCGTATAAAAATCATTTTCGGAAAAATAAGATCAGAAAATTGATAACCTAAAAATTTTCTGTCTTTGTCTTGACTTTTTTTAATGAAAAAAAAATCTTCAAAGAAAATATACCAAGAATAAAGACAAATGAATGTTAAATAAGCATCTAAATAAAACTTACATATCGATAACAAAGCCGACCATTTATGAGCAGACACGTTGCACCGTTTTTTTTTCTTAAAAAAACTTGAAAGCTGAAAAATTTATTATTGCCCAGGTTCACTAGGCCGCTAAGCCAACATTCTCTGAGCTAAAACCTTTCAAGCCAAAAAAAACTTAAACAAACTGAAAAACTAAAACAAAGTTACCGATTGAACAGTTCATATTTGGTTGACACTGTCAGCAGTAATATTTAGTGAAATGAGCCTAGTAATCCAATACCTTTCTTGATTTCGGGATTGAGTTTGCATTTCGCAAACTGAATGACTTCTTGGACTTGTTCACAGGATACTGTGGCCATCCATTTCCTACGGTGTTAAAGAGGCTATAAACATATGACAGTTAATGAACCAGTAACTGCTAAATCAACAGGTTCAAGAAATTTAAATAAGCTGGTTGCTGAGGCCTGCAACAAGTGAGTTTTTGGGGCATAATTGGTTCTTATGTTGAATGTTTAAGCTAAATGGACTTAGATTCAGGAGCTTGGCGTTTACCCGCGGGCTTATAAAATGCCATATATACAAAATAACAAAAACAAATTTACAATGACGCCAGATGCACAGAAAAAAGTTACCAGATTTGCATAGAACAGAAAAAACACACATAAGCAGTACCGGGACAGGCGGAGGGTGGAGTTCCCGTTTTGCAGGACAACTGACAGCTGTTGCATAAGATAGCAAACAGCTTGCCCGGGGTCGGCACAGGCAGAGCGCGCTGCTACCATCGAAGCAATGCGACGAATGGTTTTAGCGGCAATGGGCGATCACCCGCCAAGGGCCTCGACAGAGGGGCACAAACGAGATGCCAGCTTCTTCGCACGCGGAAAAGTACTTTGTGAACTTTCGCTCGTCGGATACTTCGAGGGCGTGACCGGCACTAGTTCCAGCACTCTGCAAAGTAGATGACTGCAGGGAACTAATGACTGTCATGTCCAGAGCGGCTGGACGACCTCGGGACCAACAGGGGAGATGAAACTATCCCGGGCGAGAAGTAGTGAGATTGGCTTTTTCTAAAACAGGGGGAGAGAGCTGCCTTAGCGGCGCTGCTGAAAACGACATCGCGCAGCCTGTCATGGCGCGATATGCGGTCTCCGTCGGATGCGCACGAGAAGGCCTGATTGCCAAACGTATCTAGAGTCCTGGAACATTTCGGGCACGTAGACCCGCTGTTGAGTAGGGGAACTCCGAGACCATAGCAAACCGAAACTCGGCTGCCGAAGGGTTAATTCTAGCGCCTTCAGGGGGACTGCCGAAAGCCAGTCACCACTGTTGGGGAGCGAACAGGAGAGCAGTCTGGCTCTGTCTCGGGGCGCAGAGGCGGAAGACGTGAGCTCGGACCAAGACTTGGAATTAAGTAGGCTTGAAAGTTTCATTTGTGCTTTGGGGGCCATTAAAAGAATGTCAGCATTGTCACTGAGAAACTCGAGGGAGGACGAACAACTCAACACGGTGGAGGGCACCGTGGTTTTGTGAAAAAATCCGGACAGAGAGATATTTGGTATCAATGTAGTATCCAAGGAAGGCCACTGGGGCGATCGAAGAAGAAATTGGACCAGTAATGGACTCGAGATATAAGTGAACGGCATTGTCAAACTGACCTGGACAGGTGCTAATGGAGAAGGAATCACAAGTCCGCATGCTGAATGTGATTTTGGGAAGAGCTGCGCAGCTTCTCAAAAGATGTAATTCCAACTGAGGATCTTCCAAGAGACGGATGGATTCCATAAGGTTTTCGCACTTTTCTACTCTTTTCGGGAACAGGGCTTGAATTAAAACGTCGTTAGTCGAAATGGCAGCGCCCAGGTTCTTCAAACTACTGCTACGAGCGGTAATGGCATTAGGCAGAGCACTAAAATCCAGGTTGGGGTTGGGGGACTAAGCTTCACACTTCTCAACGCTGACCTACAAGCCAACTTTAGCCATAGACGAAACCAAATGCGGAAAAACCTGAGCAAGAAGATTAACATCGCCGACAAGGGAACCATCGTCACGGTACCAGATGTTACACGCGAGATCAGGAAAGCCAAGATGAAAGCCGCAGAAAAACAATTTTCGGAAAAATGAAAAAAGATCGAAAAAGTGATAATCTTAAACTTTGTCTTGACTTTGTAATGAACAAAAACTGCTTCAAAGAAAATATACCAAGAATTAAGACAAATGAACGTTAAATAAGCATCTAAATAAAACGTACACAGCTATAACAAAGCCGACCATTTATGAGCAGAAACGTTGCGCCGTTGTTTTTTATTTTAAAAATGTTGAAAACAAAAATTTATGATTGCACCCCCAAACATTGAGATCAAACGTTTTTTCTCCTCAAACGACTCAAAAAGAAGCCGCTAAGCCATCATTCTCTGAGTTTAAACCTTTCAAGCCGAAAAAAAAACTTTAACAAATTGAAAAACTAAAACAAAGTTGCCGATTGATTAAACTATCTGAGTTCATATTTGGTTGACACTGTCAGTAGTAATCTTAGTGAAATGAGCCTAGTAATCCAATACCTTTCTTGATTTCGGGATTGAGTTTGCATTTCGCAAACTGAATGACTTCTTGGACTTGTTCACAGGATACTGTCGCCATCCATTTCCTACGGTGTTAAAGAGGCTATAAACATATGACAGTTAATGAACCAGTAACTGCTAAATCAACAGGTTCAAGAATTTAAATAAACTGGTTATTGAGGCCTGCAACAAGTGAGTTTTTGGGGCATAATTGGTTCTTATGTTGAATTTTTCAGCTAAATGGACTTAAATTCAGGAGCTGGCGTTTACACGCGGGCTTATAAAATGCCATAGATACAAAATAACAGAGACAAATTTACAATGACGCCAGATGCACAGAAAAACGTTACCAGATTTGCATAGAACAGAAAAAAAAACACTCATAAGCAGTACCGGGACAGGCGGAGGGTGGAGTTCCCTTTTTGCAGGACAACTGACAGCTGTTGCGTAAGATAGCAAACAGCTTGCCCGGGGTCGGCACAGGCAGAGCGCGCTGCTACCATCGAAGCAATGCGACGAATGGTTTTAGCGGCAATGGGCGACCACCCGCCAAGGGCCTCGACAGAGGGGCACAAACGAGATGCCAGCTTCTTCGCACGCGGAAAAGTACTTTGTGAACTTTCGCTCGTCGGATACTTCGAGGGCGTGACCGGCACTAGTTCCAGCACTCTGCAAAGTAGATGACTGCAGGGAACTAATGACTGTCATGTCCAGAGCGGCTGGACGACCTCGGGACCAACAGGGGAGATGAAACTATCCCGGGCGAGAAGTAGTGAGATTGGCTTTTTCTAAAACAGGGGGAGAGAGCTGCCTTAGCGGCGCTGCTGAAAACGACATCGCGCAGCCTGTCATGGCGCGATATGCGGTCTCCGTCGGATGCGCACGAGAAGGCCTGATTGCCAAACGTATCTAGAGTCCTGGAACATTTCGGGCACGTAGACCCGCTGTTGAGTAGGGGAACTCCGAGACCATAGCAAACTGCAAACCGAAACTCGGCTGCCGAAGGGTTAATTCTAGCGCCTTCAGGGGGACTGCCGAAAGCCAGTCACCACTGTTGGGGAGCGAACAGGAGAGCAGTCTGGCTCTGTCTCGGGGCGCAGAGGCGGAAGACGTGAGCTCGGACCAAGACTTGGAATTAAGTAGGCTTGAAAGTTTCATTTGTGCTTTGGGGGCCATTAAAAGAATGTCAGCATTGTCACTGAGAAACTCGAGGGAGGACGAACAACTCAACACGGTGGAGGGCACCGTGGTTTTGTGAAAAAATCCGGACAGAGAGATATTTGGTATCAATGTAGTATCCAAGGAAGGCCACTGGGGCGATCGAAGAAGAAATTGGACCAGTAATGGACTCGAGATATAAGTGAACGGCATTGTCAAACTGACCTGGACAGGTGCTAATGGAGAAGGAATCACAAGTCCGCATGCTGAATGTGATTTTGGGAAGAGCTGCGCAGCTTCTCAAAAGATGTAATTCCAACTGAGGATCTTCCAAGAGACGGATGGATTCCATAAGGTTTTCGCACTTTTCTACTCTTTTCGGGAACAGGGCTTGAATTAAAACGTCGTTAGTCGAAATGGCAGCGCCCAGGTTCTTCAAACTACTGCTACGAACGGTAATGGCATTAGGCAGAGCACTAAAATCCAGGTTGGGGTTGGGGGACTAAGCTTCACACTTCTCAACGCTGACCTACAAGCCAACTTTAGCCATAGACGAAACCAAATGCGGAAAAACCTGAGCAAGAAGATTAACATCGCCGACAAGGGAACCATCGTCACGGTACCAGATGTTACACGCGAGATCAGGAAAGCCAAGATGAAAGCCGCAGAAAAACAATTTTCGGAAAAATGAAAAAAGATCGAAAAAGTGATAATCTTAAACTTTGTCTTGACTTTGTAATGAACAAAAACTGCTTCAAAGAAAATATACCAAGAATTAAGACAAATGAACGTTAAATAAGCATCTAAATAAAACGTACACAGCTATAACAAAGCCGACCATTTATGAGCAGAAACGTTGCGCCGTTGTTTTTTATTTAAAAAATGTTGAAAACAAACATTTATGATTGCACCCCCAAACATTGAGATCAAACGTTTTTTCTCCTCAAACGACTCAAAAAGAAGCCGCTAAGCCATCATTCTCTGAGTTTAAACCTTTCAAACCGAAAAAAAAACTTTAACAAATTGAAAAACTAAAACAAAGTTGCCTATTGATTAAACTATCTGAGTTCATATTTGGTTGACACTGTCAGTAGTAATCTTAGTGAAATGAGCCTTGTACTCCAATATCTTTCTTGATTTCGGGATTGAGTTTGCTTTTTCGCAAACTGAATGACTTCTTGGACTTGTTCACAGGATACTGTCGCCATCCATTTCCTACGGTGTTAAAGAGGCTATAAACATATGACAGTTAATGAACCAGTAACTGCTAAATCAACAGGTTCAAGAAATTTAAATAAACTGGTTGCTGAGGCCTGCAACAAGTGAGTTTTTGGGGCATAATTGGTTCTTATGTTGAATATTTCAGCTAAATGGACTTAAATTCAGGAGCTGGCGTTTACACGCGGGCTTATAAAATGCCATAGATACAAAATAACAGAGACAAATTTACAATGACGCCAGATGCACAGAAAAACGTTACCAGATTTGCATAGAACAGAAAAAAAACACTCATAAGCAGTACCGGGACAGGCGGAGGGTGGAGTTCCCTTTTTGCAGGACAACTGACAGCTGTTGCGTAAGATAGCAAACAGCTTGACCGGGGTCGGCACAGGCAGAGCCCGCTGCTGCCATCGAAGCAATGCGACGAATGTTTTAGCGGCAATGGGCGACCACCCGCCTACGGCCTCGACAGAGAGGAGCACAAACGAGATGCCAGCTTCTTCGCTCGTCGGATACTTCGAGGGCGTGACCGCCACTAGTTCCAGCACTTTGCAAAGTAGATGACTGCAGGGAACTAATGACGGTCATGTCCAGAGCGGCTGGACGACCTCGGGACTAACAGGGGAGATGAAAGTATCCAGGGCGAGAGCGAGAAGTAGTGAGATTGGCTTTTTCTAAAACGGGGGAGAGAGCTGCCCAGTCTGTTGAAAACGACATCGCGCAGCCAAACGTATCTAGAGTCCTGGAACATTTCTGGCACGTAGACTCGTTACTGAGTAAGAGAACTCCGAGACGATAGCAAACTGCAAACCGAAACTCGGCTACCGAAGTGTTAACCCTAGCGCCTTCAGGGGGACTGCCGAAAGCCAGTCACCACTGTTGGGGAGCGAACAGGAGAGCAATCTGGCTCTGTCTCGGGACGTAGAGGCGGATGACGTGAGCTCGGACCAAGACTTGGAATCAAGTAGGCTTGAAAGCTTCATTTGTGCTCTGGGGGCCATTAAAAGAATGTCAGGGTTGTCACTGAGAAACTCGAGGGAAGACGAACAATTCAACACGGTGGACGGCACCGTGGTGTTGTAAAAGATCCGGTGAGAGAGATATTTGGTATCAATGTAGTACCCGAAGAAGGCCACTGGGGCGATCGAAGAAATTGGACCAGTAATGGACTCGAGATATAAGTGAACGGCATTGTCAAACTGATCTAAACAGGTGCTAATGGAGAAGGGATCACAAGTCCGCATGCTGAATGTGATTTTGGGAAGAGCTGCGCAGCTTCTCAAAAGATGTAATTCCAACTGAGGATCTTCCAAGAGACGGTAGGATTCCATAAGGTTTTCGCACTTTTCTACTCTTTTCAGGAACAGGGCTTGAATTAAGTCGTCGTTATTCGAAATGTCAGCGCCCAGGTTCTTCAAACCCCTGCTACGAACGGTAATGGCATTAGGAAGAGCACTAAAATCCAGGTTGGGGTTGGGAGACCAAGCTTCACACTTCTCAACGCTGACCTCCAAGCCGACTTTAGCCATAGACAAACCAAATGCGGAAAAACCTGAGCGAGAAGATTAACATCGCCGACAAGGGAAGCATCGTCAAGGTACCAGATGTTACACGCGAGATCAGGAAATTGGTTCTTAAGAGCTGCAATGATGGGATGAATAGTGATGGCAAACAAGAGAGGAGCGAGTGGGTCACCTTGCTGGACGCCACACGCGGATAGGACAAGGGAATTACCGAATTTCAGCCAGGATGGTTGGCTGTAGCAGAACTCGACCCACCGGAGAAGCTCTGGAAACTGGTCGGCAACCTACCGAAGAATAGCCGAGGGTGTTAAAGGCGTTTTTCAGCTCGACCTGGAGAATAGCCAAAGAAGTTGGGTCACCCACGGAAGCAACACTCCCGTTCAGCGCGTGAGAAACGGCTTCACAGCCACCAGGGACGCCCACTCCGACCTGAAGAGGAATGAGCAAAGAGGTGGCTTTCTGGCTAGAAAGACGACAAAGGCACTTGGCACAAAGTCTGTGCAAGATCTCACCAACTGCTATGGGTCTTATGCCACCATCTTTTTTCTTCAGCGCAAGAAGACTGGCTCCGCATAAGTAGGAAGCAATGGAGGTAGGAGCCTCACCTAGAGCAAGAAGATTGACGTCGAGAATGGCAGAGATGGCCTGATCACCGCAAGCGGGCGAAGGGCAAAGAAAAGCATTAGACAAGTGTGTGGCATAAAATTTGGAGACACCTGCAGCAGAGTCTTTTGGAAAACTCTTAACACAGTTGATGAATATGTCACGGGAAATGCTGCAAGGGATTAGATCTGGAGGAGGCACGGGAGACAGCACAGCAGTGACTGCAGGAGAATATTTTTCTTGCAGGACCGATAAAGCCGCGTCATCGTAGCACAAACTCTCTGGGCAGAGCGCGGCAATGGCTTTACGATAACTTCCTTCATGGCCAAGTTGCCTAGCACGTTTAACATCGACTCACCCGGACGGGAGGGGCTTAATGACGAGAGGCTTGACGGAAGAAGTGGCTTCAAACCATAACTGGGTAGCTTCGCCGTTAAGCCACCTGTTCAAAGTAAGCTGAACATTGTTTTCTTCGTATCGCAGATGCTTAGAAGCGCCGCGGGGAGGAGAACGCAAAACACACTCGCTGAGGATAAACTACTCAATCCAGTTGTCGGTAAGCGAAGGATTGTTCTTCACTTCTGCGTAAGTCGAAGAGACAACTCTGGCCCACAGATTGCGGCAGCTGACAGGAACGTGCTTTCTAGTTGGGATCGAAAACTTCTGTATGTCTGCCAAGGAAGGAAAGGGGCAGCTTGGTGGCAAGATTCCGGTGTCTGTGACTGGAGCCATCGCACTTCGAACCCTGATGCTTGTGGGACTTGACCAACCCCGAAGCACAGACTCTTACCTGCAACAGAGAAGAGGGGCACCCCATGCCGGGTTCGATAGCAGAAGCACCGTTAAAATCAACAGAAGCACCGTTAAAATCAACATTAGAAACAACATTAGAAAGATAGCACTGACAAAAATAGAGTTTGAAAGCAAAGCGTAGCTTGGCGGTGAGTCTATATTGAGAGCATCCATGTTCTGGGTGAGGCTAGTGTGCAGGATGGCTGCTTGAACGTCTATCGTGAGGTCCTCCATGCCTTGGGTAAAGCTGCTATGAGACTGAACTGGAGCTCGCTCCACTAGTAAACCCGTTGGTCGCTGATTGTTCCGCCAGAACACGCGCCCATCGTCTTGCACGCGAACGTGGCGAGGGGAAGACCATTGTTGGTTGCCAGGCTTCCACTCGACTAGGATCTGCGGGTCGTTTGCGTCCAGTACCCGGGTCACTGTTCGATCCTGTCAATCAGGTGGAATTTTCTTCCACGGGTCGTTTGAGCCAGACAACTAGAGACACCAAAACTGACTCAAAATACCGTGGACTTGGATGGGAGTGTCGACCCATGGTTATCACAATGTTTGGAGAGTGGAAACTGAATCAATCAGTAGAGTTGTCGCGGGCTCATCCCTATTTAATAAGTTAATCGCAACAATCAGGCTTAATTGTTTCAAATTTAAGCTAAATTGTATCAAATTATAATACAATCGATCAAATGAACATTCCAAGGGACTGTAAGCCTTATCAGGGTTTCATTGTATCTAACCTTGTTGTCAGGGATATTTGATTGTCTTCGTATGTTAGTTCTGATAAATTTGAAATGAATTTTTTGTCTTTCTATTTGTTTTATTTTTTCATGCTAATTTTTGTTACTGTAGATGTCTTTGAACATATTCGGGCTACAGGGCAGTCATCTGAAAGCCAAATGGTTTCGTAAGCTGCCCTCTCAGAGTTTTGAAATGTGTATATCTTTACTACTCGCGCTCGATTTAAATAAAGATATGAGCACAATTTCTACCAGGAAAACTTAAATGAAGTGAAAAGGTTTCGTATAAAAACACGTAAATTATTATAGCGATTTAGAAAAAGTACAATAACAATATAAAGGCTTTGAGGTTGGAAAAATCTATCTAATCGCTAAACTATCTCAAAAGACCAAGAGACAAACAACTTTACACAAGTGATCTTGCAACGCAGCAGTTTCTGATAAGCTAAGTTTCAAAACATTTCAAATACATTTTAATTATTTTCATGCTGAAATGTTTGCTATTCTGTTTTCGATAATTCTGTATATGGAGAAAAATATTAAGTGACTAACGATTTTTTCTAAATACCAATTAAAACATATACCACAAAACTGAAACCGATTTGCAAGATCAGTGCATCGATTAAAATGGGGTTACTCACAACGGATTGTCGACAGGTTTGTTTAAAGAACAAGTTAAGCAACTTAAAATATAATTAAAAAAACGATAAAAATCGACAGAACAAAGAAATGTGATGGACTTGATAAAGCAAAACCGAACAAAGCAGCGTAAAAGCTTCTGATTTGTGATGTATGAGAATTGATTAGCAGTTTAAATTCCAAAGTATTTGATTCTATTTCTATAACTTGATTCAAAACTTCATTTTCATTACACATGCCCCAACTGAGACGCTCCGAATTTTCGATTGTAATTTAATAGTGGGCAATAGTAATTTAATAGGGTTAATACTACTGTAATTTAATAGTGCTAATAATTAATTAAGCCTTCTTGGTTGCTAATTTAAATGTCCATTAGGCGCGATTTATCTGAAATCTTCAAATAGTCTAGGAAAGACCATGTTGTCTCATACATCACACTTATTTTAAAGTTCAAGTTTCGCTGTAAGGAGGCGGAGGTGAGTTCTGGGCAGGATTCGATTCTGCCCTGGAATTGCTGCGGCTTCCACTTTGATTCTCATTATCTTGTGATTCCTCGTAAGGTGGCGCATCTATCTCTGATTCATCTGGAACCGAAGGCATTCTGGTACTTCTCCGATGATAGCTCGGATCCAGAACAGTTTCTAAGTAGCTGGGTGGAGCAATCGGTGTCGTAGGAGCACTACTACATCCAGCACGTGATGGTTGCACGATTCGCATGCAGCTATTGTGCACGTTGTAATTGACGAAAAATCGTGAAGATGATTGCTGCAAGGAGTTATTAAAAGCACGATCGACGGCTATGTTATTCCCATTATTATTGGCAATGCAGCAATGGGAATGAGACCTACTTTCTCGGTTTACACCAACCGGATACCCTGACATTAATGACGACGCTGATCCAAAATTGCTTCGATGGGTGGGGTAATTATTTGGTCCACCGCTTGTATGACCGATTGCTACAGTTGTACCCACAGGTCGATATATCAATGGTGCAAAATTCACACCTCGAAAAGCGGAATCACAACGAAGCTTCCGAAAACGATGCACAAAAAAAGCAACCAAAATCAGAATTATCATGACAGTGCATAATGTTGCCATTAATGCGTAGTACGTAACAGCTCCTTGGATGTTTGAGGCGTCGTTTAAAATTGGCTCAGGAAACTTTGGTCCGCAATTTGTTTCACTTTCATCATCTCCATTTGGACAGTCGCGAATCCCGTTGCACATATGTTCAATCGGTACGCATCTGATAGATACTGTTTGCTGGTTTTCAATCGGTAGGCAGGTATAGACTTGATCAATGTTTGTATGTGTATTGCACGAGTACTCATTGCGCTTATACGTGATACTCATTTTCATTGAGCTGGAACCACTGTGAAAAGCTGCAGAATGTCGTTGCAAAACTGACTGATTGAACAGAAGGATGAAAAATATAGGATAGGTTAGTCGAAAAATCACAAACATTTCGATCACATTTTCAAAACCTTTTTTTTTCAAATCTAATCTGAAACAAAAATATACGAGCATCTAACCTTCGCCCGGAAGTACAAACCGACGGAAAACAGAGCTGGCTTATGAAAAACGACTATGTATACATGGCTAAAAGTTAAAAAATGTAACATTCGGCCAAATACTACACAGCGACGGAGCGTAGAAAAAGTACCTATTAACTACTGTCAAGCGTCCGTTACCTTCATTCTACTCGATTTTCACCGTCTTGACCTAGCCAGTTGTTTTTCTGGTCTGTTTAGGGCTAAGTAAAAAGTTACTATTTTTAGGCCATCAGTCGAACTACTTTTGATCAGCTTTTGTTTACATGCGAAGACAACATAGCTGAGTCTCTGATCCTCTGTAACATTCGCCCGGAAGATACATATCGACGGAAAATAAAACCAAGTCCTAAGACGACTGGCTTACGTCTAAACAGAGCTTTACATGCTTTTCACCGTCTCAACCAAGCCAGTACTTTCGGTGGTCTTTTCTAACATCGGGTCGACAAAAAACGTTACTGCTTTCGGGTTCGGTCAAAACACTCAAATTAACTTAATTATGTGCCATTCTGCCGGATGACACAGCACAACCTTCCCGCGACAGAAAAAAAAGTGACTAAAGGCCTTACGAACAGAAAAGTATTGCGACGGAGGGTCAGAATGTTCTGGAATTTTTATTTTTAAAATTTCGATTTGAAGGAGAACATTTCTGAGAAATAGAAAAAAGACGGCCATTTTGAATAAAATAGAAAAAGATAAGAACAACGATAGAAATTGTGACGAACAGTTGTATCCGAGACAGGAAAATTACGGAGCCTCTTATCGTGGCAATAACACACGATAAGGACCTTAGTGACGGATATTTGTGGAGACGGAGGCTTCAGTGGGGGGAAGAGAAATACCACGGAACCCTCCCGGGACACGAAATATAGGAGATAAGAGTGTTATCTCAAGAAAATCACGGGAGCGGAGGCTTGGTCCCCCAGAGACTGTTATATGTGAAGGGACTGTGTAAACTGACTATAACAGCTGCTGTAATGTCCTAGATCTGAATAAATACCGTTATTATTTAATATTTCAGAGTATGAGTAGATAGAGAAAGGAAAAGGGCAATCCATCTCCAATGGATTTGATATAAAACTGTCACACAAAAACATATAAAAATAGGTTGTTCGAGCCGTGTTTTTAATGACAATCACGTAGTCTGAGGATCCGAGACTCAGCTATGTGGTTGTGTTCGCATGCAAACGAAAGCTGATCAAAAGTCGTTTGACTGATGGCCTAAAAATGGTAACTTTTTACTTTGCCCTAGACAGACCAGAAAATCAACTGGCAAGGTCGAGACGGTGAAAAACGAGTGGAATTAAGGTAACTGACGCCTGCCAGTCGTCAATAGGTACTTTTTCTACGCTCCGTCGCTGTGTGATATTTGGGCGAATGTTACATAGACGTTTTTATGGCGCTCCTGGGTGGGCCTGTTAAAGGCATGAAACCATCATGATCAGCAAGCGTTTCAGCGACGTACCCTCCGCTCCGGGCGTATGCCCGAGTTAGAGGCCTTAATGACCGTTTTTGTACTAGGGGGAAGGTGCGTACCCCTCCGTCTAGTACGATTTAGCTTTTTAACTTAGTTAACACCGAAAATTCCGGGGGCCGGAGGGTTAGGTGGGAAGTCATGAACCCGCTTATCCCGAGGTCCCGGGACCAAAAACAATTAAAGAGAAAGCGTAAAACCAAACAAAAATAGCGTATAACCAAGAAAAAGCCAAAAATAAATTTATTTAAAAACAAAAAAGTACAAAAAACAGTAAAAAATCCAAAAAAGACCAAAAACAGTAAAAAACATAAAGTGACAGTTTATATGTTATTTCCGGACGAGATGTGATCTGACCTTCCTATTTGTTGTTGTTTCAGATTGATTTATATCTTTCTGATAGAAAGATTGTGTGTTTTGGTGAAGGGTTGGATACCCTCCCTCGAGTGTAATTTGAGTGTTTAAGCACGTTAATGGTGATTTTGCCGGTGACCGGAGGGTAGAGTGGCAGGCTGATCAACGTGTTCCACACTCAACAGGGACACCAAGGACAACATCCGCAACGACTGTTGGGTATCGTTGAAGCAATTTTAGTATCGTTCGGGTACTATTTCCTTAAAACTTAAGTGGTGGGGGGCTCGATTGGCGCGGTCCGATTGTACCCTCCATCGATTACAAATTTCCGAGTTAAGGGTCTTAATTCGGATATTTTGGTGCAAAGGAGGGTATAGTACTATTCATTAACGACTATTAATAGATTATTATCCTTATTATATATTACTTATCTCCTCAATTAGATCCAAAAAGCACCCAATTTTGTCGAAAATCATCGATTTTCGATCAAACTGTAGACCCCCAAATTTTTGGATATCCGAGCTTTTCCGAACAACAAAAAGCTTTCATATAGGGAGTAGCTACGTAGTTCGATCCCCCTAACTAAAGAAACTGCGTGAGAAAAGACTCAGTAGAAGTTGGAAAAATCCAGAATTTTTCGACCAAAATTTTGATAATTTTCTGCATTTTGTCAATCTGTTTTGGGGATCGAGTTTTTGAGTTTTTAGAGTTAGAGCAATAAAATTTTTTGCGTTAGGAGCGTGCTAGCATAACGTGCTCGGTTACTAGAGAAATTTTTGGGTAACCCTCCGAGTAGCTCCGTGGATAGAGCTAACGACTTAAGGTTTGGAAAAGGAAGGAATCGGAGGGTCCAAATTTGATAGTTTTTGGCCAAATTTTTGTTTCTAAACCAATTTTGGTCCGGTTTTTTGCATTATTCCAGTGCCGTACAGGGCTACTACGCTCATTTCAAGTATTTTTAGGCACTTTCGACCAGAATTGCGAAAAAAGTCTTTCAGATCCTATACAGGTGGTGAAAAAGGCCATTTTGACGAACGCGTTTTTGGCGATTTCTCAAAGACTAGTTATCCGATCGGGATAATTTTGGTACCATAAGTCGACGTTTTTGACCACTTTTCCGAATCGCAACCGTTTTTGGGTTGATTATTTCGGAAAAGTAAAATTTTTTAGAATTTGTTGGTTCGGAGGGTCCAAGTAACGGGCAACCCTCCGAGCGGCAGAAAATTTTATCAAAACATCTTTTTATTCAACTGGGAAAGTTGACCGTGTCAGCCAACCTAGTTTTAAGTCAGGTAGACCGCTTTCAGAGGCTTTACTGCGGTGATTTAACCCTTTTACTTGATTTTGGGAGAACCCTCCGAAGTGACCCTCCGGAGTCAGCTAAGCCCTTTAGCAACCCTCCTTAGTGGAAAATTTCCACGAGATCACCCTAAGAAGTTGAAACAGCTCCCCCTAGAACCCTTAGCCTATTTTGACGCTTTTTGAAGCTAGCAGGAGAACCTTCAAAGTGAGATCAGAAAATTTGAAAATTTTGGAGGTACCCTCCGAAGTGACCCTCCGGAGCGTATTAAGCATCTTATTGACCCTCCTTAGTAAATTTAGGGGGACCCTCCGAAGTAACTTGGGTAATTAAGATACCCTCCTAAGTAACTTGAGTGATTGAGGTACCCTCCGAGGTAACCCTCCAGAGTGTCTTAAACCTTCTAGCGACCCTCCTTGTAAGAGACTTGAGTAAACCTTCTGTGGCAATTTGGGAAACGGAAAATATCCATTTAATTAGGATCATATTAGGATATTAGGCGTGCTTATCAGGGTCATAAGAACCCATTCTGACCCGGAAATTCGTGATCAACTTTGGATTCTATATTGGGTGTATTAGAAGTACCCGAACAAGATTTTTTTTTGATTGTGATTTTGGTTGAGTGGTTGCCTTGAGCTACTTAATAGGAAAGTTCGGGCAATCCGGGAACAAATAAAGGAAGACCTCGGTGGGTGTATTAAGCAAATACACACCCACTTGAGAAGAAGAATTGTTCCCTACTCTCGTGCACTTGGAGCAGTCCGAGTGTGGGAGAGCTTTTTCATAGATTTGACGAATTTTCGACCAAGAGGTTGCCTTGAGCTACTTAGTAGGACAGCTCGGGCAATCGCAGGACACCTAAAAGAAGACCTCGGTGGGTGTATTAGGCAAATACACACCCACTTGAGAAGACTGTGTCCTGGGCTTCGTTCTTTCGGATCGTTCCGATTGGGGGGAGTCTTTTTCTTTAAGACTAAGTTTTATTTATCTATTTCTGAATCATCACTGCTTTTTATCAAAGATTGTTTAATTTTAACAAAGCAGTGACTTGACTAAATTGTGTAGTGATAAATTGATACTGACAAAAGGTCGCTGTCACCTGTAGGATATTCTTATCTGATTATCGATTGTGTTTTGTGTACCGATTATATCTTGTGGAAACTTAGTGTTACTGTTATATTATACAACCGGGTTGAGTTGGCATTATATCAACACTGGGTAGACCGTGTGTAACTTTAGCTGAGTCACTAGTTTAGTCGTGAGAGATCTAAGACACATTTTGATACTGACGGAGTTGAGTGGGCAGCGTTAAGTGATTTAACTAAAACCTGTTTGTGGTGCGTTTGCATTGCCATCAAATTACGAATATCTTCATTTTGTAAAAAACTATGCAGCGCAGGGACTCGTTAGGACCGACTACTAAAATTCCCAGGCTAAGCAAGGGAAGCACGAGGAAATTTAGGACTAGGCGTAGCCAAACCTCGTTTAGCAGCGCTTCCGACGCGTTTGCTGAAGACGAACCGACTAAAGGTCAATCTGATCTTTCAGTGATCGAAATGAAACTAAGGAACGAGAAGAACCTTGATGGGAACCAAGGCCGGAGCGCCGAGGCCGAGCCTGCCAGCGGAACGCTGGCGGATCCCTTTGACGAAGGGGAGCGAACGCTCATTCGACCCGACTTTGAGCCAGACGAGGTCCTCGAACGAGAGGGAGTCGAGAGGACAGAGGAGACCTCGGAGCGTTCCGAGGTCGAGCCGCGAGAAGAAGTCTTGTTCAAGGGAATGTCCAAATCGGAGACCAAGAGTCACAGGTGGAGGGGAGAATACTCACATTCGGCTAGTACCCACTCATCTCTGGCCAAGCAGAGCAACAACGCGATGATGTCGAGTATAAGCCCGAGTGAAGAACAACCGGGTTCGAAAGCCAAGAAGAGTTGGAGGTCTCTGTACGACGAGCGCATGGCGTCACTACCAACTGTTGATTTGACTTCCAGTTATGACTACCCGGAGACATCCCATCCGGGTGTAGACTTCACACCGTGCCCAAGGAACAGGAAGAGCAGCAAGGCGTCATCAGTCTCGCCGAACAGGCCCATGTCAGATGGGATAACGATGGGAGCGTCATCAACTTTTGACAGACTAATGACGTCAATGCACAAGCAAAAGGACGGGGCGTCATCGAGTACTAGGCTACCGCCGCAGCTAACCCCGTCACTGGGGGCAGCTGGTGACATAAGTGATATGTTCGCTGGTGTGATGAATGGCCTGGATGAATTGAGACGGGACATGACTAAGAAGATAGATCAAGTTGACGAGAGAGCTCACCATGGCAGAGAGAGCTTGAAAGATGAGCTGACGCACGTGAAGTCGCAGGCGAGGTTTGATCAGGCTCAGTTGATTCGCAACACTGATCAATGCCTAGCCGAGAGCCTGGCACAGGCAAAGAAAGAGTCAGAGGAAAGTGAGGCTAGGATGACAAGAGAGATCGAGCGATTATTGAATGATCATGATAGTACCTATGCCCAAACGATGACTGGCCTGGAAAAGAGGTTGGACGCCAAATCTGACTTGATGATGCGGAAGCTTGACGCGATCCTGAACGGAAGTAGTTGGCAGGAGCATTCCAACTCAAGGGAGCGCTCACGCCAGGCGAATGTTGCAGATGGTACGGGCAACAATGCCAGAGCCCAGCAAAGCTCGAGGACGAACTACGAGCATAGAAACAGGGAGTGGCCAAGGGCAGCCCCGCAGAGGCCTGGCTGGACGAATCCAGTACCGCCGGAGGCAGAAGCTACACCGGAGACAAGATTGCCAACCGTGCCACAAGTCAGTTCAGTACCAGACCTGACCACAGTCTCACAAGACACAACGATGTATGCCTCGATGTTTGAGCCTCTGAACAGATCTCTTGAAACATTCATCACCAAGCTCTCGAAGTCAACCGAGAGAGGAGAGAGGTCAAGAAGAACACTGAAGAAGCCAAAGTCATATAAAGACGAGTCAGATGGCTGCATTGATACTTGGATAGAGGTGATGAAGTTACACTTTGAGGAAGAGAATCTCTCCAAGAAACAAGAGTGCAGCGCGCTGACAAGCAACCTGGAGGGTACTGCATTAAATTGTGTGATGGCGAAAAGAGCCAATGAGAGAGACAGCGCTCGCAAGATATTTGACATCCTGCTGAATCGTTTCGGCTCGGGAGTACAAGGGCACCAGGCCATGGTGAAGTTCGAGAAGAGACGTCAGAGAGATGAAGAATCAATAGATAAATTCTTGGATGACCTTGAACTGCTCAGGAGGAGAAGTAACCCGGATGAGAGAATATCCGAGCGAAACTTGGCGATCGCTTCGAAGTTCATGGATGGAGTAAGGAGTGAGGAGTTGAAGACGATGTTGGCCACTCACTTCACCCTGTCGCTAGATCAGGTACCCACGCCCGACGACTTGCGTATGAAGTCACGCGAGTATTTACTGATAAAACCGAGGGCGCAAAACCGTTACAGCAATTATGGCAACTATAGCGGGACAAACACTGGTGTGAATTCCAGTTGGTACAAACCTCGCGATGACATGGACAAGAGGAGGTCATGTGCGAATTGTGGTTCGGTCGACCATCACGTTTCTGCGTGTTCTGCATACAAACAGAACATGAAGGCCATAGGCTACTTTCTCGAGGACGCTGACGCGACCGACGAGGATCATGAAGAGTATGTGAGAGGGCTCATCATGAAATATGGTCCGAGGTGTTTCTTCTGTAATTTGGAGGGACACTTCAAGTCGGATTGTACTCAATTTTGGGACGCAGTAGCGGATGTGAAACATCCCCGCCATGAAGAGGCGCTTTCGGGTGTCAAGGCCAGTCGAGCACGTCTGATGAACGAGGCTGAATCTCGGAAAAAGGAGACGACACCGAACACCTTCACGACCAAAAAGGTTAAGACGTGGCCTGATGAGGTGGTAGCCTCGAACCTCGAAACAGAGTCGTCTAGCCCACTCAAGGTGGATTACGGCCTGGCGGCAAGAACAGCTCTGCAGAATGTCAAACAGGACCTAGCCACGAAAGAAGTAGAGCAATGGGTAAGGTCGGAGCTGGAGAGCACAGATCTTCGGGAAGGTCTTAATGTCCTCAGTAAAACGACAGGAGCAGAAGACGAAAGAGAGCCCAAGAAACAGGGACTAAAACTGAACGTTATATCTGGCAAGACTTTCGGCATGACGAAGGCAGGGACCAAGATAATGTCTATCATCTCAGTCGCAGGGCACCAGGTGGTCAAGAACCTGAGCGAGCCATCCGAGATTACACTAGTCCACCTGGACATCTATGCAGACTATCTGAAACAGAAGGATCCCAAACTGGACTCCAGGGCAGTGCGAGCGCTGCTCACAACGGGAGGTCCGAGGCTGATGAAAGTGGACGGACATTATATCGATGTCCATGGCCCTTATCCGATTCTGATGAATGTGGATGGCATCAATATCTACACGAAAGCTCATATAACTGATGCGAACGATCAGGTTGGCCGGATATACATTGGTCAAGAGGAGCTGAAGGTCAGACGAATCGGACACAACGCGATGCTCGAGCAAGATGCTGTGCATATTGGTTGCGAGGCAGATCTGGCCGCACACGTTCTGGACGTGCAAGGCAGACAACTTTCAGTAAAGGGACTGCTGGACACGGGAGCAGTAGTCAGTGTCATGCCAGTCAAAACTTGGACCGACATGGGTTTTGAGAGGTCGGATCTCATACCGACAAACATCAGGTTGGCAGCTGCCAATCAGGGAGCGATCTATGTCACCGGGCGAACCCCGATCATCTCACTGCAGCTCGGGGGGAGACATCTTTGGATGAGCTTCCTAGTAGTAGAGAATTTGGACGAATCCGACCAGTTCATCCTAGGAAGGGATTTCGTTCGCAACTTTGACGTCACGATAGATCTCAATGACGGATTGATTAGGATCAAGGATCCTGAAAGAAAGTATGAGAAAAGACCCCTTAATAAGATCTTAATTAATCAGGCCAAGGTGCCGATTTTTCTGGATCGAAAAGTTAGATTAAAACCGAACCAAGCCGTAATAGCAACGTTTAGGATGAGGAACTTGAATGAACTCAGCAATGACAGACAGGTGTGTCTGGTACCAAATCCAAACAGTAAAAGCTCGGCTATTTTAGGAAGAAGCTTCTCGCTCACTCAGAGCGGACTGTGTGTGAGTGTGTTATTGAACACAGAGGCAACAACAGTGACAATACAGAGGGGAAAGAAACTTGGCTACGCTTTGCCTCTGAACACAGACTTTCTGAGTGTGGAGAACTTGAAGAAGTTTGATGTAACTAAGTGTCCATTACATGCGAACCAAGAATGTATAATGAAAAGAGTAATTGAATTGAAATCTTCTAGGAAATTGTTTTCAATGAAGTCGGAAACAGATGATGGGCTGTCTAGTTGTTCCAACTTTCCTGAGAGACCGACGGAAGCAGAGTTAGCAGCGAATAGGCCTGTCCTACCTGAGATAGAGCATCTGAAGGGTAAAATATCCGACAAGGAACTAGATTCGCTCAGGGCGGTGCTAAATCGGAACGCAGACGTTTTTTCGAAACATAAGGCCGACATAGGTTGTTGCAATTTTGTAGAGCACGAGATTGAGATAGAAGAGGGCTCGGTACCTCATAGGGAAGGGGCGAGAAGAATGACCCCAAACAAGTCAGAAGCGTGTAGGAAGGAAATCGAGATGTTAATGGAGTACGACATGATCGAGCCGTCGAAGTCCCCATGGGCTTGTGGCGTGGTCATGGCAAAAAAGAAAGGGGGACAACTCAGATTTTGTTGCGATTTCCGTTATCTGAACGCAGTGACTATAAAGGACGCATACCCGATTCCCCGCATCGATGAGAGCCTATCCAAGCTGGGAGACGCCAAGTTCTTCACGACGTTGGATTTGGGCTCAGCATTCTGGCAAGTGCCGCTCAGAAAGCAAGATCGAGAGAAAACAGGTTTCGCTTGTGAGCTGGGACTATTCCAGTGGAAGAGGATGCCATTCGGATTGTGCAACGCGACAGCCACATTCCAGCGACTGATGGCTCAGGCACTCACGAGCGTTACTAAGAAGTATGGGAATCTCATCATGTGTTATGTCGATGATGTAGTGATCGCGACACCAACCTTGGAAGACCACATCGAGAGGTTGGAAGAGGTGTTTTCTTGCATGAAGCAGGCGGGTCTGAAATGCAAACCCTCTAAGTGCGAAATCCTCAAGGATTCCATAAAGTATCTGGGCCGCCTGGTTGACAAACATGGAGTGAGACCAGATCCCGAAGCGGTTGAAGCGGTGCTGACCTGGAAGGCACCTAAAACAGATACACAGTTGATGAGTTTTCTGGGATTCGCCAATTATTATCGCGAGTTCATCAAGGGGTATGCTGACAAAATATACCCCATGCAGAAGTTGATGAGAAACAAGGGCAAAAAGTTCACGTGGACTGATGAGGCACAAGTCTCATTTGAAAACATCAAACGCGAACTTTGCGAGGCACCGGTCCTCGGCATGCCAACGGAGAAGGGGATGTTCGTGCTGGACACGGATGCATCAGTGGTTGCGATATCAGGCATACTTCACCAAGAGCAGGAGTGGAACGGGAGAACGGTTCTTCGTCCGATAGCTTATGGAAGTAAAGTCCTGAGTGACACTGAGATGAAGTACGGCGCGCCAAAAGCGGAGATGTTTGCTGTGATCACGTTCGTGGAAAAGTACAGGGCCTACTTGGGGAGTGCTCCCTTCAAGTTGCGTGTGGACAATCGTGCCCTTGCCTGGCTGAAAACCTATTCGATGGACCAGAGCTACATTGGTCGTTGGATCGTGCGCTTGGATGGATACCACATGATCATAGAGCACCGTACCCGTGACAAGCACCAGAACGCAGATAGCCTCAGCAAAAAGACAGAATTTTATGAGCGCCTCGAAGAGAAGCAAGCTAACCAATCAGAGATCAAAGACGGGTTTTCCTTTCTGGACAAAGAAACCTATGATGAGCTGCCACTTACTAGGTGGTTAGACAAATCAGGACATCCTATACCTGGACACCCTGACCTTCCAGTGGAGACGGCTGCGGAGATAAAGCTTTTAGCCAGAGGCGAACCCGTTCCGTTGGATCTGCTAGTCCGATCCAACTTGGTACAGCAAGAACTGACCAGGCTGGGTATAAACAGCATCGCTTTATTGAATAAGACGGTGAACGTGGCGCCGGACGTCATGGGAAAACTCCGTGACTTGTTGGATAGGGAAGTGGATAGGCATGATCGTGAATGGATGGAGACCATGCAGAGGTTGACTGTCACCGAGAGAACAGAGAAGAGGCCAGTGTCCATTCGCAGCCGAGGCGTTGAACGGGATTGCAGGTCGATCGTCAACCAGCTGGTGACCGCGATGCCGAAAGAGGTCTTGTTGAGAACCTCGTTCACTGAATATAGAACATTGAGTCAGAACCAAGCTACTGAGGAAGTCAGGATCAGGTCGAAATCTAGCTTCACGAGGAGAGTGCACTTCACGGATGCAAAAGAGGAATACGAGCCAAGCCCAGATTGTTCGTCTCTGGACGAGACAATGTCCGGGGAGTCTGACACCTTCGAGCCAGTCAAGGACGACTTGTCTGAGGAGTCAAACGCCTTTGAGCCCGTGCAGGACAACTTGTCCGGGGAGAGGTTGACTAGACTACCTAGGGGCAGAATTTTGTCCGGGGAGTCGGGTTCAAGGCGACCGATGGACAGAGTTTTGTCCGGGGAGTCGAGGAACATCTCAAACAACTTGGAATATGATGTTGGAGAATCGGTCGACTCAAGTGTTGATTCGGGACCTCAGTCCGGGGACAACACGTCTGAAACAACTTCCAATTCCGACATGTCAGAGATTGCGATCCACTCCTTATTGGTAGACTGGAAGCAGCGTGGGCTGGACCGAGAAATACATCAGGATCCAGACAGGGACAGATACACCTCAGATGAAGAGGGCACTGTGGTAGACAATGCCGCAGACGAGCTCGAACTGATAGCAGTTTCAAAACGCCCAACCAGATTGCTGCCACATGGTACGGTCGTCCGTACCAATCTGGAACCATCTGTGCAAGAAGCGACGCCTTTGAAAAAGATATGGTGTGTCAAGTTGATGGACGATGCTCATGCTCCGGAGATAATGAGTGGGCAAATGAACGTGGTGAAGACGTATTTGAAAGCCAGGTACAGGCTGTCAGATCTCCTGAGGGCTCAACGAAATGATAGAATGACGAGCAGTCTGAAAAGATGGATCGAGAATGGAGCACCTGACAAGGGAGACTTGGAAGAAGACAGCTACAAAATCCTGAAGCAGTTTTACCTGAAGAGGGAAGACTTGTTGTACCTGAATAAGGACGGAATCGTGGCCTGTAAGCGCAAGGAAGAGGACAAGCTCCTTTATAAATACAATTCAATCGTGTTACCTCAGTTGTACCAGACCGAATTACTCTTTCGCTCACATGATCAGATGGGACATCAAGGTGTGGACAAAGTGTATAACAGGATACAAAAACGATTCGAATGGCCGGGATTAAAGAAGGCTTGTGAGAAATGGATAGCCGCATGCCTGTCTTGTCAACAGGCAAAGGATCCCAGAAAACTGAGGTTCCCCCTACAGTCAATAGAATCGTCAGGTTTCAACGAAGTGGTGCAAATTGATCATCAGAAAATCTGCATGACAGCAACGGGCTACAATCAGGTGCTGGTAATGATCGACCATTTTACGAAGTATGCGGAGGCGGCACCCTGCATGACAGCATCGGCAGAAGAAACGTGCGATCATTTGATAAACGTGTGGATAGCGAGGCACGGCTGCCCCATCACATTCCAACCGGACAATGGCAAAGCTTTCGTGGGTGATCTCACGGAGGAGTTAATGAACAGGTAGCACAGGCCCACTCGACCACTTATCAACCACAAACGAATGGCCTAGTCGAGAGGCAAAATCGCACGCTGGTATCCATGTTGAGAGTCTATTGCTCTTGCTACATGGATGACTGGGACAAGCACTTGCCGCAAGTGATGGGTGCTTACAACAGCACGGAGCATTCCACCACGGGAATAAGTCCACATATGATGCTGACGGGTCATGAAAAAGCACTCCCGTTGACGTTCTTCTACCCTGAATATGAAGGGAAGAGGACAGCACCGCAAACGTACGTGCGGGACGTTATCAGAAGACAACAGGACCTCAATGACTTATGCAGGAGGAATACGCAACAGGCGCAGATTAGACAAAAAAGGAGGTTTGATACGAGGACAGCCGATGCAAAAGCCTATTCAGTTGGCGATTACGTCTGGGTGTTCCAGGAAGTGGTTCCACCAAAAGGAACCAAGAAACTATTAAAGAAATGGCGTGGTCCATTTCAGATAACAGAGGTGCATCAAGGAGGTCGTTTTTATCGGCTGAGCACAGGAAGAGCGGCTCATTACGAGAACATCAAACCACACAACGCCTCGTCCGAGGATTGGTGCATCCCAGCGGACATGCAAGAGGGAGACTATTTAATAGTGGATCCTGCTTGTGAAGTGAATGAAAAGGGTACCCGCGACAAGAACGACGGGAATGAGGTGGTGGACGATTGCGATCTACCACTGGATCTCGAGTTGACTGAGCGAGTAGAGGTGGACGATGAAACTCTACCCTATGCCGAAGAAGACTGGGATTGCCCAGAACAAACCGAAATTGACAAAGGAATACAGCCTGACTTTCCGCTCACTATGGAGACACGCCAAAGTAAGAGAGGAAGAAACCAGAAGAAATACAATCCGTATGGCGAGGACTTCGTTGTAGACCGGATAGTAGTGAGTGATGTCATAGACTCGCTGGTGGGGCTGGACGAAGTAGCGATGCTAGAAGAAATCGACCTTGTGAACGATATGAATCAAGATTGGATCGACGATCGATCAGAACCGGAAGTGGAGTTCGAACCAGAGGCGGAACAGACTCATGAGCAAGAACTAACAAACTTGCGTGTGCTCGAATGGCTCCATGATCTGCCGACAGATCCAAAAGAGACGATCCTGACGATTCAGGACGTCGATAGGGACGGCGTCAAATACATCAGTCATGATAATACCGAGTCCAACTGGGTCGCCCCAGATGGTCCTCTACGTGTTCCACAATCCAACCTCGGTCTCCTAGACTTTGGGCGATCGACGGGGACGTCGATGGATATTTTTGTCCGGGGAGTGGGGGTAGGACTCACCCACACCGAAAATCTCATGATAAAAAAATTAAAATCGGCAAGGGAAACCGGAGAACTAGAGACAGAGGGCGAGAATGCTAAGAAACCACCTTTTGGACGAATCTTTGAATCGTATTTTGATCTCCCGAACCACTATTCGAACAATATCGTTATAACGGACAGCGATTTCATACTCACGGAACGCACGTGCGCCATAGCGATAACTGCGGACGTAAGCTTTAAAACAGCACTAGCGGCCGACTTTAAAAGAGAGTACAAGAATATCGAGTTTTTATGGAAACAGAGGCCGGGTGTAGGAGGAATGATAGCGTTACCCCCTGTTGCATCACAGATACCAGGGAAATATTTGTGTTTTTTGGTTACGAAAGCTACTGATAGGCAACACGTGAATCCGGAGAGCTTGGTGTTGGCCTTGACTCGACTTAGGGATTTCCTGGTTGAGAGAGGTGTGACCTCTCTCTCGTTGCCAGTATACGATCCTAATAGGGGAAAGCTACATCCGAGAGAGTTGTACGCTCTTGTGCATGTGATATTTTCAGAGACTGACATAGAGGTTTACTTACATAAAAAATACTATCTGAGCATATGCTAAGAATTGCGCTCGGCGATAAGTGGTTTTTATTAAGTTGCTCGATAAGAATTAGAGTCAAGCTTTAGGTTAGGCTTTAGGTACAGTATTAGGAATTAGGTTTTTATATGATAGTATAGGTGTGTGATGTTTATGTGTTTATGTTATGTTATTGTTATGTTATGTTTTATGTTAGTGTCATAAAAGACCTGGGGCACCCCAGGTCATCAAGGTGACAGCGTACATTCATGCTACTCTGACAAAAGTAAAGGTGGACGATCCACCTTGGTGCTAAAATTTTAAATCAGAATTGAAAAAGAGAATTTCAATGGAGAGTTTTAGAGAATTGATTGATGTTGCATCTTAAAATGATGATTCTAAGTCGCGACCTGTCTTTTAGATCTTGATTGATCGAAAATTGTTTACTGACACTGAATCAGAAGAGATTACACGAAGAGATTACACGAAGAATCAACACGAAAAGAAATGGGAGATACTAACGAACTCATGGAATTCCTCTCAGCGAGTCTAGGAGCGACTCTAGACGAGATCTATCAGCGGCTGATCGATTGTGACTTTACACGAGAAGACCCGGGGTTGGCGATGTTTGTGGTCGCACTCCTCAATGCACTGGGAAGAGAGGATCGAGGGAATCGCCCTACGGAAGTAGTGTTGATGTTGGCCTTCGGTGAGTCCGGGACCGCCGAGAGAGGCCGAAACCGATTGATGAGATGGAGGCGCGGAGAAATGTCTGGCCATGACCTGGCTCGTGAGCCGAGACTAGGTGAGCAAAGGGACCACCGGCTAGGTGAGATGCCCTTACCTGTCCAACCTGCGCAGCCATTAATCGGAGCGAAGAGACAGCGTGATGGGCCAGGCCCGTCACACTCGGTCGACTCTCCAACAGCTGCTCCTCCCCTGAAGAGAGTGAGAGTGAGCGAGATAGAGATCCAGACGTCGGAAACGATTGAAACACTGGAGAAGAAGGAGAGGGATCAGAGTGAGCTGTGTGCCAAACTTCAGGAGTACAAGACCATAGCTCGGGAGAGAGACGAATGGAAAAAGAAATTCGAAGATCTGCAGGTGGCCTACAAGGAGGATGAGTTAAAGCACCTGAAGGAGCTGTATATGGCGAAGGTGAGCCAAGCGTCACCAGAAATCCTGGCGAGCATCAGACCCTCGGAGGGATCTAACGACACACGCCCCAGGACAACAGCACAGGAGCTGTGCGCATCGAGAGGACCAGAGGTTCTGGATTTGCGTGCATCAAGGGGGTCCGAGGCTCCTCAGCAGACGCGACCGTCTGCTTCGAATCAAAGGTTCACGATACCAGACCCTTCGGACACCTATCTAGCTCCTCAATTCCAGGAATCATTCAACCAAGTGGCCAGAGCCGCAATGGATGAAATCAACAGAGGCACTGAGCGGACACTGGCTAGGATCGTTCCTTCCCAGCGTCGTGATCATTCATCAGATGGCTCTGAGCGGGCAACCCGCACGATAGCGTGCTCTGCGCCTGGTGGAGTCTTCGAGAAGTCTCGCGTGGTAGATATCAGGAAGAACCTGATGACACGTCATCAGTTCACGCAAGTGCCAGCCGAGCATCCTCGAGCCTGCTTGAATGACATGAGCTGGAACCCCGCCACGAGCGACCAAGTGATTCCCCCAGGGAGTCGCCATTTGATCATTGGAGACAGTCTGGTGAGAGATCTGAATGAGATCTTCGTCTATGGCCAGACTACCACTCTGTCCTTTGGAGGAGCCTCAGTGGCTCAAGTTATCAAAATGATGGAGTTCCAGGGCGAGGATCATCTGGATACATTGATAATAATGCTGGGGACTAATGACGTCTCGAGAGCCCCCGTAACTCCAGAGAACAAGTGGGAACCTCTGTTGGTGTGTCTATTGAACGAATTGAAGGAAAAGTATAGACCCAGGCTCGTGATCCTGTGTACGATACCGCCAAATCCTTTGGTGGGCACTATAGCTGCGGATTTTATGAATGGCAACGTAACGCGGTGGAATGAAATGACCCGCAATCTGGTGAGGAACAATCCTGGCGAGTTGCGACTCCTGGATCTTGAAAATATGCTACGTATGACTGATCACATCGAGCTCACCAGAGATGGAGTGCACTTTAATAGCCAACGAGGGAGACATTGGATTAACGATGTGTTTCAGACGCAGTTGAGAGAAGTGGAACAAGAATTGAGGGCGACCGGTTCTTTGGCTCGGACCAATTCGACCGGAGGGAGTAGAGTAAGGGCAACCGTGCCCGAATCCCTCGCCAACCGCCTAGGGCCCTTGGCAACGGAGACGGTTGGAGCCGTAACCGTCGCTCCGAGCTCAAATGTGAGAGACAGGCTGGGGACTGCCCCTCCTCCCAGGCCGCAATCGATTGGAAGCCGACTCGGCAGATCGGTGGAACAGAGTAATAGAAACAACTCCCAGACCGCGTCTAGGAGGAATGATTCGCCTGCCACGACAAATCCTGCTTCGACGGCAGGACCGTCGACAAGCACCGTGCCAGCGGAGGGAATTGAATCCGGCAGCAGGTTGCTTTGGAATAGTTCAGATCCTAGCCATTGGGGTCAGTATAAGACGGACATGTCGGCGAAGTTGAACATGAATACCCTGACGTGTCGGGAAGATGTGATGAGAATGACTGGCGGTGAAAGTCCCACAGTGTCGCGACTTTATCGGATACCGGGCGTGGATTGGCTGCTAGCAGAGCAGGAGAAATTCAGCTCCTCGACCTCACTCCGACATGCGGACTTGGATGGATTGCCTCATGACAACACCTTTGGACCTCTAAACACCCGGTCGCTCACCGACGTTCGAGATAGGGCCCGGGAAAGGACACCACCAGTGCGCAAAGGCAAGTTTCAGACGGAGAACAAGCCCAACAACAAACATCACAAGATGTTTAGACAATTCGCTAAACCACCCGGTCAGACGCCGGGCGAGTATTCTAGGGATTACCCCCGAACCACAACAGTGGTTGGAGACGATAAGAGATATGGGAATCTGAAGGCCCCAGTAGGTGATGGCCTTTTTGCAGCGTATGATCCCTTGGACATGAAGGCTGCCAAGTATCTGGTTGTGGCCGGCTCCGATTATCTCTATACACCCCGTTCTCTATTCTGGCCTGATGTGATTTTCTTAACGGCGCCTAAGCTGGACTGGGGACAGGCGATAGGCATGATGATAAGTGTACGGAGAGTGGTCAGTATGGAGCCGCAGGTGATAGTGGTTGCAGGCTCGAATGATCATCTACAAAGCAGAGGCCTATTGTTACGTCTGACGGATGGATCGATCCCGAGTAACGAAGTTATAGGGGAAGCGATAATGACACTGCTCTTGGCGATGGCCGAGGTGGAGGCAGCAGCAAGACAACGGTTCACCATGAATGTGGTGAAGGTGATCTTTGTATTGTCACCAGGCTACGCTGCGTTGCCTGAACCCCTTCAATTTGTGTACACGATGGTCACGACGATAGCGGAGGGGATATATAACGTGATAATTCCTGCCCCAAACAGAGTGGTGGACCCGGACAATTATTATCCGCACCGATCTGAGCTTCCCGCTGTTTGGTCTGACATCTCGAATGCCATACAGGGACTCAGAGATTGTAGCACAACTCGGTTGGTGCTAGATGAAGTTCTGGGGTTGGAGCTGTCCAACTTCGCAAGATTATTGAAGCTAAGACCAGGGGTAGGTGACGATCATCTGTTAGTACAACAGGTGGCTGATGATCTCTGGTTCAGGCAGATGGATCATAAAGAGAACGAGCAGGGAAGGATGATCAGGAAGAACATGACGTCAGCAGAAGAGGACCTCATGGCAATGGCTTTGCGTACGAAGCCACACAACAACATATGGTTGTATCTGTCACCGAGGCTGTGCACCTTGGGTGAAGACGCGTTTGAGTATGCGCCGGCAATAATCAAAGAGATACACGCGTATTTGAAGAGTCTACTTGATGCCCGGGAGTTGGCTGGAGGCAAGATGTTGGAGCTGATGCAAGATGTGAATACGATGTCGTTGGACAAGTTCCAAGCTGACGTGCTGGCCACGAAAGCACAGTACGAACGATCGGATGCTATCTTGGGCGGAATGGGAGTGGGATGGACGCCATCTTTCCTATCGACGTGCTATCCGAGGGCATCTAGGAACCTGATCGCAAGTTTTGTCAAAGACATCAGGAAGTTGTCGATTGGCCTGGTGTTAGCCTTATACGTGACATTTGGTCATGAAAACTTTGTGAAAGGACCGGCAAACCTCTTTACCCAAGCGTTGGCCGATTTGAGGTTGGATGGACTCTTGACCCTGATTGCCATGACCTATGGTCGGCTGGGAGACTTGCTTGTGCTATTGCGTTACCCTGAACAACTGCAGGGACCCAGTCGTGAGTTCAATGCACAGTTGGAAACCGCCTCGCTCAGGAAGATGAAAGACTGGAGGACTCTCCTACTTCAATACCTCCTGCAACAGAACAGAAGCGTAACAGGAGAGGACAAAGTGGCGACGAACGCAAGCGAATGCAAACAGTATTGTGGCATGCCCTTATTAACAGACTTAGCTGTCATGATGCGGATTGATCCGTTGGCTCTGGTCCACGGACTGAGGGAATTCGTCACAGTGGTGTATGGACCGGTAATGTCCTTTGCGTTCCCGGATGTGCAAGTTAAAGCGTACAGGAATTCAGTGTTGTACGTCAACCTGGTCTCAGTAGTGGATTGTTCCGTGCTGAATTGGGTAGAGCAGAGTGAACTGAGAAAGCTGGCTAGCGATGATAGGCTGTTCGGAAGAATAGCAGAGCCAGGTTGGGTGTTGATGGATTTCAACAACCACTTCAAATGCCGAATGGGTCGTGAGGATCTGTCCCACATCCAGTTCAACCCAAAACTCTGGAATCTGAGACCAGTGGTGAAAGATACAGGAGAGGCTGTGGTAGTACCTCAATTGCCGGGAGCCTATGCCCATGCAAAAGAGAATCAACAAACATGGCTTCCTGGGTCCAGGCCGCTGCCGGACCAATGCCATCGATATCCACCGATAAGGAGGATGTTGTTGGGAGTCACATCTCCCATCATTGCCCCTCGTATCGGAGCAGCTCGTGACGCGGAGAAGAGAATGCAGAAGTGGAGTGGAGGGATGGAGCCGCGCTTCATCAGCTGGAACGTCGCTGCCGCGCACACGTTCGACTTCTCATTTCCCGATGCCTGGAGCAGGAAGAAGATCAAAGCACTACCCTCCAGGAGACCAGAGGTCTCGGCTGAAACGTGGAACGAAGTGTATTCTTCCGCGGACGACTTATCGAGACTGAAGTGGTCAGGAGAAGCGAAGGTGGTGATGCAAGAAGTGGCAAGAGAGAGCAGAGGAGGCACATATATAACGATAGAAGACCTGGCCCCACATGGTGAGGAGTTAGTAGAGTTCCTGGTCGATGATGAGTTGTTTTATCATGCAGGAGACATGGCCGTACCGGCTCGGCCGGATTCGGGCGCAGACGCACGACAAGGACCCTCGGGACCTAGGCCGAAACCCGATGCGGACGACGATGAATTGATGGATCAGGACGATAACGATGAAGGGACCGGAAACAAGACGGAGAAGTCGGGAGAGACCGATCTAGGAGCGTTGGAAAGGGACTTGCTAGAGTACCGGTTCAGTGAAGATGACGATGGGGAAGTCGATGGGAGTCTATTGTTGATGGCACCATCGTCCTTCATGTCTCCTACAAAGGAGGCGTCAGCCGATCTATCTCCGATAGACCCAATAAGCCAGGCTAGAGAGTGCCGAAGCAGGGATCCACAGAAACTGCTTTATGAATCGCCAAGGAGGAGGAAGATCGAAGAGTCTATGAAGATATCGTTCCTCAGCACATTACCAGAAGAAGAATGGGAAAGATATCAAATGGAGTTGGAAGGCAAGACAGGAGCAATCTGGAGTCGAGTAAACTTCATGGAGAAATCTTGGGACGTGATAAGGCGATATGGGACGCAGTCCATAATGAAGGTGGGATTGAACCAACCCATTATGCGTGAGGTCCTGGAGAAAATAGTGAGCTCCATGGAGTCGGATGTTCTGACCGAGTCAGTAACAGAAGACAGTGCCGATGATCAGCATGTTGCAAAGAAATTACCTGTCAGACGAGCCAGGAAAGGGCTGAAGCGACTAAAAGGGAAGACAGGAAGTCGAGCCATGAACCCGAGAGTGGTGAAGTCAAGAGCCAGCGCAGTGGTGACCTCTTTAGCGAGCGCAGGTCGTTCAGGCGAGAGCGGGCAGGGAGATACTACAACGCTGACAGGGGGAGAAAAAGAGAATCTGATACCCCCTATGCTCTTGGCAGGTCTGACCGTGACCGCCACAAGGTCGAAGAAGACGGCGCGAACCCTGGCAGACACCAAGTTAGAAATGGAAGTAATCAGTCAATGTGGATCTGGAGGACTTGAAGATTACAGGCCCTCGCGAATCAACATGGCCAAGTTGAAACTGGAAGGACAACTCGACGTGGTCGAGTACAGTCGAATAACTGTGCCGGAATCGGTCCACATGGGAGATCCGGCAGGGGGTTATGTGGAAATGTTGAAAGCGAGGAACTCCGCGAGAGGGCACCTGATGGCTTGGAGCGAGAAGCGAGCCATGCAAGAATACTTGAAGGGGCTTACGGAGAACTCCAACTTCAATCGAAAAGAATATGGGACAGTAATGTCATCAGAAGCGAACGAAATTGGATTAGAAAAGTTGCTAGAGATTTCTTGGAGGGCGGCCCTCCAGAAATACTTTGATGAGACGATGAATGCACCTGCGACTGTAGCAGCATACCTGGCTCATCCTTGCGTGAGAACTGATCTGCAAGTACGACTGGCTTGGTGCTTGATGGGCATCAAAAAAGCGGAGTATGAAGCCAGTAACGACTCGAAATCACGAGAACAGGAGCTAGAATTGATGGAAGCTTTACGAACATTGATCTCAAAAGACGATTCAGCGATAGCATGGGCTAAGCGGAAGGATGCCCTTTGCTTTGTCAGGTTTGTGGTGGATCGCATCCCCACTCCTGTGTTGGGAGAATGTGTAAAGATCATTCGGCAAAAGGGAGTTGATTGCGAAAGGTACTTCCTTAGGGCTCTCCTAGAGCTATATCAGGACATGCCATTGACCGTGCCAAACAAGGAGTCGAATGATATGGAAAGCTATCGCAAGTTGGAAGAAGTGAGAAGATACTCCAACAAAGAATTGAAAGTGAGTCGAGACTTGATTGAAGCGGTCAGAGGACAAAAAGAGTTTGCAACCCTAGGGAGACTGAAGTCGTTCCAATACGTGTCTGGCATACCAGGGATGGCGTATAATCCCTTCGTGAACGAAGAAGCCAGGGAAGCATACTTCGACTACGAGCAAGTCACAGTGCTCAACTTCTGGGTTGAACGAATTAAGGAGATCGGAATGCTGATGGTGGAACAACCCAAGCTGGGAATTATTTTGGAAGAACGAGTAGTCGAACCCTCGATTCCCGAGCTAAAAGGGCAAGTGAGTTTTGATTGTGGTTCTTGGGACGGTCCCTTGAAAACCAGTCTAGTAGTGATGTGGGAACTCATGAAGCCTTCCTGGTGTCCCCATCCTAACGCAGGCTTAATCTGGGACATGACCGCGGATGTCATGTTGGAAAGGGATGATGATGCGAGTTTACATGATCTGGCCATGATACATCACCTGCTGAGCATGAGATTGATGAAGAAGAAGAGCAACCCGTCCACGGAGCTGTCCGAGGAAGGTACATCGAGTGATTGGTTGAAGCAAGGCACATGCTTGGCTCAACACAGTGGGATGGAAGGACATGTTTGTAACGTGGGACACTGCCTGATTACGCTGAGCGAGCAGCATCGACAACTGGCACGATTGTATGGAAGATTAAGCATGTCGGATAAGAGTGCCATGGAATTGGTCGCAGACTGCCATGGGGTGACGGACGTAAACCTGATCACAGCCTTGGGATTTTATAGCATGACGAGTTCGATAGAATCGCTCGAGCGCTTGGAGCGTGCCCATGAGCTAGTGACGTCCCTCAGCGTGGAGATATTCCCTGGAGCATTACAGACAGAGCAAAAGATTGGAGGCTGGCGAGAAGCCCTAGAGAATGAAATGAATCTGAGGGATAGTGAAGCCTATCACAGACCTACTGGTTCAAAATATATGGTGGGTTCAAGCTCCGCGCCATACTGTAATAGCAAGTATCCTACGCACATGGTGGTGATGGATGCGAGGACGCAACAGGTGTTGGTTGACCAACTTTTCTCTGTGCCAAAATGCGTGAGGTTGGCCAGAATGTCAGAGAGGTCATATGACTTGTTGGCAAAGATCTTTCGGGCAGTCCCGAAGAGATCCGAAGGCGAGTTGCAAGACGTTGTGGGTGAAGAGTTCATGATACTGAACGGAGGCAACGTGAGTGAGTTCCAGAAGCAGAAAGCGAGTGGAGCGTTACCCACTGAATTCCCCACCATAGAAGAGAAAGACGATCTACATAGAATCCTGATGGAAGTGGAACCGTTGCTGGGAGCCTCAGGGTATCGGACCCGAAGGAACATAGTGAGAACCCACGGGGAGTATCCTTGCCACTGCTTAGCGCAGACGTTGTGGTACCCCAAACGCGGGAATCTGATCCTAGTATGGGATGTGGAGGAGTTGTACTCAACGGGGTTGCCCGATCAGAATCAACCAGTGTCAATCGTGGTGGTTAGCGCCATGCTAGCAGTGAGATGGTTGGAGGCTTATGCGGACACAAATGAGCAGGAGACGGCCGTGCCGACTCCTGAACAGCTGAGCAACGTGAAAATGAGTAGTGAATTGGATCTTTTCAGAACCACCTGCAAGGTTCTGAGAATACCTAAAGCCATCGAAAGAATATGGTCAAGGCAAAGATTGATGCCTTGGTTCCGTGCAGTGATGACATCTTGGATGTATGAACGCGCGAAGCGTCACATGTCAAGGAACACGGAAGCCTATCAATCTTTCCAGCTAGACATAGGACCAGGAGCCTATAAGAGAGCTTTCCTGACGCATAGAAACGCGGTCACCACGGCGGTGAAGCGAGTAGCTGGAGCGCCTTGTGTTACTGAAGATGAGAAGAAAGAGGTCTTAAGAGCTGACCTAGAACGAAACGTGAGCCTGTGTCTTCACAACAGCTTTTGCAGGAACCGGGAGCAGAAGGTGAATGTGGACTTGCTACCTTGTTGCAAACCGAGGCTGTTGGAACAGGAGGGTTGGGGCACGGCCCGCAACTCTCTGGACATGTTAGAGAAAGTCCTGGAAGACAGTGACGCTGAACATCAGGATGGAGAAATGATGGAATGAAGATGACGGAGGAAGAGAAGAGAAGGAGAAAAAACTTGATTGTCTTTGTGTGTAAAAACTTGAACAAATCAACCAAGTTTTGATTATTGAACTTGTTAAACTTTTTGTTTTGATTTAGTTTGGTCAGACCAAACTTTGAAAATGTTGCAATTGTTAAAATTAATGAAATTGTTGATTTTAGTTATTACTATCTATGTATGTATAGAAGGAACATAGGTGAGTATATTTACCTATTTATTCACGACTGAAGTTTTTAACCTGTGTAAGACACAAATTCACTGTGTGGCGACGTGGTAAGTTTGGGTAAACTCGCTCGAGAAGGGTGGGTAACTCAATAACTTTCCTAGCCACAGAGTTTCTTAGTTTTAATATTGAAAGGACCGCATAAATGACTGATTATACTTGGTGAGTGAAGTTAAGTTAATTTTAACGGGTGCGTGGCCGTGCCACGTCCCACTTTTTAATCAGAAGCGAAAAGAAGTTTTATGGCAAGATGACGTAAGTAGTCAGAAAAGAAATTTTATCTAGGACACTCCTCATGGTGCAAATTTTGTGAAAATGTTGAAAGGCAGTGAGATGTAGTACGATGCCATTTGTGAACACGTAGTGAGTTGAGGTGGAGTAGATAAATTTCATTTTCTTATGCGATTTGTAAGATTGGTTACAGAAAACTGGATACCTACTTGACGATAACCCGGTGTTGTGCGATCAATAGGGACATTGATGGAGACTTGTCCGGGGAGTATGTGCCATTCTGCCGGATGACACAGCACAACCTTCCCGCGACAGAAAAAAAAGTGACTAAAGGCCTTACGAACAGAAAAGTATTGCGACGGAGGGTCAGAATGTTCTGGAATTTTTATTTTTAAAATTTCGATTTGAAGGAGAACATTTCTGAGAAATAGAAAAAAGACGGCCATTTTGAATAAAATAGAAAAAGATAAGAACAACGATAGAAATTGTGACGAACAGTTGTATCCGAGACAGGAAAATTACGGAGCCTCTTATCGTGGCAATAACACACGATAAGGACCTTAGTGACGGATATTTGTGGAGACGGAGGCTTCAGTGGGGGGAAGAGAAATACCACGGAACCCTCCCGGGACACGAAATATAGGAGATAAGAGTGTTATCTCAAGAAAATCACGGGAGCGGAGGCTTGGTCCCCCAGAGACTGTTATATGTGAAGGGACTGTGTAAACTGACTATAACAGCTGCTGTAATGTCCTAGATCTGAATAAATACCGTTATTATTTAATATTTCAGAGTATGAGTAGATAGAGAAAGGAAAAGGTCAATCCATCTCCAATGGATTTGATATAAAACTGTCACACAAAAACATATAAAAATAGGTTGTTCGAGCCGTGTTTTTAATGACAATCACGTAGTCTGAGGATCCGAGACTCAGCTATGTGGTTGTGTTCGCATGCAAACGAAAGCTGATCAAAAGTCGTTTGACTGATGGCCTAAAAATGGTAACTTTTTACTTTGCCCTAGACAGACCAGAAAATCAACTGGCAAGGTCGAGACGGTGAAAAACGAGTGGAATTAAGGTAACTGACGCCTGCCAGTCGTCAATAGGTACTTTTTCTACGCTCCGTCGCTGTGTGATATTTGGGCGAATGTTACATTACATGCAGAAATAGTGAGCTCATGACTGGGTCTCAGTATCCCCAGACCACGAGGTCACTCCTATAAACAGGGCTACTACTATTTATTGAATTATTATGGTTTTTGTTCAGATAAAAATCATCATCTCCATCGAAGATGGATCAACCCTTTCCCCCAACTCCTGGCTTCTCATCCTTATCAAAATGAATCCAGTTGTTAATTAAATTCAACTCAGTGTAACATTCGCCCGGAAGATACATATCGACGGAAAACAAAACTTAGTCCTAAGACGACTGGCTAACGTCTAAACACAGTTTTGCATGCTTTTCACCGTCTCTACCAAGCCAGTACTTTCGGTGGTCTTTCTTACATCGGGTCGACAAAAACGTTACTGTTCTCCGGCTTCGACCAGAACGCTCAAATTAACTAGATTACATGCAAATAGTGAGCTCATGGCTGGGTCTCAGTATCCCCAGACCACGAGGTCACTCCTAAAAACAGGGCTATTACTATTTATTGAATTATTGTTTTTGTTCAGTAGATAAAAATCATCATCTCCATCGAAGATGGATCAACCCTTTCCCCCCAACTCCTAGCTCCTCATCCTTATCAAAACTAATCCGAATATCAGTTAAATTCAGGTCAGGACATGACAGGATGCTAAAAGTTTATGTAACAGGATAAAAAGTCTCAGTTCCTTTACCCTTCCGGATTGACGAATCCGCTGAATCAAGCTCGTTAATCTTGATTTCCTCCTAATCCGGAAGGCTGTCTTTCACCCTTCACCGTTATTCGCAACGGCCTTGCAACTATTGTAGCGGCACAATAGTTGCAACTCGGAGTGTTCTCTGTTACTCTGTAACTCGTTGTCGTTTTTAATCTCGATTTTCGTCCTGTTCGCTATCGCAGATAAAGTTGTTCTGTCTTTCTTTCTCGTTTTTGCCAAAATGGCCATTTCTGACGTTTCTCAGAAATATGACGTCATAATTCGAATTTTTGGAAATTTTAAAATACCAGAATATTCTAGCCCTCACCGTTTGGCCAATCGTTCCAATAACGTTCTTAATTCTTAACAATCACCAATCCGGAGGGCTTGCTGCTAAAAATTCGAATTCTGCAGAGATTGCATTTTGGCCATTCTGGTCGAATGTCACATACTCCCCGGACAGTCCGGTCAATGTCCTCATTGAATCTCGCAATGTTCGTATAATCGGCACAGTGTCATCGAACAGAATTTACAAAATGCACGAAATCACTTTTATCCACGTCACATCGACTCACTGCAGAATACAAATGGCATCATACTACATCACTATAGCCTTCAAATTCCTACATTAATCCGCACACTGAGGATTTGACTTAAGATAAAAACATCTTTTCTGACCTCCAATGTCAATGTCCTGATTAAAAACTTTTTCTCTTAGATTTAAAAAATGTTGGCTTGCAGGACAGTCCTGCCAACCAACAAGCTAAAATTATCCTAATATGCCCCTTCCCTTCGGAAATCTTGCTTGTTTATTGTCCTGAATAATAAAACTAAGAAACTCTGTGGTTAGAAAAAACAATGCAACAATCTCCCTCTTCAAGAGATTACCCAAGTCTTCCATGTCACCACAAAGTGATCATTCGTCCTAAGTGATTAAAAACAATCATGCAGTCTGGAATATTTAAATATACTTTCCTCTTAATCCTTTTTAAATAAGTAATAAGTGTCTCTAAAGCCACTTCGCTAAAAATCAAACTGCAAATTTATAAATGCAACAAATTCTCCAATGTTCAAAACTCAACTAAATGTTTCAGTTTTCAATTACAACTTGGTTGCTTGGTTTCTCACTTGAGTTTTTCACACACATAAAACAATTCTGAGTTTTAACTTCTTCTTTCCATCACTTCTTTGTTTTCTTCTTTTTCGTCGTTTAGAAGTTCTAAAACTTCTAAATTCTTCTAATTTTTTTTCTTGTTGCCTCCTGTTTTCTGGACCATTTGTCAATTTTCCATTTCTTCTTCCTGTGATACTGACTCTGCACTTTCAGGTTCTGTGTCCTGTAACACATCGTTTGCTATTCTGACGCTGTTGGAAGCAGTCCTCCAACACTTCTGCTCTTCTACCCTCTGTTTGCAACAGGGTAGGGGATCCACGTTAGATTCTCTATTCCTGCAGAAGCTGTTGTGGAGACACAACGTCACATTTCTCTCCAAATCTTCCTTCAACATCTCCTCCTTTTCTTTTCCACTACGTTCACTTGACCTGGAGATTCTTTCTACAGCGGTGGTCACTGCATTCCGATGAGTCACGAAAGCTCGCTTGAAGGCTCCCGCTCCAATGTCCAGCTGATATCCACCGTACACTCTGCCGTGCTTCGACATATGCTTCTTAGCATATTCGTACAACCATGCAGTCATGTTAGCTCTGAACCATGGCATCAATCGTTTTCTTGCCCATATCTTCTTCACTTCCATCGGAATGTTCAGAATCTTACACATTGTCTCAAAAAGATCTAAATCTTTTCGACAATCCACTCTCTGCAACTGTTCTCTCGTCGGCGCTTCCCGTCTATTGTTCTCTCTTACATGAGCTTCCAGCCATCGTACCGCCATCATAACTCCCACTATCACTATTGTTATGGGCTGTGATGAGTCTGGTAAACCCATGGAGAGCAGCTCTCCAGAGTCCCAGATCAACATCAGATTACTACGCTTGGGATACCACTAAGTCTGTAACAAGCAGTGGCAAGGAAACTCATCATGTGTCAACATGATGCTCCTCCAATTACGTTTTCCCGAAGCTTCCACTAATGGTTCCACTTCCATCATCACTCGGTGGATTTCATCATTTTTGTCTACTGTATTGTAATCCGTGACGGTTGCTCCTCTCTGTTTTTGTCTCTCAAAGTCACTGAAGTTCCCACTCACGTATCCCATGAACTTCTTTCCTAGTATTGACTCCAATTCTTCTTTGGTTCTTTCTGGAACTGCTGAGAACATCTTACATAACAACTCGTATGACTTTTCAGACATTCTTGTTAGTCTCACACATTTTGGTACTGAGAAGGCTTGATCCACGATCGTTCTCGTACTCTTCACGTCCACAGCTACGAAATGTACAGGGTATCTACTCTTGCACATTGGAGCCAATGTTGAACCAACCAAATATCGGGCTCCTGATGGTCTACAATAAGTCTCACTGTGTCTGATATTCATTTCCGTCTCGATCGCTTCCCTCCATTTCCCTATGTATTTCTGCTCAGTCTGCAGAACTCCTGGGAACACTTCTACACTGATGGCTGTGACCATCTCATGTTTCTGCTCTAGATTCAATAGTGACTCTAAAGAACCAAACACGCTGTAGAATCCTAGTGCAGTCACTAGATTCACATCGGTTCCTCCATGACAATCCGCTATCAGTTCCGTTTCTTTCCTCGTTTTCATCACGACATTTCCAAACAATACCGTCAATTGCTTGTGTTGCTTCTCCAGGGTCTTCACACAGTCCAGACCTCCACAAACGTGACCCTCCGGTCCACAGACTTCCGCCAGACAGCTACCAGGTTTAACCCAGTCTTCTGGTCCCCAGCCAGGCAACTCCACTTTGTCTTCCCCGTTGCTCCTAGAGGCCGTTGTCATCACATTATATATGATGTTAAGGTCACGCAGATTACAGTCTGCATTCAGTTCCCTCTGCACGTCCTGTGTCGCTCGCAGTATCGAGTCAGCCTTGGGACTAGGACATCATGATGGCCTCATCAATTCCCACACCACCATTAAGCTCGTCCTCAGCAATTCATCCGAGAATCCCAACCCAAACTCCACTCTTTTGTCGGATTTTGGTACGGAAGGTGCAGTCACCTCTTCTTCCAAGATCAATCCCAATTCATTCTGAGGATTGGTAGCGCTCCTAATCGTCACAATTCTCGACATCCAGAATCTTAGCAACACCGCCTGCTCGTAATCGAAGAAGCAATCGCGTATGTCTTCACTCAGGAATGGGTTATACGCTATTCCTATTACTCCGGATACGTAGCTGTAAGACTTCTTCTTAATTGGTCCACAGTATTCACTGGATTTCGGCAATGCCCCCGTAGATTCTTTAGTGAGTCTCAGCTCCTTGTTTGAGAATCTCCTGATTTCGTCTATCTTTCGCAAGGGCTCTATCTCCTCGGGTTCTTTCATGTTCACCCTCATCGGTTTGCTTTGCTGCATATCCAGCAGTGCCAGCAAGAGTAAGGCCTTTGCTCGCTCATCGCCCTCCCTTAGCATCTTGACACATGTGTTCGATGCTGGTACTGAGATTTGTTCTATCATAAATCGAATGAAACAGAGAGCGTCTCTCCGCTTCGCACACACTACTGCAGCTCCCTCTTGGATCATCAGATCCCTCAGATTTGTCATAAGGAAAACCTTCTCTTCTTTTGACCTCTTCCTTTCTTCCGAATCGTACTCTTCGCGAGTCAGTCCCATCAGGCACCATGCAATTCTCAATTGCAAGTCTGTCCTCACATAATGCACTGCCATGAGAGCATAAATTTTCGGCGCAGTCCTCATTTCTTCTTCAAAGTATCGCGATACTACTGCTTTCCATGGAAGGCTCAACAACTGCTCTATCGTCTCTGCCTGTATCTCAGACGACGCTAAGGTCCCGTACGCCTTTTGTTTGAGGGTGGTGCCTTGCAACATCGTTTCCAGATAACCCTCCATGGCACCCTTGTCTTCTAAAGCCATCAAATACCCTCTAGCCGAGTTTCGGTATTCTAACATCTCCATGTATCCACCGGCGGGTTCATCTATTGACACAGTCTCCGACACCGTCAGTCGGTTATATTCCACTAGTACTAGTTGTCCTGCGACACTCCCCTTTCCGTGATTCATGGGAGATGGCTTAAAGTCCCTCATCGTACTCTCTCCACATTGGCTGAGTATCTCCATTTCTAAGGTTGCTCCAGTCAGAGTGCGGTCACTCCTTCTGGATTTATAGCCTGTTGACTTTATCCCCGCCATGAGAATGGGTGGCACCATCGTTATATCAGTCAGCATTTTGTCCGTGCCGGTCAATTGATAGTCGCCTTGTCCCAAATCCATGATCTCTTCGACTCGCTTTCCCTTTGCTGAATTCGCAACTTTCACCGATATCTCTGAATCCACTTTCGTTTTTCCTACTCTTCTCGGCATCACTCTGCTGCCTAACTTCATTTTCATTTCGTTAATCTTGTCAATCACCAACTTCGATCGCATCGTCCCTTTCCTGGTTCTTGACAGATACACCACTTCTGCTTTGTCGTCCTGCGGCGTCATCTTGATGGGAGAGTTCGCTTCACTTTTGTCAGTGGCTGAGTCAATCAACAACTCACTCAATCTCCCTTCACATTCATCCAGCTTGTCAAGGACTTCCCGCATCAATGGTCGGTTGAGACCTGTTTTGAGGATGGACTGGGTTCCATAGCTCTGAACTACTGTCCAGACTTCCTCCATGAACGCCACTCTGTCCAATTTGCATCCGGTCCTACTCTCATGGTCTCTGTGATGTACTTCTCACTCCTCCTCGGGCAACGTTCCCAAGAAAGGTACTCTAGCTGAGCCCTCTATTCTTCTTTTTCTAGGCGATTACATGAGGATTTTTTGTTCGTCATTTCTTGAATTGCCAGGAGAGCTGCTCTCCGGCAAATTCCGTTTCACTTCCACGAAGGCTGACGGAGGTTCCAGTGTCGAGATACCTTCATCCGCTGGCTCAGTCGTTTCCAACGTATCTGCATTAATCTCAAGATCACTGAAGATATTGAAATCCAGGCTGGACATTCCTCCTGTCGATGCCCTGTCGACTCCCCACCAGCTTGATCTTGTTGCATGGGTTCGTCGGTTTGACGGCTTCCTCCCTGTCCGTCATCTCTTTCTGACTTATCCTGGTTCGAGCTCGATGGTCCCTTTTCATTATTGTCGGCCTCTTCCGGGAATCTCGGTATGAGCAATGTACCGGCCGATCTATCTTCCTCTTGTCCATTGACCACTTTGATTTCTTCGCAGCCGAAGGGTGCTAAGAAAGTTCTCGCTTGCAGCGTTCCTAATGCTTTCATCTCCGATTTTACACTAGTCAGGATCAAAGAGGCCTCAGGCAGCTCGGTCCTGCCTCTCATTTTCATAGGCGCCGAGCCTAATCACGCCCATTCTTCATCAAATCTCCCAGGCTTGGGAGTCGCGGCGTTGCTTATTCGCCTTCTCTAACACAGTTGCTTATTCTAACACAGCGGCATTTCTTCTCACAAAGTATGTGTCCATCGTTGCTTCGAAATCCCCTACTCTCCTTTCATTGGTCTCGAATGCTCTCAACCTAGGAGTTTGTACCACGGAGACTGCTCCGAGTAACATCCTTCTTATCAGAGGGAATTCAGGGATTGCCTCCGGCAGCTTCTCATAATCACCCCAGTCCTTCGTTCCTTCTCTCACCTTATGATACGCTGCAGTGAGACGAGGTACTCTGGTTATTTCACCATTCGTTTTATCATACGGTCTTAGATTCCAAAGCTTCGGAAACACTTCGACGTGTCCTCTCTCTACTTCTCCCATGCGATCACGGAAGTGATCGTCAAAATTGATCACTGACCTTTCTGGTTCTGATATTTTCGCAAATAACAGATCTTCACTCATGAGTTCCCGCAATGTGCGCTGCTCACACCAGTTCAATGTACAACCGTCCACCGCTGATATGAAGTTCAGGTGCAGCACCGACCTCCTATAGGCTTCCACTTTAACGTCCGGAAAAGCAAACGTGACTGCTGGTCCATAGATCACTGTCACGAACTCCGTGACTCCTCTGATCAACGCCAAGGGATCGGTTCTCATAGCCAAGCTCGGATCGGTTAACAGCGGCATGCCTCCCACATGTCGTCTAACATCCTCCTCTCTTTCAATCGTCTCGTCTTCTCCCGTTCCAAAGCGATTTTGTTGTAAGAGATACTGGATAAGAGTGTGTCTCAGGTCTCTTATCTTGTTCCACGAGTCCGTGGACTTTTTCATATCCAAGTTCCTCACTCTCTCTCTCATCTGCTCTGGGCAACGTGTCATTTTCATTAGTCCTCCCAAGTTTCCGTGGGTAATTGCAATCAGAGTCAGAAGTCCGTCTAGCCGCAGTTTCTGGATTCCATCGGTGAGCAGTATCGCCGGTCCTTTCACAAAACTCTCTGCTCCAAACGTCACGAACAAGGCTATTAGTTCCACTATCGATACTTCTACTACTGTTTGAAGGAATTCTTTTATCAAGTAGTGCGAGACTTTTGGGTAGACTTTTGCCAAGAAGGACGCGGTCCATCCGGCTCCCAACCCTTCTAACATGCTGTCTGTCCGTTCAAAGCATTCCTGTCCCTTCACCTCCTGGGTCCAGAAGGTCTCCAGGGTAATCTGACACATTCTGTTCACAAATTCGGCGGTCTTCTCTTCGGCATTTTCCGCCGAGTTCACCTCCTTTAACAAGTAGGCATGAATCTTCGTGATCATCACAGGGCCTTGCTCAAAAGCATCTGCACCCAATGCCGCTACTCGAGGATTTAGGTGTAGCCACTGGTTGGCTTCCGGCTTGGTTCTCAAAACCATCGCTTCCAATTGAGCTCTCGTCTCTAGCGAAATTTTCCTTTTTGTACTTTCACCTGTCTTTTCCATTGCTCGGAACCACAAATCGTTGGACATCGATACGATCACTCGATGGTCGTCGTCTATTCCCGGTTTCAGTTTGAGCTGTCGACTGAAATTGGACAGTTCCAATCCCACCACCTCATCCAATACTAGCATGTGTAGCGCATGATCCTTGAATCCTCTCATCGCGTTTGAGATATCTGGCCACACCGCAGGTAATTCAGCCCTGAGTGGTCTCAGGTTCTCCACCTCTATCATGCGATTTGGGGCTGATATGATCATATCATATTTTCTTTCCGACAGCAAGGTTACAATTGCATACACGAATTTCAGTCCATCCGGGAGACAAGCGTATCCCGGAGACAACGCGAACACTATCTTCGGTGTTATCTTATTGAACCCCCCTTCCTTCGTTGCATCCAGCACCTCACCCATAGACTCAAGGATATCCTTTGATGCTGGCCATACTGCATTCTCTGCTGTTGTAGGATCTCTGAGTCTGCTCAGAAAGCCTCTACTGTGTAGATGGTCATTGATGCCAGCAAACACGATCGTGATTGGGTTCATCTCCGCTTGTCTTTGTACCCCTATCGCCATGCATACTGACTGTAGTAGATCAAGATCGACCGCTGCCAACATTATGACGTCCGGCCAAAACAGAGACTTGGAAGTATGCGCAAATTCTGAATTCGCCACAATCATGATTTTAGCCTTCCTTTTTTCTGCTTTGTCATAGGCGGCGAAGATGGTCTCATCTTTCTTTATTGCTTTCAATCCGCCGTATCTTTGCACATCACCATCCTGATTCACGAGTTTTGGGTTTACTCTTTCTTTCACATGACCAGGGGGTGCCGTCACTTGCCTGAACATCTTCACATGTTGTCCAATCGGCGCTCTCGTCGTCAGAAATCTTCCTGGTCTTTCCTCTCAATTCCCTTCATCATGGTTCAATCTCACGTCTTGCAATGGTCTCGCGTTCACCGGTCCCATTGTGTTATTAGGGGGCAGTCCCTCTAAGTCAGCAAATCTCAAGGCCGTTGTGGAACTGAAGTTGATATTCGCGGCTATCAACCAGTCTACGCCTGTTATCGAGTACATTCTGCTAACGGACAGTCTCGCTCCATTCAGCATCCTCCTCGCATCTTCGATGAAGCTCACCCTCTGGAGATCCAGTTTCATCAAGTCTTCTTTGTACACATGCCAGGGGGAGGGTATGGGTCTTGAGCACATCAAGGAGCTTCTGCCCGGGCGTCTCTCCTCTCTACTGTCACTCTGATCTCTCCGAAGTGTCGTCTCCGATCTTGTATCAGATCTAGACGTGCTAGCCGTCTCCTCGATCGGATTAACGGGTCCTAGTCTTCTTCGAGGACGAATGGTCCTCCTCAACGGTGCTTCTCCCAACCGGTGCTGCACCTCTGTCCTTTGACCCGGTTCGCTGGAACTCTGTTGTCTATAACTCGTGGCGGCCGGTACCGTCCCCAAGCGCGTTTCCAGGCTAGGAGGCACAAAGGTCGTGATTACTGCCTCATTCGTCGTTCCTTCTTCCTTCAGTACTCCAGTAGCAAAGAGTTCCGCTTCTAGTTCGTCCAAGCGCTCTTGGAACACTCGATTCAACCAAGCCTGCCCTTCGATGCTATCGAAGTGGATGCCGTCCGTGGTCAGTCTAGCCTGATCCATGGCTCTCAACTCATGTTCGATGTCCATGAGGATCATTCTTCCGGCATTCCGACTTGCGAGATTCCTCAAGATATTGTTCCACCTGACGACAACTTCGTTGTGCCTTCTTCCTGCAGCTGTCAGGCTCCTCGCGCTCTTTGGCACAGTGCAAACGGTCAGTACCGCGCAATTGATTTTCTATCAAATGGTTGTAAATAAACACACCATCATTGATTCCCACAGCGCTTCCTGCTCATCCGAAGCCCTGGAGATGTCATTTGTCCCAACCAGGATCATCACATTGGGAATCCTCCCTGGATTCATCAGTTCCACCATTCGGTATAACTGGGCTATTGTCGCGCCTCCAAAGGCCATCACCGTGGTTACCCACGAGGTCCTCAAGTTCGACAAAACTCTGACCAAGCTATCTCCCAGTATCAGATGTGATGTCCCCAGCGGTGGTTGCTGCAGGTTCACTGCCGGGCTCCAAGTTGCTCGATTGAAGCAAGCTCTCGGATCCGTCTCCGGAACTCTCGTGAAATTGTATCTCAACTGACTGTTTTTCTGCACGTCCATTACGCGAGACACTTTCTTCGCCGGCATCTTCTGTACTCTTCTTTCTGGTGCTTTCGAGCTTCCCGTGAGTGGCGTCACGTCATTCATCCCCGGTCTAACCACTGTTTGGGAGAGTTGTACTCTGCCCGCGTCGTCGATCGTCCCATAGGGTGCAGTCACCCCGGAACCTCGTGTATTCTTACTGGCGACTAGTCGTCCAGCTGTTTCTATCAGCCTCTGCTTCGTTTGCTCTACGACTGGATCACCCAAGGTGTCACTAGGGTCCAGAATCGTCTATCGACCTGATCCTAACGGGAGTCGCGTTTCCGTCCTTTGGCTCATTTCCCGAGGCGTCAAGAGCTCCATCGGGGACTGCCCACGAGGATTACTCCTTGCAGGTATCGCCTTCTCCACTGCGGCTTCCAATGCCACCTGTTCCGCTCGTTGTTTGTAATCCTGCCTCAAGCGCTCCAGCTCTTGACCCTGCTTCTTGTTGCAGTCCTCGAACAACCTTTTCCACATGTCCCGGTCTTCCTCCGTCGTGAGCATGATCTTCGTCATCTCGTCTAACTCTTTTCTCGTCCTTTCCAGTTCATGCTTCATCGCATCCAGATCTTGCATGGTTTGGTCCGTCTGAAGCTTCTGTTCTACTTTCGCCCTGTTTGGTGGCACAGCTGCTCTCAGTGGTGAACCAGACGAGGCAGCCTCGCTGTTCATCTCCCGATGCATTCTCGTCAACCCAGGTTTGGGCTTGGAGGGCATAGGCATTTCCCCTGGTTGGTAAGTCCTAAAACTTCCCAATCCCGGCTCATTCGCCCCGTTTCTCCACCTCATCACTCTCATATTCGGGCGGTCTGGTACTCCCCTCTCTCCATATGCTGCCATCAACACGACTTCCTTGGGGCGGTCCCCACGGTTGTCATGCCCCAAGATGTTGATCAGGGCGATCAGCAACATGACTACCTCTGGGTCCTCCAGAGCGAAGTCTCGTTCCATTAGCCGACGATAGATCGCATCTACCATCGGTCCTACATATGCCTCTGCCAGGTCCATCAATTCATCCAAGTTGAAATAATCCATACTATTCTTTTAGATTTGATTTGATTCGATTTTGATTCCAAGTTTTGACTCAAGTGAGCAATTAAATGATCAATCAGGACCTAGAAAAGAAATCACGAATATCACACTTGTCAGTTTCATATTCACATATATCGCTAAAATTGCTAAAATTTGTTTAAGAACAGTTCAGATAAAAAGTTGTTTATCCTAAAATTTTTTAAAATCAGTCGGTCTCTAAAATTTTGGAATTCGACCTAAGATTGGACAGTCCAAACTTTGGATCTATTCCTAAGATCGTCATTCAGCTGTTCATGGTCACTACCCCTACCTACCCAAGGTCTTAATAACATAACACATAAAAATAATATAACACATAACTTAGTCTTTGTCCTTTCACTTTCCTAGACTAGGTTCTCCGGGTCCACGTGCTGCTTCTCCGTCGCCCTCGTCACCAAGAAGCATAAGTATTTTCCCGGTATCTGTGATGCCGCCGGAGGCAAGGCTGCTACGCCCCCTACTCCTGGTCGTTGCTTCCAAAGGAATTCCACGTTTTTGTATTCTCTCTTAAAATCTGCGCTAAGTCTGTCCTAAAACTCATGTCTGCTGTGATTGCTATCGCACATGTTCTGTTCGTGAGTATGAAATCACTGTCTGTTAATATTATGTTACTTGAATACTCATTTGGTAAGTTAAAATTTGACTCAACTACCCTGCCTATGTCAGGTTTCTTAGGTTCTTCGCCTGTTTCTGCTTCTAAGTCTCCTGTTTCTCTTGCTATTCTTAATTTTTTTATTATCAAGTTTTCAGTGTGGATAAGTCCTACCCCCACTCCCCGGACAAAAATATCCTTCGACGTCCCCGTCGATCGCATACCGGATATCAAGTCGAGATTAGAAGCTGGAATGAGTAGCTGTCCTTCCTGGGCAGCCCAGGAAGGATCATCTCGTTCGGTCTTGATGTATTTCGCGCTTTCACGATCTACGTCTTGAATTGTGACGCTGGTCTCCTGAGGGTCTGATGTCATTTCGTTCAGCCACTCCAAAACTCGCAGATCTGTGAGATTATCTCTGTAGGACTCCGATTGCTCTTCGTCGAAATCTACTTCGGGTTTCGATCTGTCCTCGATCCATTCCTGGTTGTGATCATCTACTATATCGATATCCTGAGAGACTGTTATACTTTCTAGACCCACCATTTCTTCCACTATCTTTTTCAGATCTATCCTGTCTACTACAAAGTCGTCACCGTAACGGTTGTATTTTTTTCTAGATCTTCTTCCGTCGCTTTGTCGAATCTGCAGCGTAAACGGGAGATCTGGTTCCAAATTTTTTGGGACCTCTGTTTGTTCAGGATCCTGCCAATCTTCCTCTGCATAAGGTAAGGTTTCATCTTCCGCTTCGATCACCTCATTTGGATCCAGGTCCAGTGGTGTTTTTGTTTCTTCCTCTATGACTTCGTTTCCATCGTTCTTCTCCCTGGTACCTTTCTCGTTGACTTCACAAGCAGGATCCATCATCAGATAGTCCCCCTCTTCTATGTCTGCGGGTATGCACCAATCTTCTGTTGATGGATTGTGTGGCTTAATGTTCTCATAGTGAGCAGCTTGGCCAGTACTGAGTCTGTAAAAGCGTCCCACCTGGTGCACTTCTGTAATCATGAAGGGTCCCCTCCATTTTTTAGGAGCTTTTTAGTCCCTTTCGGTGGTATAACGTTCTAAAATACCCATACGTAGTCTCCCACTGAGTAAGCTTTCGCACCAGCTGCTTTCTTATCGAATTTTTTCCTCTGCCTTGCCTGTGCTTGCTGAGTATTTCTTCTACACAAATCGTTCAACTCCTGTTGACGTCCGATGACATCCCTTACGTAAACCTGTGGAGACGTTTTCTTCCCTTCATACTCTGGGTAGAAAAAGGTTAAGGGTAAAGAGTTCTCGTGTCCTGTCAGCATCATGTGTGGGCTGACTCCGGTGGTTGAGTGTTGCGTGCTATTATAAGCTCCCATCACTTGTGGAAGGTATCTGTCCCAATCGGTCATGTACCTGGAGCAATATACCCTCAGCATCGACACCAATGTTCTATTTTGTCTTTCCACTAAGCCATTCGTCTGAGGATGATATGTCGTGGAGTGAGCTTGAGCAACCTGTGAGCGTCTCATAAGCTCTTTCGTTAGCTCTCCTACGAAGGCTGTTCCATTGTCCGATTGAAACGTCATCGGACAACCATGTCTCGCTATCCACGTATTGATCAGGTGGTCGCATGTCTCCTCCGCCGAGGCAGTTATGCAGGGCACATCCTCTGCATATTTCGTGAAATGATCTATCATGACCAGGACTTGGTTATAACCGCTGTCTGTCATGCATATCTTCTGGTGATCTGTCTGCACCACCTCGTTGAATTCAGACGACTCAATCGATTGTAAAGGAAATCGCAACTTCCTTGGATCCTTGACCTGTTGGCATGACAGACATGCTGTTACCCATTTCTCAAAGGCTTTTTTCATCCCAGGCCACTCAAAGCGCTTCAGAATCCTCTGATATACTTTGTCGATCCCCTGATGGCCCATCTGATCATGCGACCTGAATAATAGTTATGTCTGATAGAGTTGCGGCCTTACTATCGCGTTATACTTGTATAGGACTTTGTCTTCTTCTCTTCTCTTGCAAGCCACAATTCCGTCCTTGTTCAAATTTAACCTCCCTTCCTTCTGCATGAAGTATTGTCTCAGGATGCGATAACTATCTTCCTCGAGGTCCCCTTTATCCGGAGAACCATTCTCGATCCACTTTTTCAGGTTGCTTGTCATGCGATCATTTCTCTGCGCCCTTAGAAGGTCCGAGAGTCTGTATCTCGCCTTCAAGTACGTCTTCATGACCCTCATCTGACTATTCAGCTCGTTGGGCTGATGTGTGTCTTCTTACATCTTAACGCACCAAGCTGCTGTCCACTGCTGCTGTCCACTCGGGGTCATCTCTGGTCACTTCTCTTTCTAACAATCCAACCAGCATCCGCATCACTTGTGGTGTGACTTGCACCGTTTTATCCAATAATGAGAGGCTGTTTATTTTCATGCGAGAGAGTTCTTGCTGGACCAGGTTCGAGCGCAGCAACAAATCCAAGGGGACCGGGTCCTCCTTGGACAGGATCTTTATCTCGGCTGCTTTCTCTACAGGGAACTAGACCCCTCCTTTCCTAGTCCTAGACCCTCCGGATTGAAGTTAAGCCTCTTATCTGACAATTCACACTAACGGTGAAGGGTCTTATCGCTTGCCTAATTTCGGCTCTATTAAGGTCTTCTTGTGCCTTTAGCCCTCCCTTTTTGTCTAGAACTGTCCTAACTTACTTAGTTCAATCGCTACCATCTTTTGGTTGGGGTTTGAGGATTTTCTAAAAAATTTTTATAAAACGTGAAGGGTACCCCTCCTAATTGAGTAATTTGCTAAAAACAATCTCAAAATAGTAATTTTTTTTCCTACTAGTAAGTTCAGTTAATTTCTGATCTAATGGTACCAAGATCAACCGGATCTGTCCAGTTGTCGAAAAGTTATTAGCCAAAACGTCTTTCTTGCAAACTCAAAAAATTTCTCACTTATAGGTTCCACCTAACTTTTTCCATTCTGTTCTTTTCGATCTAAAAATTATTGATCCGAGCTCAGAAGGCCTATACTCTTCTAGTTCAATGCAAAAGACCCGATCTAAAACGCTTTAGTTGAAAAAATTTGCGAAAAACTATGCTACCTGTACCCCTCCGGACTGATGAATCCACCAAATCAAACTCGTTAAGTTCGATTTCTCTGGAACGCGGAAGGCTTTCGGGTAGCGGGTTTTAAAACTCGTAGATTCACTAGTGGACGTTGTCCAAACAACTATTTTTACTGTCCTAACTCAAAAATTTCAAAAAATTTTCTGATTTTTTGATTTATAGTGTTCTGACTATAAATAAATTTTCTGATTTATAGTGTTTCTTACTATCAAAAATTGGGAAAATTTGGTTTTTGGTACCAAAGTAGTTCCAACCACTTCCGAACTAAAGTTAACCGGTTCTATCTATTATAGTAGTGCAATTACGATGTAATGCACTAATCTAGCGCTTTTTTCCGTTCCAAAAAATATTGATATCTCAAAAATCGCGATTTGTGGGGGGATCAAAATATCGCTATTTTGACCCTAAAAACCGGTCTCTTTTCTCTGTTTTTCACTGAAAAACGATATAGGTTATTAATATGAGCTATATAACTAATAATAGTAGTAATACTATACCCCTCCGGGTTTGTTTAATATCCGAATTAAGGTGCTTAACTCGGATATTCGCAGTTCGGTGAAGGGTCACTACAGTGCAGCACTGTCGAGCCCCCCACAGACTACTATCTTAATTTTTGTAACAAAAGGGATACAAAACTTGTTAACGATACCCAACTGTCGGTTGTTGTTGTCGTTGAGCCTCTTCTTGTTGCTCCTTGTACTGCTTGCCGGATCAGTCTTCTCCCAAGACCCTTCCGGATTGAGCGCAAATCAGCTGACCCTTCCGGATTGAGCGCAATTTATCATTAACGTGCTTAAATGCTCAAATAACCCTACAGTACAAGCCTCACAAACGGGCCACAAAATTGATCGTAACAATCCTGACTGATATAAAGGCCTGTACTACTTTTTGTTTGGTTTATTATATATCTTTAAGTGTTTTTGGTCACAAACCACTCAGGGGACGAGGGGTTCGCGATTCCCCCCACCCTTCCTGGTTCGTGAATTTTCGGTCTTAACTAGGTTAAAAAGCTATTCACGGCAATCCGGAAGGCTTCCGCGTTCCAAACTACCTTTCAGCCCCGGCGGTTTAGGCCTATTAAGGGCGTTAATGTGAGCATCCGCTCGGCGCGGAGTGCTCGTTAACGGTTCCGCCGGTCATGATGTTATAAAAGAATAACACCCAGGAGCGCCATAAAAACATGTATGTAACATCCGCCCGGAAGATTCATATCGAAGGAAAACAAAACTAAGTCTTAAGACGACTGGCTAACGTCTAAACAGAGCTTTGCATGCTTTTCACCGTCTCTACCAAGCCAGTACTTCCGGTGGTCTTTCTAACATCGGGTCGACAAAAACGTTACTGTTCTCCGGCTTTGACCAGAACGCTCAAATTAACTTAATTACATGCAGAAATAGTGAGCTCATGGCTGGGTCTCAGTATCCCCAGACCACGAGGCCACTCCTAAAAACAGGGCTGTTCTGAGAATACCCAAAACCATTGAAAGGATATGGTCAAGGTAAAGGTTGATGCCTTGGTTCCGTGCGGTGATGACATCATGGATGTATGAACGCGCGCAGCGTCATATGTTGAGGAACACGGAAGCCCATCAATGTTTCGAGCTAGATATAGGACCGGGAGACTATAAAAGAGCATTCTTAACGCACAGAAACGCGGTTAGCACGGCGGTGAAGCGAGTGGCTGGAGCGCCTTGTGTGACAAAAATTGAGAAAAAAGAGGTCTTACGAGCTGACCTAGAGCGGAATGTGAGCCTGTGTCTTCACAACTGCTTTTGCAGGAACCGAGAGGAAAAGGTGAATGTGGAATTGCTACCTTATTGGAAACCGAGGCTGTTGGAACAGGAGAGTTGGGGGACGGCCCACAACTCCTTGGACATGTTGGAAAAAGTTCTAGAATTGTAACATTCGCCCGGAAGATACATATCGACGGAAAACAAAACTAAGTCCTAAGACGACTGGCTAACATCTATACAGAGTTTTGCATGCTTTTCACCGTCTCTACCAAGCCAGTACTTTCGGTGGTCTTTCTTACATCGGGTCGACAAAAACGTTACTGTTCTCCGGCTTCGACCAGAACGCTCAAATTAACTAGATTACATGCAAATAGTGAGCTCATGGCTGGGTCTCAGTATCCCCAGACCACGAGGTCACTCCTAAAAACAGGGCTATTACTATTTATTGAATTATTGTTTTTGTTCAGTAGATAAAAATCATCATCTCCATCGAAGATGGATCAACCCTTTCCCCCCATCTCCTAGCTCCTCATCCTTATCAAAAATAATCCGAATATCAGTTAAATTCAGGTCAGGACATCAGGACATGACAGGATGCTAAAAGTTTATGTAACACGATAAAAAGTCTCAGTTCCTTTACCCTTCCGGATTGACGAATCCGGTGAATCAAGCTCGTTAACCTTGATTTCCTCCTAATCCGGAAGGCTGTCTTTCACCCTTCACCGTTATTCGCAACGGCCTTGCAACTATTGTAGCGGCACAATAGTTGCAACTCGGAGTGTTCTGTGTTACTCTGTAACTCGTTGTCGTTTTTAATCTCGATTTTTGTCTTGTTCGCTATCGCAGATAAAGTTGTTCTGTCCTTCTTTCTCGTTTTTGCCAAAATGGCCGTTTCTGACGTTTCTCAGAAATCTGACGTCATAATTCGAATTTTTGAAATTTTAAAATACCAGAATATTCTAGCCCTCACCGTTTGGCCAATCGTTCCAATAACGTTCTTAATTCTTAACAATCACCAATCCGGAGGGCTTGCTGCTAAAAAATCGAATTCTGCAGAGATTGCATTTTGGCCATTCTGGTCGAATGTCACACAGGACATGACAGGAAGCTAAAAGTTTATACAAAATGATAAAAGTTTCAGTCCCGAAACCCTTCCGGATTCTTGAATCCACTGAATCAAGCACGTTAAAGTTGATTTCTCCGTAACCCAGAAGGCTGTCTTCCACCCTTCACCGTTGTTCGCAACGGCCTTGCAACTATTGTAGCGACACAATAGTTGCAACTCGGAACGTTCTCTGTCAACTCCGTGATTCGTTGTCGTTGTTTAATCTCAGTTTCCGTTGTTCTCACGATCGCAACTAAGGTTGTTCTTTTGCTTTTTAGCTCTTCCGCCAAAATGGCCGTTTCGGACGTTTCTCAGAAATGTTACGTCATCACTTCGAAAATTTAAAACTTCAAAATACTAGAATATCTTGACCTTCACCGTTCCACTAATCATCCGAATAACGTCGTTAATCCTTCAAAATCACTAACTCGGAAGGTCCGCTGCTAAAAAATTCCTAAACTGCAGAGATTGCATTTTGTCCATTCTGGTCGAATGTCACATACTCCCCTGACAGTCCGGTCAAAGTCCTCATTGAATCACGCAATGTTCGTAAAATAGATACAGTGTCATCGAACAGAATTTACAAAATGCACGAAATTACTTTTATCCACGTCACATCGACTCACTGCAGAATATAAATGGCATCATACCACATCACTATAGCCTTCAAATTCTTTCATTAGTATGCACATTGAGGATATGACCCAAGATAAAACATATTTTCCGACTTCCAATGTCAATGTCCCGATTAAAACGTTTTCTTTTAGATTTAAAAGGTGTTGGTTTGCAGGACAGTCCTGCCAACCAACAAGCTAAAATTATCCTACTATGCTTTTTCCCCTCGAAAATCTTGCTTGTTTTTGTCCTGAATATTGAAACTAAGAAACTCTGTGGTTAAAAGAACAATGAAACAATCTCCCTCTTCGAGATATTGCCCAAGCCTTTCATGTCACCACAAAGTGATCAGTTCTCCTAGCTGATTAAAAACAGTCATGTAGGCTGGAATGTTTAAATATACTCCTTCACTCAAGCCTTTCTAAATAAATAGTTAATAAGTGTCTCTAAAGCCACTCAACTAAAATCAAAATGCAAATTTATATATGCAACAATTTCAAAACTCAACTAAATGTCTCAGTCTTCAATTACAACTTGGTTGCTTGGTTTCTCACTTGAGTTTTTTTACACACATAAAACAATTCTGAGTTTTAACTTCTTCTTCATCACTCCTTTGTTTTTTTCTTTTTTCGTCGTTTAGAAGTTCTAAAACTTCTAAATTCTTCTAATTTCATCTCTTTTTGCATCTCGTTTTTCGGTCATTCGTCAATGTTCCATTTCTTCCTCCTGTGATACTGACTCTGCACTCTCAGTCTCCGTATCCTGCAACACGTCGTTAGCCATCCTGACGCTGCTGGAAGCCGTCCTTCAACACTTCTGCTCTTCTACCCTCTGTTTGCAACAAGGTAGGGGATCCACGTTAGATTCTCTATTCCTGCAGAAGCTGTTGTGGAGACACAACGTCACATTTCTCTCCAAATCTTCCTTTAACATCTCTGCCTTCTCCTTTCCACTACGTTCACTTGTCCTGGAAATTCTTTTCACAGCGATGGTCACTGCATTCCGATAAATAACGAGAGCTCGCTTTAAAGCTCCTGCTCCAATGTCCAGCTGATATTCACTGTACACTCTGCCGTGCTTCGACATATGCTTTTTCGCATACTCGTACAACCATGCAGTCATGTTAGCTCTGAACCATGGCATCAATCGTTTTCTTGCCCATATCTTCTTCACTTCCATCGGAATGTTCAGAATTTTGCACATTGTCTCAAAAAGATCTAAATCTTTTAGACAATCTAATTTCCGCAACTGTTCTCTCGTCGGCGCTTCCTGTCTATTGTTCTCTCTTACGTGAGCTTCCAGCCATCGTATCGCCATCATAACTCCCACTATCACTATTGTTATGGGCTGTGATGAATCTGGTAAACCCTTGGAGAGCAGCTCTCCAGAGTTCCAGATCAACACCAGATTACTACGCTTGGGATACCACCAGGTCTGCAGCAAGCAGTGGCAAGGAAACTCGTCATGTGTCAACATGATGCTCCTCCAATTACGTTTTCCCGAAGCTTCCAGTAATGGTTCCACTTCCATCAACACTCGGTGGACTTCATCATTCTCGTCTACTGTATTTAATCTGTGACAGTTGATCCTCTCTGTTTCTGTCTCTCAAAGTCACTGAAATTCCCGCTCACATATCCCATGAACTTCTTTCCTAATATTGACTCCAATTCTTCCTTGGTTCTCTCTGGAACTGCCGAGAACATCTTATATAGCAACTCGTAAGACTTCTCGAACATTCTCGCCAGTCTCACACACTTCGGCACTGAGAAGGCTTGATCCACGATCGTTCTCGTACTCTTTACATCCACAGCTACGAAATGTACAGGGTATCTGCTCTTGCACATTGGAGCCATTGTTGAACCCACTAAATATCGTGCTCCTGATGGTCTAGAATAAGTCTCACTGTGTCTGATGTTCATTTCCGTCTCGATTGCTGCCCTCCATTTTCCTATGTATTTCTGCTCAGTCTGCAGAACTCCTGGGAACACTTCTACACTGATGGCTGTGACCATCTCATGTTTCTGCTCTAGATTCAATAGTGACTCTAAAGAACCAAACACGCTGTAGAATCCTAGTGCAGTCACTAGATTCACATCGGTTCCTCCACGACAATCCGCTATCAGTTCCGTTTCTTTCCTCGTTTTCATCACGACATTTCCAAACAATACCGTCAATTGCTTGTGTTGTTTCTCTAGGGTCTTCACACAGTCCAGAACTCCACAAACGTGACCCTCTAGTCCACAGACTTCCGCCAGACAGCTACAAGGTTTGACCCAGTCTTCTGGTCCCCAGCTAGGCAACTATCTTCTCCATTGCTCCTAGAGGCCGTTATCATCACATTATATATGATGTTGAGGTCACGCAGGTTACAGTCTGCATTCAGTTCCCTCAGCACGTCTTTTGTCGCCCGTAATATCGAGTCAGCATTGTGACTAGGACACCATGATGGCCTCATCAATTCCCACACTGCCATCAAGCTCGTTCTCAGTAATTCATCTGAGAATCCCAACCCAAACTCCACTCTTTTAGCAGATTTTGGTACGGAAGGTGCAGTCACCTCTTCTTCCAAGACCAGTCCCAATTTCGCCTGTGGATTATTAACGCTCTTAATCGTTACAATTCTGGACGTCCAGAATCTTAGCAACACCGCCTGCTCGTAAGCGAAGAAGCAATCGCGTTTGTCTTCACTCAGGAAAGGGTTGTACGCTATCCCTATGATCCCGGATACGTAGCTATACGATTTCTTCTTGATCGGTCCACAGCATTCACTGGATTTCGGCAGTGCCCCTATAGATTCTTTGGCAAGTCTCAACTCCTTGTTTGAGAATCTCCTGATTTCGTCTATCTTTCTCATGGGTTCTAATTCCTCGGTTTCTTTCATGTTCACCCTCATCGGCTTACTTTGCTGCATATCCAGCAGTGCTAGCAAGAATAAGGCTTTCGCTCGCTCATCGCCTTCCCTCAACACCTTAACACAAGTGTTTAATGAGGGTACTGAAATCTGCTCTATCAGGAATCGAATGAAACAGAGAGCGTCTCTCCGCTTCGCACACGCTACTACTGCTCCTTCTTGGACTATCAGATTCGTCATAAGGAAAACCTTCTTCTCTTTTGACCTCTTCCTTACTTCTGAATCATATTCTTCGCGAGTCAGTCACATCATGCACCAGGCGAACCTGAGTTGTAACTCTGTTCTTACGTAAGGTACTGCCACGAGAGCATGTATTCTTGGCGTAGTCCTCATTTCTTCTTCGAAATACCTTAATACCACTGCTTTCCATGGAAGGCTCACCAACTGATCCATCGTCTCTGCCTGTATGTCAGACGACGCTAAAGTCCCGTACGCCTTTCTGCTTGAGGGTGGTGCCTTGCAACATCGTTTCCAGATAACCCTCCATGGCTTTTTCGTCTTCCAGGGCCATCACATACCCTCCAGCCGAGTTTCGGTATTCTAACATCTCCATGTATCCACCGGTGGGTTCATCTATCGACACAGTCTCCGACACTGTTAGTCGGTTATATTCCACTGGTATTAGTTGTCCTGCGACACTTCCCTTTCCGTGATTCATGCGAAATGGCTTAAAGTCTTTCATTTCGCTCTCCCCACATTGGCTGAGTATTTCCATTTTCCTTTTGAATTTATAACCTGTTGACTTTATCCCCGCCATGAGAATGGGTGGCACCATCGCTATATCAGTTAACATTTTATCTGTGCCAGGCAATTGATAATCACCTTGTCCCAAATCCATGAACTCTTCGACTCGTTTCCTTTTCGTTGAATTGACAGCTTTCATCGATATCTCCGAATCCACCTTCATCTTTCCTACTCTTCTCGACATCACTCTGCTGCCTAACTTCATTTTCATCGCATTGATTTTATCAATCACCAACTTTGATCGCATCGTCCCTCTCCTGGTTCTTGACAAATACACCACCTCTCCTTTATCGTCCTGCGGTGTCATCTTGATGGGAGAATTCGCTTCACTTTCATCAGTGGCCGAGTCGATCAACAACTCACTCAGTCTCCCTTCACAATCATCAAGCTTGTCAAGGACTTCTCTCATCAAGGGTTGGTTTAGACCCGTTTTCAGAATGGACTGGGTCCCATAGCTCTGAACCACGGTCCAGACTTCTTCCATAAACGCCACTCTGTCCAATTTGCATCCCGTCCTACTCTCGTGGTCTCGGTGATGTACTTCCCATTCTTCTTCAGGCAGCGTTCCCAAGAAAGGTACTCTGGCTGAGGCCTCTTTTCTTCTCCTGCTAGGTGGTTTCATGAGGATTCTCTGGTCGTTATTTCTAGAATTCCATAAAGGCTGACGGAGGCTCCAGTGTCGAGATGCCTTCATCGGCTGGCTCAGTCGTTTCCAACGTATCTGCATTGTTCTCAAGATCACTGAAGATATATAAAATCCAGGCTGGATTTTCCTCCTGTCGATGCCCTGTCGTCTTCCCCACCAGCTTGATCTGCATCTTGTTGCATGGGTTCTTCGGTTTGACGGCTTCCTCCCTGTCCGTCATCTCCTTCTGACTTTTCCTTGTTCGAGTTCGAGGGTCCTTGTTCATCATTGTCGGCTTCTTCCGGAAATCTCGGTATGAGCAATGTACCGGCCGATCTATCTTCCTCTTCTCCACGGACCACTTTGATTTCCTCGCAGCCGAAGGGTGCTAGGAAGGTTCTCGTCTGCAGTATTCCTCCCACTTTCATCTCCTGTTTCACACTAGTCAGGATTATGGAGGCTTCAGGCAGTTCGGTCCTGCCTCTCATCTTCATCGGAGCTAAGCCTAATCCCTTCAAATTTCTCGTCAAATCTTCCAGGCTTGGGAGTCGCGGCGTTGCTTATTCGCCTTCTCGTCGCTTGGTCCATATATGCAAATCTTGTGTATTGTAACACGGCGGCATTTCTCCCTACAAAGTATGGATCCATCGTTCCCACGAAATTCCCTACTCTCCTCTCATTGGTTTCGAATGCTCTCAATCTAGGAGTTTGTACCACGGAGACTGCTCCGAGCAACATCCTTCTTATCAGAGGGAATTCAGGGATTGCCTCCGGCAGCTTCTTGTAATCACCCCAGTCCTTCGTCTCTTCTCTCACTTTAAGATATGCTGCGGTGAGACGAGGCACTCTGGTTATTTCACCATTCGTTTTATCATAGGGTCTCAGATTCCAAAGTTTCGGAAACGCTTCGATGTGTCCTCTTCCTACTTCTCCCATGCGATCACGGAAGTGATCGTCAAAATTGATGACTGTCATCTCTGGCTCCGATATTTTCGTAAACAACAGATCTTCACTCATGAGCTCCCGCAATGTGTGCTGCTCACACCAGTTTAGTGTACTACCGTCCACTGCTGATATGAGGTTCAGGTGCAGCACCGACCTCCTATATGATTCCACTTTCACGTCAGGGAACGCAAACGTGACTGCTGGTCCATAGATCACCGTCACAAACTCCGTGACTCCTCTGATTAGCGCCAGGGGATCGGTCCTCATAGCCAAGCTCAGATCGGTTAACAGGGGCATGCCTCCAACATGTCGTCTAACATCTTCCTCTCTTTCAATCGTCTCGTCTTCTCCCGTCCCAAAGCGATTTTGTTGTAAGAGATACTGGATAAGAGTGTGTCTCAGGTCTCTTATCTTGTTCCACGAGTCCGTGGATTTCTTCATATCCAAGTTCCTCACTCTCTCTCTCTCATCCGCTCTGGACAACGTGTCAGTTTCATCAGTCCTCCCAAGTTTCCGTGGGTAATTGCAATCAATGTCAGAAGTCCATGTAGCTGCAGGTTCTGGACTCCGTCGGTGAGCAGTATCGCCGGTCTTTTCACGAAACTCTCTGCTCCAAATGTCACGAACAAGGCTATTAGTTCCACTATCGATACTTCCACTACTGCTTGGAGGAATTCTTTTATCAAGTAATGCGAGACTTTCGGGTAAACTTTTGCCAAGAAGTACGCGGTACATCCGGCCCCCAATCCTTCTAGCATGCTGTCTGTCCGTTCAAAGCCCTCCTGTCCCTTCACTTCCTGGGTCCAGAAGGTTTCCAGAGTAATCTGACACATTCTGATCACAAATTCAGCGGTCTTTTCCCCGGCATTTTCCGCCAGGTTCACCTCCTTCAACAAGTAGGCATGTATCTTTGCGATCATCACGGGGCCTCGCTCAAAAGCGTCTGCACCCAAGGCCGCTACTCTGGGATTCAGGTGTAGCCACTGGTTGGCTTCCGGCTTGGTTCTCAGAACCATCGCCTCCAAGTGAGCTCTCGTCTCTAATGAATTTTTCCTTCTTGTGTTTTCACCTGCCACTTCCATTGCTCGGAACCATAAGTCGTTGGACATCGCCGCGATCACTCGATGGTCGTCGTCTATTCCCGGTTTCAGTTTGAGCTGTCGACTGAAGTTGGACAGTTCCAACCCCAGCACCTCGTCCAACACTAACATGTGCAGCGCATGGTCCTTGAATCCTCTCATCGCGTTTGAGATATCTGACCACACTGCACGCAGTTCAGCCTTGAGTGGCCTCAGGTTCTCCATCTCTATCATGCGATTCGGGGCTGATATGATCACATCATATTTTCCTTCCGAAAGTAAGGTCACAATCGCATACACAAATTTCAGTCCATCCGGAAGATGTGCATATCCCGGAGACAACGCGAATACTATTCTCGGTGTCACTTTGGTGAATGACCCCTCCTTTGTCGCATCCACCACTTCGCCCATCGACTCAAGGATATCTTTTATCGCGGGCCATACAGCGTTCTCTGCCGTTGTAGGATCTCTGAGTCTGCTCAGAAAACCTCAACTGTGTAGATGGTCATTGATGCCAGCAAACACAATCGTAATTGGGTTCATGTCCGTCTGCCTTTGTACCCCTATAGCCAGAGATATCGATTGCAGTAGGTCCAGGTCGACCGCTGCCAACATTATGACGTCCGGTCAAAACAGAGACTTGGAGGTGTACACGAACTCTGAATTCGCTACTATCATAATCTTGGCCTTCCTCATTTCTGCTTTGTCATAAGCGGCGAAGATGGTCTCATCTTTCTTTATCGCTATCAATCCGCCTTATCTCTGGGCATCACCATCTTGATTCACTAGTTTTGGGTATATTCTCTCTTTCACATGACCAGGGGGTGAGCTTAGTTGCTTGAACATCTTCACATGTTGTCCGATCGGTGCCCTTGTCACTAGAAATCTTACAGGTCTCTTTTCTCGATTCCCTTTGTCATGATTCAACCTCACGTCTTGCAATGGTATTATGTTCACTGGTCCCATCGTGTTGTTAGAGGGCAGTCCCTCTAGGTCAGCAAATCTCATGGCCGTCGTGGAGCTGAATTTTATGCTAGCGGCTATCAACCAGTCTACGCCGGTTATCGAGTACAATCTGCTGACGGATAGCGTCGCAACATTCAGCATCCTCCTTGCATCTTCGATGAAGCTCACCCTCTGGAGATCCAGATTCATTAGCTCGTCTTTGTATACATGCCAGGGAGACGGTTTGGGTCTTGACCACATCAACGAGCCTCTGCCCGGACGTCTCTCCTCTCGACTGGTACTTGTCGTCTCCCATCTAGTGTCCGATCTAGGGTCCGATCTAGACGTGCCGGCTGTCTCTTCGATTGGGTTGACAGTTCCTATTCTTCTTCTAGGATGGATGTTCCTCCTCATCGGCGCTTCTCCCAATCAATCCTGTACGTCTGTCCTTTGACCTGGTTCGCTGGAGCTTTGTTGCCTGTAGTTCGTGACGGCCGGGACCGTACCCAAGCGTGTTTCCAGGCTAGGATGCACAAAGGTGGTAATCACCGCGTCACTCGCCGTTTCTTCTTCCTTCAGTCTTCCTGTGTCAAAGAGTTCCGCTTCTAGTTCGTCCAACCGTTCTTGGAAGAATCGATTCAACCAAGCTTGTCCTTCAATACTGTCGAAGTGGATGCCGTTCGTGGTCAGTCTGGCCTGATCCATAGCTCTCAACTCATGTTCGATGTCCATGAGGATCATTCTTCCGGCGTTCCGACTTGCGAGGCTCCTCAAGATGTTATTCCATCTGACGACTCCCTCGTTGTGACTTCTTTCTGGTGCTGTCAGGCTTCTCGTATTCATTGGCACAGTGCAAAGGGTCAGTACCGCGTAATTGAATTTCTGCCAGAGGGTAGTAAACAAACACACCATCATTGACTCCCATAGTGCTTCCTGCTCATCTGAACCTCTAGAGATGTCATTCGTCCCAACCAAGATCATCACATTGGGGATCCTCCCTAGATTCATCAGTTCCACCATTCGATATAACTGGGCTATCGTCGCGCCTCCAAAGGCCATCACCGTGGTGACCCACCAGGTCCTCAAATTCGACAGCACTCTAACCAAACTGTCTCCCAGTATCAGATGGGATGTTCCGAGTGGTGGTTGCTGCAGGTTTACTGCCGGGCTCCAAGTCGCTCGGTTGAAGCAGGCCCTCGGATCAATCTCCGGAACTCCCGTGAAATTATATTTCAATTGATTATTCTTTTGCACGTCTATTATGCGAGACACTTTCTTCGCTGGCATCTTCCGTATTCTTCTCTCTGGGGCCCTCGAGCTCCCCATGAGTGGTGTCACGTCACTTATCCCCTGTCTGATCACGGTCTGGGAGAGTCGTACTCTGCCCGTGTCGTCGATCGTTCCATAGGGTGCAGTCACCCCGGAACCTGGCGCATTCTTGTTAGCTACCAGTCGTCCAGCTGTCTCTATCAGCTTCCTCACTGTCTGTTCCACGACGGGGTCACCCAAGGTGTCACTAGGATCCGGGATTGTTACTCGATTTGCCTCTGCTGGGAGCCGTGTCTCCGTTGTTTGACTCATTTCTCGAGGCGTCAAGAGCTCCATCGGGGACTGCCCACGAGGAATATTCCTTGCTGGTATCACTTTCTCCACGGCCGTTGTCAACGCCATCTGTTCCGATCGCTCTTTGTAGTCCTGCCTCAAGCGCTCAACTTCTTGGCCCTGCTTTTTGTTGCAGTCTTCGAACAATTTTCTCCACATGTCTCGATCTTCCTCCATCTGGAGCATACTTTTGGTCATCTCTCTCCAGCTCCTTCTTCGTACTTTTCAGTTCATCGTTCTACTCATCCAGATCTTGCATGGTTTGGTTCGTCTGAACCTTCTGTCCTACTTTCGCCCTTTTTGGTGGCACAGCTGCTCTCAGTGGCGAACCAGACGAGGACGCCTCGCTGTTCGTCTCCTGATGCATTCTCGTCAGCCCAGGTTTAGGCTTGGAGGGCATAGGCATCTCACCTGGTTGGTAAATCCTAGAACTTCCCAATCCAGGCTCATTCGCCAAGTCACTCCCTGAGAGAGCCCCGTTTCTCCACCTCATCACTCTCATGTTCGGGCGGTCTAGTACTCACCTTTCTCAATATGCTGCCATCAACAGGACTTCCGATGGGCGGTCCCCACGGTCGTCATGCCCCAAGATGTTGATCAGGGCGGTCAGCAACATGACTACCTCTCGGTCCTCCAGAGCGAAGTCTCGTTCGATCAGCCGACGATAGATCGCATCTACCATCGGTCCCACATATGCCTCTGCCAGGTCCATCAATTCATCCAAGTTGAAGTTATCCATTCTATTCTTTCAAGTTTGATTCGGTTTTGATTCCAAGATTTGAATCAAGTGAGTAATTAAACGATCAATCAGGATCTAGAAAATAGGTCACGAATATCACTTTTGTCAGTTTCACCTTAACAGATATCGTTAAAAATTATTTAAAAACAGTTCAGATAAAAAGATATTTTATCGTAAAATTTATTAAAATCCATCGGTCTCTAAAATTTTGGAATTCGACCTAAGATTGGATAGTCCAAACTTTGGATCTATTCCTAAGATCGTCATTCAGTTGTTCATGGTCACTAACCCATGATCTTAATAACCTAAACATATCACATATTACATACAACTTAGTCTTTGACCTAACACCCTCTCGCACGTCACTCAGCCTATACTTAAGTAATATTTCTTATGCAGATATACTTGTATACTCGTATCAGAGAATATCACCTGTACAAGCGCGTACAATTCCCGAGGATGTAGTCTTCCTCTGTTTGGATCGTACACTGGAAGCGAGAGCTCCTTCACGTTCATTTCCACGAGGAAGTCCCTCAGCCTCGTCAAGGACAAGACTAGGTTCTCTGGGTCCACGTGCTGCTTCTCCGTCGCCCTCGTTACCAAGAAGCATAGGTATTTTCCCGGTATCTGCGACGCCGCCGGAGGTAAGGCCGCTACGCCCCCTATCCCTGGTCTTTGCTTCCAAAGGAATTCCACGTTTTTGTATTCTGTCTTAAAGTCTGCCGCTAACGCTGTCCTAAAACTCATGTCGCACATGTTCTATTTGTGAGCATGAACTCACTGTCTGTTAGTATTATGTTACTTGAATATTCATTTGGTAGGTTAAAATATGACTCAACTACCCTGCCTATGTCAGGTTTCTCAGGTTCTTCGCCTGTTTCTGCTTCTAAGTGTTTCTCTTGCTATTCTTAATTTTTTTATTACCAAGTTTTCATTGTGGGTAAATCCTACCCCCACTCCCCGGACAAAAATATCCATCGACGTCCCCGTCGATCGCATACCGGGTATCAAGTCGAGGTTTGAAGCTGGAATGAGTAGTCGTCCTTCCTGGGCAGCCCAGGAAGGATCATCTCGTTCGATCTTGATGTATTTCATGCTTTCACGATCTACGTCTTGAATCGTGACACTGGTCTCCTCAGGATCCGAGGTCGTTTCATTCAGCCACTCTAAGACACGCAGGTTCGTCAAGTCATGTTCATATGACTGCTGTTGCTCGTCGTCGAATTCTACCTCGGGTTTCGACCAGTCGTCAACCCACTCATCGTCGTGATCATCGACTATGTCAATGTCTTAGGACACAGTTATTTCCTCTAGACCCACTACTTCCTCCACTATCTTCTTCAGATCTATCCTGTCCACTACAAAGTCGTCACCGTAAGAATTGTATTTCTTTCTTGGTCTCGTCCCTTCCTTCTGACGAGTCTGTATCGTGAACGGAAGATCCGGTACCAAGTTCTTGGGAACCTCTTTCTGTTCGGGATCCTGCCAATCTTTCTCTGCGTAGGGTAAAGTTTCATCGTCCGCTTCGATCTCCTCGTTTGGATCCAGGTCCAGCGGTGTATCCGTACCTTCCTCTACGACTTCGTTTCCATCGTTCTTCTCCCTGGTGCCCTTGTCATTGACCTCACAAGCAGGATTCATCATTAGATAATCCCCTTCTTCCATGTCTGCAGGTATACACCAGTCTTCTGTCGATGGATTGTGTGGCTTGATGTTCTCGTAGTGGGCGGCTCGGCCAGTAGTCAGTCTATAAAAGCGTCCCTCCTGGTGCACCTCTGTAGTCATGAAGGGTCCCCTCCATTTTTTTAGGAGCTTTTTCGTCCCTTTCGGTGGTATAACGTTCTGAAATACCCATATGTAGTCTCCCATCGAGTAAGCCTTTGCACCAGCTGCTTTCTTGTCGAATCTTTTCCTCTGCCTTGCCTGTGCTTGCTGAGTATTTCGTCTACACAAATCGTTCAACTCCTGTTGGCGTCTGATCACATCCCTCACGTAGACCTGTGGGGACGTTTTCTTTCCCTCATACTATGGGTAGAAGAATGTCAAGGGTAAAGACTTCTCGTGTCCCGTCAGCATCATGTGTGGACTGACTCCAGTGGTGGAGTGTTGCGCGCTATTATAAGCTCCCATCACCTGTGGAAGGTGTCTGTCCCAATCGGTCATGTACCTGGAACAATATACCCTCAGCATCGACACTAACGTCCTATTCTGTCTTCTCGGGGGGTTTTACGTGGAGTGAGCCTGAGCGACCTGTGACCGTCTCATAAGCTCTTTCGTAAGCTCGCCTACGAAAGCTGTTCCCTTATCCGATTGAAACGTCATCGGACAACCATGTCTTGCTATCCACGTATTGATCAGGTGATCGCATGTCTCTTCCGCCGAGGCAGTTGTGCAGGGCACGGCCTGTGCATACTTCGTAAAATCATCTATCATGACCAGCACCTGATTATAACCATTGTCTGTCATGCATATCTTTTGGTGATCTATCTGCACCACTTGCGGTTTGACTTGTACCGTTTTATCCAATAATGAGAGGCTGTTTATGTTCATGCGGGAGAGTTCTTGCTGGACCAGCTTCGAGCGCAGCAACAGATCCAAGGGGACCGGGTCCTCCTTGGATAGGATCTTTATCTTGGCTGCTTTCTCTACAGGTAACTCAGGGTGCCCTGGAATTGGATGTCCAGACTTATCCAACCACCTTGTTAAGGGAAGCGCTTCATAGGTTTCTTTGTCCAGAAACGAGAATCCCTCCATTATTTCCGCCTGATTGGCCTGCTTCTGCTCCAATCTTTCATAGAACTCAGTTTTCTTGCTGAGGCTGTCAGCATTCTGGTGTTTATCATGCATCCTATGTTCGATTATCATATGGTAGCCATCCAATCTTACCATCCATCTACCAATATAACTCTGATCCATCGAGTAGGTTTTCAACCAGGATAACGCTCTGTTTTCCACGCGTAACTTGAAGGGAGCGCTCCCCAAGTATGCACGGTACTTTTCCACGAAGGTGACTACTGCAAACATTTCTGCTTTTGGTGCGCCATATTTCATCTCTGTGTCACTCAAGACCTTGCTGCCGTATGCAATGGGACGGAGAACTGTTCTTCCGTTCCATTCTTGCTTTTGATGCAAGATTCCTGAGATGGCCACCACCGATGAGTCTGTGTCGAGAACATACATACCCTTTTCTGTAGGCATGCCCAGCACTGGCGCTTCGCACAGTTCCCGCTTTATGTTCTCGAAAGCAACCTGTGCCTCATCGTTCCATTCGAACTTTTTCCCCTTGTTGCGCATCAGCTTCTGCATCGGGTACACCTTGTCCGCATATCCTTTTATGAATTCCCGGTAGTAATTGGCAAACCTTAGGAAGCTCAGGAGCTGTGTGTCCGTTCTGGGGGCTTTCCATGTCAACACTGCTTTCACTGCTTCCGGGTCCGGCCCCACACCATGCCTATCCACCATTCTTCCCAGGTACTTGATCGAATCCCTAAGGATTTCACATTTTGATGGTTTGCATTTCAAGCCTGCTCTTTTCATACATCCAAAGACCTCATCGAGCCGATCAATGTGATCCTCCAGGGTCGGTGTCGCTATAACTACGTCATCCACGTAGCACATCAAGAGATTCCCGTACTTTTTGGTCACTCCTGTCAAAGCCTGGGCCATCAGCCTTTGAAAAGTTGCTGTTGCGTTGCACAAGCCGAAGGGCATCCTCTTCCACTGGTACAGCCCCAATTCGCACGCGAATCCGGTTTTCTCTCTATCCTTCTTCCGCAGAGGAACCTGCCAGAAGGCAGAACCCAAGTCCAATGTGGTGAAGAACTTGGCGTCACCAAGCTTAGAGAGGCTCTCGTCTACTCGAGGTATCGGGTACGCATCTTTTATTGTTACCGCGTTTAAGTAACGAAAGTCGCAACAAAATCTAAGCTGCCCCCTTTCTTCTTCGCCCTTACTACCCCGCAAGCCCACGGCGGTTTCGAGGGTTCTATCATGTCGTATTCAAGCAACATTTCTATTTCCGCTCGGCACGCTTCCGATTTGTGTGGCGTCATTCGTCTTGCGCCTTCCCTATGGGGAACGGCGCCCTCCTCAAGTTCGATTTCCTGTTCGACGAAATTACAGCAACCGATATCCGCCTTATGTTTTGAAAATACATCTGCGTTCCGATTTAGGAGGTCCCGCAATTTTTCGAAATCTCCCTCACCTATTTTCCCTTATAAATGTTCTATCTCTGGCAAAACCGGTTTGTCAGATTCTAGTTCATATGACGAGGGGCGTTCCGGAAAATTCGAGCAGCTTGATAAGCCGTCGTCCGTTTCGGATTTCATTGAAAACAATTTATGAATAGATTTTAATTCATTAATCCTCTTTAAAAATTTATCTTTATTGGCATGATAAGGACAGTCATTCACACTGTGTTTCTTCAAGTTTTGTGTCTCCTCATAGTCGGTCCTCATCGGTAATGCGTAGCCAAGCTTCTTTCCACGCTGGATTAAAACCGTGGTGTCCAGTGTGTTCAATAACTCACTGACACACAGTCCGTTTCGCGTTACCGAGAAGCTCCGGCATAAAATCACCGAACTCTGACTATTTGGATTCGGTACTAAGCAAACCTGTTTACCATCACTTAACGAATTCAAATTTCTCATTCTAAAAATTGCCACCACAGCTTGTCCTGGCTGTAGTTTTACCTTTCTATCTAAAAAAATTGGTACCTTGTTTTCGTCTGTTTTTATCCTATTAATTGGTTTCTTAACATACTTCCGGTCCGGGTTTCTAATCCTTATCAGACCGTTGTTTAAGTCTATCATCACGTCAAAATTCCTGACAAAATCTCCGCCCAAGATGAATTGGTCGGCGTCGTCCAAACTCTCTACCACCAGGAAGCTCATCCAAAGATCCCGTCCTCCCATGTGGAGGACCGTTATTGGTGATCTTCCGGCTACGTAAATAGCTCCTCGATTGGTGGCGGCCAGTCGGAGATTCGTTGGAATTAGATCTTCCCGCGTGAAGCCCATTCTTTCCCAAGTTTTTATCGGCATCACACTCACTACCGCTACTGTGCCCAGAAGCCATGTGACTCCGATTTTTGTTCCGTTGGTGTCGAGCAGATGTGCGGTCACATTTGCTTCATACCCAATGTGTACTGCGTCTTGTTCCATCATGGCGTCATGCCTATCCTGCGGACTTTGAGTTCCTCCTCACCCAAATAGATCTGCCCCATTTGGTCATCATCTGTTGTTACATAAGTCCTGGTGTAGATACTGTTTCCATCCACGTTCAGCATCACTTGATACGGCCCATATACCTCTAGGTAGCGTCCATGAAGTTTCTTCATGCGAGGGCCACCCGTCGTTAGTAGTGTTCGCACAGCTCTCGACTCGGTGCGTGGCTCCACCTGCCTCAGATAATCTGCATATGTGTCCAAATGCATCAAAATGAACTCGGATGGTTCACTCAGATTTCTGATCACCTGGTGTCCAGCCACTGAGATTATCGACTGTATCTTGCTTCCTTGCAGCACCATGCCGAACCTCTGACCAGAGATCACATTAAGTTTCATGCTCAAACTGCTTGGTTCTTCGTTTCTTCGAACTACGTTGCTTCGAAGGTATTCAGTTGCTCCTGAAGTTTCTCGTTTTCCAGTTCAAGTTTCACTTTTTGTTCGATATCTTTCGTCACCAGTTCCTGCTGCACTCTATTTAGAGCATCCCTCGCGGCTGCCTTATAATCGATCTTGAAGTCATCAGCCGCAGTTGCTGGTTCCGGTTCACGTGTTTCCTCTGTTACCGCTTGCATTTTCTTTGCCGCCAACTCTTGAGGTTTATCCTTTCTGCGTGCCTCCACTTCACTCAACAGGCGAGCCTTGCTGGCTTTCACTCCTGACAAAGCTTCTTCATGCCTTGGATGCTTGATGTCTGCCACTGCATCCCAGAATTGCGGACAATCTGATTTAAAGTGACCTTCCAAGTTGCAAAAGAAACACCCTGGGCCGAATTTCGCAATTAATCCTCTCATGAAATCCTCATGGTCCATTTCTGACGCATCTTCGTCCTCGAGGCTAAAACCTATTGCTTTCATGCCTTGTTTGTAAGTTGGGCATGCTGACACATGATGGTCCGTTGAACTGCAATTTGCACAAGAGCATCTCTTGTCCATATCATCCCTCGGTTTGTACCAATTGTTCCCTTGGTTTGCTGGTCCGTTGTTAAAACTGCCATAACTGTTGTTGTAGTATCCAGATCTCGAAGGAGGTTTCAACAAAAGATACTCTGGTTGATAGTGGTGTGTATTGCGTTGGTAGCATCGTTCGAAGTTCATCATTCTTCACACCATCGATGAATTTTGAGGCTACGGCCAGATTCATCCTTCGGTTTGACTCATCCGGTTGGCTGCGTCTTCTCAGCATTTCCAAGTCATCGAGAAACTTGTCTATCGTTTCATCTTCTCGTTGCCTTCATTTCTCGAAGCGCATCATCGCTTGGTGCCCCTGCACCCCTGATCCGAAACGGTTTAACAAGATTTCGAAGATTTTCTTAGCTGTGTCACGCTGATATTCTTGGCCATGACACAGTTCAGGGCTGTCCCTTCCAAGTTGCTGGTGAGCGCACTGCATTCCTGTCTCTCCGACAAGTCCTCTTCCTCGAAATGCAGCTTCATTACCTCTATCCAGGTATCAATACAGCCATCAGATTCGTCTTTATAGCATCTTGGTTTCTTAAAGACTCTTCTGGACTTCTCACTGCGTTCATTGGTTCTGGATAACCTTGTAAGGAATGTCTACAAAGACCTGTTTAGGGGTTCAAATGCTGTGGCCATTGCCGTAGCATCCCTTGAGTGTCCCGCCTGAGTGTCCTCACACCTTGTCAAAGGCTCCGTATGAGGTGCATCCCTGCAATCCGAATCGCCGTGAGTATTTCCCGCTTGGCCCACATGACTCCTCCCAGGGCTTGCATGCCCCCTGTTACCGGAATCACTTCTCCCAGTCGCATGTGTGCCTTGCGTTGGTCGTTCATTAGAGGTCTGTCTGTTCCCCGTTGAACTTGCTCCACTGTTCGGGCCCCATGTTCTATTACCCCTTTTGGCATAGCCTGATGAACTGCCCCTGCCTCTAGTGGATCCATATGTCTTCCTCTTTTGATGTTCATTGAAGTTCACCCTCGGCTCCCTGCTGGGACCTCCCGAGTTCGGTTCTCCTTCTTTTGGTCCACTCTTGCTGCTTAGTAGCCCGTCCAACCTATCCATGATAGCCTGAGTTCGCCTCTCCATCATCGCGTCTATCTTTGTATCAAGAGTCCCAAGAGACTGCTCTTGCTGAATTCTTAACTTTTCCATATCATCTCTTAAGCGTAACTCTCGCTGTTCCGCTTCTCTTGTCATTCGCGACAAGTTCTTCGCCATATGCTTGTCCGTTGTTTCTTTCAGGCGTTTTTCGCTCCTGCCAACTTCTTGTCTATTGCGGTTTATTTCTTCCCGCAGACTCTCTCTTTCATTGTGAACTGCCTTTTCTAGTTCACTCATTCTTATAGACATCTGTTCATTTTGTTCTCCTAAACTGTCCACTATGTTGTTTAAGGCTTCTTCTAGTGCTGCCCCGTTATCCACGAGTGGCGTAACTAGTGGCGGTGTAACCCTGTTGGTCCCAGGTAGCTTCGTGCTGGTCGAGATCCGGGCCTTGACTCACTGCCTCGACGTCATTTCATTATCCACCTCAGGATCCGCCAATGCGTTGCCTAGCCCTCTGTTTTTACTCTCTCCAGTTTGCAGCTCTGAATTTGTCATAATCGCGAAGTCTCTTGACTAGCCCGGTGTGTTTACCTCTTTGCTTATCGTTCTCACTACACCAAATTTGTCCATGGTTCCAGTCTCTCTTCCGACGTATGCCTCATTCTCCTGGGTCGAACTATTGAGGCTGACTTGAGATCCAAATTCCACTTGCTCGTCTTCGTCTTCCTCCTCCTGGGATTCACCTTCATTTCCTGCGCCCCCTCCCATGGTGAATGGAAAGATGTTTCCTAAGGTGTTCCTCATTCTTTCTGAGAACGATGATGACGTTGTTTGTTTCTCATTTCCGCCTGCCATCATAGTGTTGTCTGCCGGTATTTCAGTTGAGATGTCGGACAGTTCCCACATCTCCTCTCGATCCAATGTCCCGGTGGAAGTGACAAAATCATGGCCTTGTTCTACCGGAGTAGATTCACTCGCCAGCCTTCTTCCTCTCCCATCCAGTCCAGGTACTTCCTCGTTGTCATTAATGACTTGGTCTGTATTGACCTCCACTACCAACTTTTTTTTTCTCTCTTCTGAGGTCTTCTGACTTCTTGTTTCAACCATTCTGCCTGAAACCGTCTCCCCTTTGTCTGTCCGGGATCGTCTGATCCAATCCACAAAAGGATAAGGATCGGTCATCTTTTTTCTTTGCTTCTCAGGAATGAATTTCCTAGAGCTATTACCTCGTTTAGGTATCCTTGATTTGTCTAGACTCATTCTCTATTTGTCACTTCTTAATGCCTATACATTTAATTCGCTTGCTAGTGATCTTATAGTTTGACTACCAATAATAATGACACAACACAGTAAATTCCACAAGATTGTATAAAACAGTGACCACGAATCCCTGTATGTTATCAGAGTACATTTTGTATACAATTTATTCACACTAATCGATTATCGGTCGTAAGATTTGAGTTCTAGCACAATATGATGTTATCAGTCAATTTAAAAGGTAGAGTACTCACTATCCAATCAAGCACAGTTTATGTAGATTTAAAACCAAGAACAACAAAAAAATATATATAATGACAGAATATGGATGCCTCTACAAAAAACGTTTGTGTAATGTACTTTTAGTCGGTCGCAGTACAAAAGTTGAACTTGTCTTTTAAATAAAAAGCTTTCCCTGCTCGGTGCTGCACCAAACAGACAAAATTTTGAAGGCAGTAATTTTCTCAAGTGGGCGTCTATTGCACCCACCGAGTACTGTGTTTTCTATCTGCCTTCGGACTGCCCGAGCTAGACCTACTAAAATCCGCAGGGCAGTCACTTTTCACAAAAACGTATTATGTTACAATCCACACCAATGAATCACGCTCTTTTTAGTTTAGACTTAGTGTCGCGAATATCCGAGTTCGGACCAGTTTTGTTTTGGTCTGTTTCTTATTGAAAGGCAAGTTACCAGTGCAGTCACTGATTCCTAGACTGTCTGCTAATAACCTGATACCTCTCACTTTAGTCTTTCTTCCGTCTACCTAAGTCCTTTAATAAAATAATACCCCTCCGGATTGGCACAAATAGGACCCTTCCGGATTAACAAAATGTAGACCCCTCCGGATTGGGACCCCTCTGAATTAGTTATTATAGGACCCCTCCGGATTCGGACCCCTCCTAATTTGAAAAAGTTTTTGACCCCTCCGGATTGGGAGCCCTCCGGTTTTGTAAAAGTAGCTTTTCGGAGATCTCCTTCTTTCAACCTATATCCCTCCGGATACGTTTTCCGATTCTATTTTGCTTTTTAGACTAACTAGGAAGGGTATGTAATTCTTTCCTAGACCCTTCCGGATTGAAGTTAAGCCTCTTATTTGACAATTCACACTAACGGTTAAGGGTCTTATCGCTCGCCTAACTTCGGCTCGATTAAGGTTTTTTTGTACCTTTAGCCTTCCCTTTTCGTCTAGACCAGCCTAAACTTACCTTATTCAACCGCTATTACCTTTTGGTAGAGGTATAAGGGCTTTTCTAAAAAAATTTATAAAACGTGAAGGGTCTACCCTCCCAAATTGGTGAATTTGCTAAAAACAATCTCAAAAAATTTTCACGCTTACTTTTTTTTTGAAAAACTTTTGTCCCTATCAGTAAGCTCAGCTAATTTTTGATCTATTGGTACCAAGATCAACTGGATCTGTTCAGTCGTCGAAAAGTCATTAGCCAAAACGTCTTTCTTCCAAACTCAAAAATTTTCTCTCTTATAGGTTCCGCCTAACACTTTCCTCAAATCTGGTCCTTTCGACCTAAAAATTATTGATCTGAGCTCAGAAGGCCTATATTTTTCTAGTTCAATGCAAAAGACCCAATCTAAAACGCTTTAGTATAAAAAATATGCGAAAAACTATGCTACCTGTACCCCTCCGGATTGATGAATCCACCAAATCAAACCCGTTAAGTTCGATTTCTCTGTAACTCGGAAGGCTTTCGGGTAGCGGGTTTTAAAACTTGTAGATTCACTAGTGGAAGTTGCCCGAACAACTATTTTTACTGTTCTAACTAAAAAATTTCAAAAAAATTTCTGATTTTAAAATGTTTCGTACTATCAAAAATCGCGAAAATTCGGTTTTCGGTAACAAAATAGTTCCAACCACTTCTGAACTAAACTTAACTGGTTCTATCTATTATAGTAGTGCAGTTACGATGTAACACACTAACTAAGCGTTTTTTTCTGTTTCAAAAAATATCGATATCTCAAAAATCGCGACTTGTGGGGGGTTCAAAATATCGCTATTTTGACCCTAAAAACCGGTCGGTTTTCGTTGTTTTTCACTGAAAAACGATATAAGACTATTAATATAGGCTATATAAGTAATAATATTGGTAATACTATACCCCTCCGGGTTTGTTTAATATCCGAATTAAGGTGCTTAACTCGGATATTCGCAGTTCGATGAAGGATCACTACAGTGCAGCACTGTCGAACCCCCCACAGATTACTATCCCACTTTTTTTGTCCAAAAGGGATACAAAACTTGTTAACGATACCCAACAGTCGATTGTTGTTGTCGTTGAGCCCCTTCTTGTTGCTCCTTGTACTGCTTGCCGGATCAGTCTTCTCCCAAGACCCTTCCGAATTGAGCGCAAATCAGCTGACCCTTCCGGATTGAGCGCAATTTATCATTAACGTGCTTAAATGCTCAAATAACCCTACAGTACCAGCCTCACAAACGGGCTACAAAACTGATCGTAACAATCCTGACTGTTATAAATGACTGTAACAACAATATATCTATCAGCAACAAACGGGGGGGTTGGATCACATCTTGTCTGGGGGGATGATTTCTACTGATTTTTTCCTTTTTTACTGTTTTTGGTTTTTTCGGTTATTTTTTTATGTTTTTTGTTTTTCTTGGGTACTATATTACTTTTTGTTTGGTTTTTTATGTATCTTCAAGTGTTTTTGGTCACAAACCTCTCAGGAAACGAGGGAATGGCCGATCACCCCACCCTTCCTGATTCGTGAATTTTCGGTCTTAACTAGGTTAAAAAGCTGTTCACGGTAATCCGGAAGGCTTCCGCGTTCCGAACTACCCTTCCGCTCCGACGGTTTAGGCCTATTAATGGCGTTAATGTGAGCATCCGCTCGGCGCGGAGTGCTCGTTAACGGTTCTGCCGGTCATGATGTTAAAAAAGAATAATACCCAGGAGCGCCATAAAAACATCTATGTAACATTCTCCCGGAAGCGACGGAAAATAAAACTTAGTCCTAAGACGACTGGCTAACGTCTAAACAGAGCTTTACATGCTTTTCACCGTCTCTACCAAGCCAGTACTTTCGATGGTCTTTTCTAACATCGGGTCGACAAAAAACGTTACTGCTTTCGGCTTCGGTCAAAACACTCAAATTAACTTAATTACATGCAGAAATAGTGAGCTCATGGCTGGGTCTCAGTATCCCCAGACGACGATGTCACTCCTAAAAACAGGG